>NC_085860.1:32393950-32473950 GCF_034702125.1 Engraulis encrasicolus
ACTGCCATCTGTGATCAGTTTCCTCCACCGACCACCTTGACACTCCATGGGGTGCGCATCATCAGAGGAAAGGTGTGCTCTACAGAGATGAACTGGCGAGTTGGGAGTGGGGGATAATTACAGAGGCAGCCAGGGTCTACTGCTGCCTATGCATGTGGCCCCATGGGGAGGGGAGGTGTGTGTGTGTGTGTGTGTGTGTGTGTGTGTGTGTGTGTGTGTGTGTGTGTGTGTGTGTGTGTGTGTGTGTGTGTGTGTGTGTGTGTGTGTGTGTGTGTGTGTGTGTGTGTGTGTGTGTGTGAGTCTGAGTGAGTGAGTGAGTGAGTGAGTGAGTGAGTGAGTGAGTGAGTGAGTGAGTGAGTGAGTGAGTGAGTGAGTGAGTGAGTGAGTGAGTGAGTGAGTGAGTGAGTGAGTGAGAGAGAGAGAGAGAGATGTGGATGGGTGGAGGTGCAGATTTGCATACTTCTGGAGTTTTTTCTAATAGGATTTCAAAGCCCATTAGGCTTCCCTTCACTGCTTCTGGGGTTGGATTTGGAGAATAGGGAGAGTCCCCACGTTTCTGGGACCACCCAGGCAGCCATGCATGATCAAGAACCATGTCCCCTCCACCGACATGCGCACGCACGCACGCACCGCACGCACGCACGCACGCACGCACATAACTCAGACATGTTTGCTTTAAGTGCCACACTCACAGAAACACACAGCAGCTGCCGTCAGTGTCAGTGCAATATGCATTTAGACACCTGCCCACACACACAGTCAAAGAGAGAACGGCTCGATCCAAAAACACCTGTAGTGTTTTGAGGCTAAACACCTGCACCCAAATGAATGGTAGGTATCAAAAGACGAGCCGTGCTGAGGGCCATTGGAGACAAAACTGAGAGGCAAACTGAACAAGGACCAACAACGACAGGTGAAAGAGAGCAGTCAACTACACCTAACAGTTGCTCACAGCGCACAGTGTGTGTGCGTGTGTTTGTGTATGTGCATACGCACACATGCACACAAGATATCACACACGCACACGCACACACACATTTCTAGTAAGACATAAACAGCCTCATAATTCAATGACGCAGCAGCCGTAGCCCTTTGCCTCATGTAGTGCTCTGCTATGGCTACCATCCAAGCCCTCCGCAGGCCCGTTGCGTTAAGGTACGCAATGTAGGCAGTTGCCTAGGGCCCCCGAGTAGGTGGGGCCCCCAAGGACGACAGGTTATGGACCCAACAGCAACGACGATTTGAAATAGCTTTATAATAAGGCAATGCCATCTTTATAAAGGGCTCTGCTGCGAGGGAAGCAACAGCGCCTCCCTAATGCCCCCTGCTCGAGGGGGCCCCCCTTCCAATAGGTTTGCATCAGCGACAGCGACGTGAACATGTCAATTGCCAAAAGGTGCAACGACAAATGTAGTCAAAGTACCCCCATCTCGAGGGGGCCCCCTTCCAATTTGTTCCACCGTCAAATCCAGCGCAAATACAAACTGAAGATGAAGCTACATAATCTCTCTCACTGGATGTTGGTGCGCAAACGCCAGTTTATATTACATTTTTGGCTCAAGACAGTTGCTTTTAAAATAAAAGTTAATCTTGAAGGCGACATATTAGGCTACTCTCTGTACTGCAACCAAACTGTCCCAGGCCAGTTGACATCGCACAGACAGCGAGATGCTTCAGGCTACAGTGTTATGTTTTCAAAAACATCCGTGAAGCATTAATCCATGTGCTGTAACAAGCACTGGGCAAACGTCGATTGTTCAATAACGCACTTTTTTTCGACACGGAACTGTTTTGAATGTGGACAAACGCAAGAAGAAACGAATGAACAATGTGCATATGCGGATAACATGAGTCACACAAGTGCGCTGGGATAGCTACATTGTAGCCCACTTTCTTGCTATTATATGGATTACACATTGGAATTTGGGACCATGATTCTGGAAATTTGTGGATTACAGTGAGAGGTTGGGATACATTCTGCGGTCAAGACAACTCAAGGTAAGGGCACCGGGGTATTGGTCCCCTATAATTGACACAGCTGTCAACCACGGAGTAACGTAGGTGGTTGTTCAGTGATCCTTGGTCGCTACAGAGTAGCCTAGCCTATTTGTGTGTGCTGCGGTATTACTAACAACACAAACATTTGGATTGTATTTTCAAGTGCGTGGTGGATGCAATACGAAAAAAAATGTCGTCGGGGAGACCCCCCCTGGCTTGGTTAGAATTCTTGCTACCAATATCACATCCCCCTAAACCCCCCACTGTGCCTGCTCATTCGTTTTTCAGCCTTGAGTTTCTGGACTAGGCCGATTGTTTTATGAGTCAATAGTTGGTGTTGCACAAATGGAGCACCCTTGGTTAGATTTTAAAAGTGGTTGGAAAGATTAGACCTTTCTTTATTTGTGATTGGCAATGCAGATCATGATTTTCGTGGTAGGGTCAAACAATCTGATTGGGCCATATAGGCATACTCTCATGTGAGACAGGCCAGGTTAAACTGAACATTCAATTAGCCTACTTCATGAGCGGAGCCTACTGAATGGAATGGGCTATATTTGCCCAGTCTTTCTTCATAAAGTTTCATAAAATGAGGGACTGTAGTTATCATACTAGATTGCATTTCCTCACAGAAAATGCTGGTGTACATGGGGGCCGCTAGGGGGGGAAATGTGGTACAGATTCTAAGGGCCCAAGCACTGAGAGGGGCCCTTAAGGGGGCCCAAGCACTGAGAGGGGCCCTTAAGGGGGCCCAAAATTTGAATCTTTCATGGGGCCCATCATTTCTGGCAGCGCCCCTGCTGGTGTATGCTTGCTCTTTATGCATTCATTGCCCTTCATGCATGTGTTGCCCTGCCACAACAGTCTATAAGGTGACTTCTTGTTTGTTCCATTAGATTTCTATGGTTTCTGTGACATTGTGTTGTAATGGTAGGCTATGTGAAAATGACTGAAGTGCCATCCAAAAATTGTCTGGCCCCCCCGAAACCCGAAACAGAAGTTCTGGCGCCGTGGCTACCCTGCCCCGCACCCCCCCGCCCCCCCGCTTAAAAAAAAAAATGCTCTAGGGCCCCGACAACCTCTTTGCCTAGGGCCCCCAAAATCCTAGAAACGGGCCTGGCCCTCCGTCTCCCAGGCAACAGTCACCAGGGGCAGTGGCGCTACTACGGCAACACACATGGAGACCAAACGTGCCACAGCCCTTACACGGAGTTAATCCCTCGAGACCCAGTGACAGGGCCCTGGAGCACTACTGTCTCTAAATTAGCCTACCATACAACTAATAACAAACAAGCGTACGTACACACAACACTACTGCTCACTGGAGTCGACAGTTGATTTTCTGTCTGGTATGGACCATGTTTTTTACAGGATAACAGAAAATGCCTTCAAAACCTGTGTGTTGTAAGAGGGTGGTGTGTGTCCGTCTGTGTGTGTGTCCGTCTGTGTGTGTGTCCGTCTGTGTGTGTGTGTGTGTGTGTGTGTGTGTGTGTGTGTGTGTGTGTGTGTGTGTGTGTGTGTGTGTGTGTACGTACAGCAGACTGAGTATGTACACCATCATGCTACACTCTTAACACAGCAGGTGAGGTAGGCTGCACACTGCAGCACATCTAAGCAACCACAACCACATCATATGTGTAGAGTATGTGTCCCTGCGTGCCAGCGTGGTCACCCGGCCGCTCGCTTGTATTCTCGGCATGAAATGACAGGTCGTCAGGCAGGCTGTTCCAAATGACAGGCTGGTTCCAGTGGGACCCATCTGGAGTTCCTTCTCCCGCCACCCCCACCCCCGGCTCCAGATTTCAGCGTCCCCCACATCCACACCACACAGCACACGCACGCGCACACACCACAAACTTCCTCCTGAGAGAAGACACACACTGAACTCAGACACACACAAGCTTAGAGCTCAGAGACACACAAAGAGCTAGAGAGGACACACACTAAACTAAGACACATACACCCAAGCAGAGGGCCAAGAAGACCAGCAGCTCACTCTGACCAAAATGTCCTGTGCTGTCTGCTGACCGATAGTGATCTTATCAGACAAAAAAGGAGCAAATAGGCCACATTTTCTGTGTGATATGTGCTAAAATACTGTATGAAATGTAATAAACTCTTTCATTGTGTTCTGCATTTTGTCCATGAGAACCTCCGCTGCCCAACACTGCAGAAGGTATGGATATCAGTGGCAGCAGGGTGCTGGTTCGTGGCAACCAACTCACTAACAGGAAGCCACAAGCTGGGCATTTATTTTTTACCATGTGTTAAAGCAAATAGTCCTGTCTAATATCAACCTACGTGAAGTCTTTATTACGTATGTGTTTATGTTTCGTGGTCTATGTGGTTTTGTCACGTTTAAAAGTTCAGCCCAGTGTTTTCTGCGGTGTAATGAAAAGGTTTTAGTACTGAAACGGCACAGTAACTATGTCTAAATAGTAGAATGTACCCTACATAACTAATATAAAGTAGATCACTGTGAAATTCTTGTTCCTCTTTGGACTCAGAGAAAGGGCCAGCTCAGCATATGCAGGAGAGGCTGTGGTGGTGATGATGATGATGATGATGGGGTGTCGTATTACTGCTGCCTGAGGATCCTCTGGCGGTAACGCTGCTGGTGGAGAACTAGCTGGAGTGGAGATGGAGGAACAAACTGGCCCACCGTGGCTTAGTCGGTTTTCTGTAAGGTAGCTTTACAGATTACAGGCCAATGAACACATCGTCCGAACTTTGCATAAAGCATGCACATATGTACACAAACGAACACGCATGCACACATATACACTCGTACCCTCTTTGGGAGAAAAGAATCAAATAAATGTAACATGTATTCATGCTGTATACACATACTTTCCTTGCCTGGTTAACACCAGACCTAATCACAAGTGAGATTAGGTCTGGGGAGTTGCCTATTGTAAATTCCGTATGGGGCTGGAATACTTGGCTATTATGACACACTGCCCTGCTCTCTGATTGGGCAGAGAAACTGTTAAGGTCGGAATGCTTGGCCATTATGACACAGATCCCATGATCTTGTACGTTATGAGTCATCCTCGCCATACTGTCTTTCAGATCGAAACGATTGTGTAGAACTAAAGGCAGTATGGGAGTTCCCAGGCTAATACTTTCCCTCTGTTCCTCCCATTCCAGCCACATCATCTACTCTAACCTCCTCTCCCTTCCCCATTGCTTGCTGGCTCGAGGACATGACTGAATGAGTAGTTAGCATCAGCCACAGCCGGCCCTGTGCCTGTGTCTCAGCCGCAGCAGCTGCTGGTGGGATATGGAAGCGGAGGCCAGCTCCGGTGAATGCACAGCTAAGCAGCATTGTGGGTGGGGCCGCACACAGGGCCGGATTAACGCACCACAGGCTAGATATTGCTGCTGCCTAGGGGCCCCCACCTGCCACGGGAAACCTGATTGACCAAAAGTGGAAAAATTGCAGACTTGTGACAGGATGCAATATTGAAAAATAATAATTTGTCATGTTAAGATAGTATCCAATATTGAAAACAATTAATTTGTCATGTTGAGTACAGTTGGTTAGACATGGTATCCTTAATTCCTGCCTTGTAATTATGACACGGTCTATGTAAATGTGTCATGAAATTAAATTTGGCTTCCAGGGGGCCCAGAGACCATCTTAAGCCAGCCCTGGCCGCACTTACAGCACAGTACAGCCAAGCTAGCTAACGAGCGAGAAAGTACTGTGGGAAGGAGGGGACTGACTGACTAACTGGCTGACTGGGCCTGTCTCTGGATAATGACAGGGTTGGGATGTATGCATGGGAGAGATGAGAAGGCCATGAATGGCAAAGGCCTCTCACATTGACCGATGGAACTCATTTTGCTGCCCCATAGTTCACAAATGGAACATACTAGAATGTTGTTTCCCTTGTGAAGCTTCACTTATTTACTTACTTATGGTACTTACTTATTGTCAAGTTGTGTCAACAAAAAGCTTTTGAAAGTATGCATAACCTTCTACAACGCCTGGTAGACCTGACGGTCACTGATTTTTCTACAAAGATCCTGGCTTGGCCTTTCTCGACGGTCATAAGTTTACTTCCACAAGGGTTGATGACCAACTTTACGGCCATTGGGTGTGGTTCTACCGACGTTTTCTGATTCTCTGGCAACTAAGGATTTCGTTTGTAGCCATACAAAGGTTTGGCACTGCATCAAAGCACTGGGCTCACGAGTCAGCTGGGAATACGGGGTTGTGAATCAAACCTTTTCATGTAATCATTTATTATTACTCAGGTCGTCAGCAGTTGGCTTTGATCTTTAGCTTCGTTTGTGTTCCAAGGTTAACTTGTCTGATCAGCTCCGTTCATCTACCGTCTTCCTCGTCCTCTCCAAACAAACGTGTGAGGACAAAGCCAGGCCTGACAGACGGACAGACAGGAAATGGCAGGTTGAGAAGAAAAGGCCTCGGGGGGGTTAGCGGCTAATGCACCTCCGCATTCACCACAGGCTCCTCCAAATGTGTGTCAAAGCAGCAGCCAGAAGCTAGCTGCCTGGGTGGCCGTTAAAAGCTAGTTTTGTATGTTTCGCGTGGTCTGTCGAAAGGTCCCCCCCGAGGCACACTACCCCCCGAATCCCCACTGGACTGTTAAGACGTGGTCGTTAACAGCAGGCAAGTCTGTTACTCAGTCACTCACGAGTTCTCACACACACACACACACACACACACACACACACACACACACACACACACACACACACACACACACACACACACACACACACACACACACACACACACACACACACACACACACACACGCACACACGCGCACACACACACACACACACACACACACACACGCACAAGCAAACATCAAGTCTGTTCATGCCTTTCCTGTGTCTGCAAACAAAGGTTTTCTGGGGCATATATGCAGTGTTTGCATAAGATAGGAAGACACATGCACAAACACACCCATAATACAAACGCACACACACACCTCATTGGAGTGTGACTCCCACATTCATAGCATTCTGTTTCTTTACAAATATCCTGCGGTGTGACTGTAACACTAATGAAACCTGGAATATAATATATATATAAATTAACCAACAACATTTTGAATAATGTATGAAGCATTTGGCATGATTGCATAAATATTAACTGTATATTAAGATATGTGAATGTGAAAAATACTCAAGACAGTAATATTAACTACAAGTTCAATTTCGTAACACAAATTGCGTCCTGTGGGGTGACATGTATGTCAATGTTTGTGAACGAGCAGCTGCAAGGCCAACTACAAGGGTCTTAAAGACTGGCTCCTAACCAGTCAGTACCTCAGTTATTGGAGAGTGCTGTGGAAGTTTAAGGTGAGTATTAACCTCTTAATATGTCTTCATATTGCAATGTTTCTGTCACACAATGCTTAGGTTCATTTTATGGTGTCCTGTGGTGTGACTGCTCTTATAGAAGGAAAAAAAGTGTTTTTTATAAATGAAAACACATATTAAAGGAGAAGTCCAGTTTTTTGAACATTAAGCCCATTTTCTGAGTGGTCTGCAATGTTTTAGAGTCCCCCTCACCGTTTATTTCATGTTTGCTGCAGTCTCTGTTATTTGGCTTATTTGGATTTGATCTCAACCAGCTTTTGAATGGCCGTCTATGGGCACCTGCAACTCTGTTCTTAAAATCACCTTTAACATTTGTTTTCAAGAATATGCAACTCACCAAGTGTTCAGCAGTATTCACTGGTGTTCCTTAACAATTTGTGTAGCGAAATATGGCATCTGTCGTGTTTTATGTGTGTTTTATGTAGCAATTTGTAAGTTAAGTTTCACTTTCACTTTCACTTTCTTTCACAAAATGGCAAATAAAAAATGACAGAAGCCATATTTTGCCTTGACACTTGTTAGGGACTGCTAGTGAACACCCCTAACCACTTTGAGAGCTGTAGACTTCCAAAAACAAATGTTTAAGGTGATTTTAAGAACAGAGTTGCAGGTGCCCATAGACGGCCATTCTAAAGCTGGTTGAGATAAAATCCAAATCAGCCAAATAACAGAGAGTGCAGCAAACATGAAATAAACGGTGAGGGGGACTCTAAAACATTGCAGACCACTCAGAAAATGGCCTTAATGTTCAAAAAACTGGACTTCTCCTTTAAGGTTAAATTAGAGATGCACCGGATCCGGAAAAGGCAGGATAATAGGGCTTTTCACAGGATCCGGATCCGGATCCGGCAGGATCTTAAGCAATGGATCCGGTATCCGGCAGTTACCTAAAAATCAGGATCTGGTGCATCTGTAGTTTTTACCTAGTCTACACTTTTCAGTCAGTCTTTCACAACCCCAATCACTGCATGGAGTGAAAGCCCTTTGGAAGCGGCCGTTGCAGGCAGTTTGTCAGTAAGCCAATGAGTCTAAAAAATAGTTTGAGCCAACGTAATAAAAAGGGCTCACGTGTGCGAGTAGACTATGTGTTTCAACCCTTTCGTAGGATCCGGTATCCGGTTCCGGATCCGGCAGGATCTTAAGCAGTGGATCCGGTATCCGGCAGGATCCTAAAAATCAGGATCCGGTGCATCTTTAGATTAAATACAATATCATTATCAAGTTAGGATGAGCTCAGATGTCAGTCATGTATACAAAAGGATTAAAATGGCCATAATGCAGTGAATTTCCTGTGGTGTGACTTCATTTTCCTGCGGTGTGACATGCAGGATACATTTTCCCAAAAAATGGCAAAAAATAAGGCGAAATTCCACGGACCACTAAGTGCTTTATTTTTTTCTTTTTTTTCTTCTTTTTTTTACATTTTTTCCATAATTTTCACAGGAATTGGAAAAACTTTTTTTTTCTTTTTTTTTTTTCTTAAACGTCAACCGCCCACACAGACACTGGGATTCTTCCATTGTGCATCTGCTCTCTCTACTTCAAATCAACGTCTTTGTTTGGCACACTCCGGTGCTTCCACTATCAGTCATCTGTGGATTGACAAAAAAGGATGTCCTTATCTCTCTCATTTGCTGTTCACACACACACACACACACACACACACACACACACACACACACACACACACACACACACACACACACACACACACACACACACACACACACACACACACACAATCTGTGTTGTGTCACTGGGCTGTGGCCATCTCAAGGGGGCACTGGCAAGGGCACGCTGCTGCCACTGGGGGAGTCAGTGCAGGTCGACAAGAAGACAAGAAGCGAAAAGCAAAAAAAGTTCTTATCTCCGGGAACAGATGGGCACCGCAGAGGGGGCACAGGCAGAAGGAGCACAGCTGGACTCACTGACGCACACACACGCACACACACACACACGACCTTGCATGACTCAGTGCAATCAAGGCCAGAGTACTGTGTGACCACACGCATACACCGATAGAGAGAAAGACAGAGACACAGACTGCAGACAGAGAATAGACACACACAGACACAGACAAGCACACGCACACACACACCCCCACACACACACGCACAAACACATCACAGTAACGAGAATTGCTGGTGTGTGATTTCACCAGTGAGGGAACAGCATGTGCACATGCACGATGATGACACACCACATCTCCAGTCCTTGCAAATGGAGTTTGGAATTCGGAGACATCATGGGGATGGGAACGCCACGCCTCACTTCGCTTCGGGGGAACTGGGTGCAGAGAGACAGCTGGCCAGGCAGGCCACGGGCCAGACACCCGTGCTCTAAAACCAGCTCGCCACTCAGCTGAGCTCCCCTACGGATCCCAACCCTCCAAGGCAAATGCCATCTTGGCCAGCTCTGAAGAGCATGGATTGGCAAGAGGGATGTCAACAATCCATTGATTAATTGACTTCAGTCGACTAAAATGTTAATCGCTTAAAAAAAAAAAAATTGAAATGAAATTGTCAACTCGACTGGCGAGAGACCCTGGTGAAATGGGCGTGTGAAGAGTGCGTGTGAAGAGAGGCATGAACTGAAGAGTGGGAACATTATAATTACTTTGGATTAAAGAATATAAAGACAAATCGTTATCAATCAATCACACGTCAATTGATAAGGTTGATCAACACACAATTAAACTTTTCATAATTTGCATCCCTAGTTGGCAATCATGTACTCTGCGTTTCTTTTGTCGCTCTCTCGCATGGCCGAATCCAAGAAAGAGCCCCAAAAAAGCCTCCAGCACCTTCGTTAGTCGGCGGCATGACCCTTGAAGTGTCTGTCCGCCTTCTCCCTAAGGTAGTATCTATAATCCCAAGAGTGACAATCCACACCACCTGTATACTTACTTACCAAGCCCCTCGGCTTCTTCTCGTCCCAACTCATGTGTCTGCCCATCCTCACTTCGCTTTTATTAGTCCTTCTCTCCACTCCTCTCCCTCGGGCGTCAGAACTCCATGGCATCCTTCTCTTCTTCTCTTCTCTTCTCTTCTCTTCTCTCCATTCCCCCACATCACCTCCCGCTCCCTCTTCTCTCCCACTGCACCTCTTCAGAAGTGGTGTCCTGTGACTTGAGAAAGCTCCATGTGTGGCTGGACGATTCCCAGGAAGATGATTTGGAGGAATGTGTGTGTGTGTTTGTGTGTGTGTGTGTGTGTGTGTGTGTGTGTGTGTGTGTGTGTGTGTGTCCATTGATGACTAGCCTTGCCTGGGAATGAGTAGGAGTAGGAATGCCATGCACTTGGAGCCGCAAACACACACGTTCACTGACACACGGAAACGTGCAAGCAAACGCACTCTTACACGCACAATATGAAAGTGAAAAGTGAAAGCCCATTGGGAAACTCCAACTCCCATTGTCATTGTGACACAGCACTCCACAGCACACAAGTGAACACTGCACACTGCACACAACGAAATTGCATTTATGCCTCACCCGTGCAAGGGGGCAGCCCTCAGTGGCGCCCCATGGGGAGCAGTGCGGTGAGACGGTGCCATGCTCAGGGTACCTCAGTCATGGAGGAGGATGGGGGAGAGCACTGGTTGATTACTCCCCCCACCAACCTGGCGGGTCGGGAGTCGAACCGGCAACCTCTGGGATGCAAGTCTGACGCCCTAACCGCTCACCCATGACTGCCTATGCACACCACTTATTCAGCTACTTTTCTATGATCTCTCTGCAACTACTCCAATGGAATTCACAGAGTAAGTCCCAATATGGAGGAGGAGACACAGCCTGGAGCCAACAGTTGTTTCCCTCTCCTCTGTCGGTCACACCTGATCCCTGGGGCCAGTCACTAGCCCTCCTCCAAACAAACAACAAATGACCGGCAAACAATGCGGTCATGTCATGCCATGCGTCTCCCGTTCTAATCCCCAGGATTCAATGACACCCACCACCACACAGCTTATTGTGTTCCTCTGTGTCGCTACGACAAGAGCAAGAAAAGAGTCTGACGATAGCTGTCCACACAACATAGTTGTAAAATAAGCCAATGCTGCATCACTCTCTCTCTCTCTCTCTCGTGTGTGTTCTCTCAAATCTCAAAGTCTGCCCTCCCTCCTCTTTGGTGGACGGCAGGCACTTTGTTTAAGGAGGATAACATCGTCTTGGCTCGTCAGGCCATTACGCCATTTGGGCAGAGAAGACAACCACAGAATGAAGCAGTTAGTGCTCTCAGTCTCGCTCTCTCCCTCGCTCTCTCTTGCCAAAACTCCAAACTCATCCAGACCAGACATCGGAGGATAGACCTGTGTAGTGCGTCCACCCTATTTGACCGTTGCTCCTTCACTCCTACCTCCTGCTCCCTCGCACCACTTTAACCCAATAAGTCCCAACTGATATGAAAAAGGTGAGAATTCAGTCAAAAGTAAATTTGCGAAAATTATGCTACAGACGGCCTTGAAGGTAGTATTGCAATGATGCTGCAGCCAGTCTTAATGGTGGGTTAAGGCACCGAGAGGGAGAGAGAGAGAGGGAGAGAGAGAGAGAGAGAGAGAGAGAGAGAGAGAGAGAGTGCACCGGGCCAGGCAGGGCACTCCGAGTCAGAGCTCCTTCAGAGTCAAGTGGAGGCTATTTTCAGACCTCTTCACTCTGCTGCTCTCCTCCACTCTACACACTCTGAGGCAAGCACACGCACGCCTCACACACCCACCCATGCATGCACACACACACACGCACACGCACGCACACGCACACGCACGCACGCACGCACGCACGCACACACACATACACGTGCATGCATGCCCACTCTCACGTGCATGCATGCCCACTCTCACGTGCATGCATGCCCACTCTCACGGATGCGCACACTCGCACACAGTCGCGAGCAGTAGGAGCAACCCGTTTGCAGTGGCCAGGGGCGGTGCATCTCCATCCGGCCAGAGGCATTAGAGAAGTGTGCCAAGTCTACCGGGTGAACCAGAAGAAGCCTTAAGGTAGGAGCTAATATAGGTTAGCTCCAATACACTACAGCACTTAACATTGGACACAGCGTGAGTGTATACTGGAGAACATCCATGACACCTGTGCTATGCAAGGGCAAATGGGGGGCAAGCAGGTACAATTCAGGATAGGGAGAGAGACAGAGAGAGAGGGAGAGACAGAGAGACAAAGACTAAACAAAATCCAAAGTGCTGGGGGACAACAACAGATGGAGGAGTCTGAGGTCTGGCTGAGAGGCCTAAAGTAAGGCCAATGTGTCCAAACAGAGTCCAGGTGAGCAGTGGATGACTGGGGCAGGCCCTGGGGCTGCTCGTAACACAAGAGCAAAGCAGAGCAGAGCAGAGCAGAGCAGAGGGTAAGGTAATTACCCAGCCATCCTGATGGACAGACAGGTAAAGCGGACGTGAACTCTAAAGCAGGGCACCGCCTGAAATTCCCCCGGCACCAAGAGATTAAGGACGAGCAAATAACCAGGGCTGCAGGGCAGAACTAAAAGAACAAAAAGTTAAAAAGTTAAGTAAGGAGGTAAGAAACGCACACGGTGAAAACGACTGCTAACAAGCAAGACTGAAAAGCAAATTATAATTACAGAGATTTGTTAAAAAAAAAACGTACATCTTCCTGAGATCTTCCTAATTATATCTTTCTTTTATGCATGTACTGTGCATTTTATTTCAGGTCACAGTCCAAAAAGGATAAGCCCTTTCCCCAGTAAACTCTACAAAAAAATGTGAAACTCACTTCCACTGTACTGCCCTACAATCTTAGAACGCAGTAACTCTGAAAACAGCAAACTGAGAAAAAAGGCTTCAAAGTTTTCCATATGGCGCGACAACTGTGTTGTCGGTAAATTGGTGGTGACACTTCCTGGTAATGCTTGTTTAGGATAGAAATTTAATGCACACAAAAAAAAACCAAAAAAACAACATTTATGAGTCTTTTTGCCACAAAAAACAGAGTTACTGCGTTCTTGGCTGGTATTACTGCCACAAAATGGAGTTACTGCAGGAGTTACTGCGTTCTTAGCTTGTATTACTGTCTACTCCCAAACCAGTCCCATTGGAACGTGCAGCAGTAACTCGCCGATTTACTGCGTTTTTGTTTAACCTTTTTTGGGTCATTTTTGCACTTTCAAAATGAGTTTTCTCCAAAACGGAACGGTGTTGGACCACCATTTTTGGACACAAGACAAATGAGGTAGTTTAGAACCGATTTCCGATATACATTTTTTTTCGACCATTTTGAGTTACTGCGTTCTAGTATTGCACGGCACTGTAGATGTCAGACCTGTGCATCAAGTTTGGTTGAATGTTTTTGTTTGTTTTTGTCACCAGAAGGCAGGTGGACTTGGCATCACATGAGGGCTTAGCCTCATTTTCCAAAGTTACCCAAACGATGGGAAGCATGCCTCAGAAGAGTCATGTTTATGATAAAAGCTGTTTAAGTTTTTGCTAAAACTTTGGGTGGGGATGCTGCCGAGTGCATATTTTTAGCCTTTTCTCCCTGTAGTGTGCTTTGTGAGAAACTCAGAAAGCCACAATAACGCGAGTACAGTCAGTGGTGAAAAAAACTCACTGTGGGGGTGTGCCTGTGAGAGAGTCACCGTCTACTACACACATCTGCAGCCTCTCAAGAAAAACAGAAACACACTGTCAGAAAAGGAAAACAAACTAAAAAAAAATGCATCGGAGCATTGTGCAAAACTTTCACGAGGAGGAGGGCTCTCTTTGTTAAACAGTAAAAGCTGTTTTCCAACATGAATCCTTCCCGGCGCTGGCCCACTTTTCTGACACGGACACAGGCATAGTAAACAACAAGGGCTCCCTCCATCCATCTCCCTCCAGGCAGGCGTGCATCGACCACAGTCTCTTGATCCTGGCCAAAAGTTGCCATCAGCCTACAGGAAATGACATCAGCTCTGACAAAGCGACTCCCCCCCCCCAAAAAAAGAAAAAGGCCTGCGGGTGCTGCGCTGGCCTTGTTGTGGTGGAGGGGACCAGAAAGGGCTTCCCTCTAATAAGAACCGCCTGGCACCAGCGCTCTTAATACACAACATCCCCAACCCCCAATCCTTCCAGATCTATGCCTGCTGTCTTGGCCACGTCTCGCACAAATTCAGACACGAACCAACCTCATTTTTTTGTTCTGTCCTCTATAAAATATGGCTTCGTATGATTGAGTGAGTGAGTGAGTGAGTGAGTGAGTGAGTGAGTGAGTGAGTGAGTGAGTAAGCAAGTAAACCAATGATTGAGTAGTCTCAGTTAGTCTGCTAAGGCTGGCGTGTGTGTGTGTGTGTGTGTGTGTGTGTGTGTGTGTGTGTGTGTGTGTGTGTGTGTGTGTGTGTGTGTGTGTGTGTGTGTGTGTGTGTGTGTGTGTGTGTGTGTGCGTGCGTGTGTGCGTGCGTTGGCAGGGCCACGCCTTGGTCTTAAATTATAATCAATCAAGCTTAAACAGACAAAAGAGGCAGAGGTTTTCTTTTCCTTGGCACTTGACTGACCACTGCCTTCTTTTCAGGATTTAAGAACCCTCCCCCCTCTCATTCCCCTCCTTTAGTTCACTTCACTTCACGGCCATTCTTTGCTTTTTCCCTTCAACAATTTAGGCTCGTCTACCCTTCATTCCAAGACCTCACAGCTTGCTTCTTCATCCAGCTGATTTAGAAGGTCCTATGTCTAGGACTTGGTCTTAGTTGTGTGGTAAGCAACTGGATGTGCTGTTCAAACTACCCTTCCCTCTCTCATTTGGCTGCCTGCTTCCCAGCTCCTCATCGTTCAAAGGTGGTATGTTGTGAAGATTCTCATTCGTCCAGGTCATCTTAGTGAAAAGAGTTGGACTTGTTTTTGGAGCTCTCCTTCCTTCTCTTGGCAACATGCTTCTTCTCTCTGCATATTTGGGAGGTGGTGACATAATGCCACAAAGCCATAGCTACTGGCTATTGATCAAAGGCGTCTCCTGGGGTCAAGGGGTCAAGGTAGGCGGGGGATGGGGGAGGTCAGAGGTTGCGGCAGTAAGGTTGCAGTGGTAGTAAATTAATCTGTATTCCCAAGCTAAGAGGTCAGAGAGAGAGAGAGAGAGAGAGAGAGAGAGAGAGAGAGAGAGAGAGAGAGAGAGAGAGAGAGAGAGAGAGAGAGAGAGAGAGAGAGAGAGAGAGAGAGAAGAGACACCTTTATATGCAGTGTAAATCAACTGTAATTGCAGCATGGAGATATTTGCAAACCCAAAAGAAACATACAGAATTACACTGCATGAAAACTGAACCAGCGTATACGTATCTCACCCCCTGAAACAAGCAATTCATCTTTCTGCCTGCAGAAGAGAAAAAAACTTGATCCTGAACTCAACACCCTCCCTCCAAAGGTAAGAGTGAGAGAAAAACTAGGAGAAGAGAAAGACCAAACTAGAGAGAGAGAGAGAGAGAGAGAGAGAGAGAGAGAGAGAGAGAGAGAGAGAGAGAGAGAGAGAGAGAGAGAGAGAGGGGGGGGAGAGAACAGCAAGAGAGTACGAAAAAGAGAGAGTACAAAAGGGAAGAGAAAGCTAGAAAGAGAGAGTGAAAGAGGGAAAGAGGGAAATTAAACTAGACAGGGAGTGAGAGCGCAAGGGAAAGAAAGCAAAGAGAAACATTCAAACCCACGTTACCCATCAGGTGGCTATGGAAGCCATCCACCTTGGCACAGAGCACGCTCGGAGAGGGGGAGAGAGAGAGAGAGAGAGAGAGAGAGAGAGAGAGAGAGAGAGAGAGAGAGAGAGAGAGAGAGAGAGAGAGAGAGAGAGAAACGAAACAAGAAACGGAGCGAAATGATGAGGAGGGGAGAAGAATACAATGGCGCGCATTCAGCGTCTCCCGGCCATCATGGCTGCGCTTTGTCTGTCGACTCGGAGAAATATGAGCGGGCGGGCGTTTGATGGGGGCAGACATGGCCTGACTCGCCAGCCCGGGAGGGGAGAAAGGGTAGGGTGGGGAGCAGAGGAGGGGTAAAAATGGACAGCTCTGTTGTAGCTCCGGCCAAAACATCTGATAGTTTGGAATCCCATTCATGTGAATGGGCCAAGGAGACACTAGACGAGGACGCTGGGCTGAGGTCTAATCGCCGTGCAGCTCAGACAGGGAATGACAGCAGGAAGGAATGAAACAGAAAGGGAGAGTGGAAGAGATGGACAGAAAATGAAGAGAGAGAGTGAGAATAAATGAAAGTGTTGCTGAAGGAAAATAGAGATCGAGATAAATATCTTACTCTCGGATACTTGGGATTCTTGCACACTCTCTCTCTCTCGCTTGCTCTCTCTGACGTTTGCTATTGCAATACCCAGGTGATCTCTTTCCAAAACAACATAAGTCAGGTGGTGCAGTGTTCTGCTCTTGGAGATTGTACATGATGTGGGACATCTGCCAATACAGAAAACCCAAGGCTGTTCCATCTTTCCATTCGACGCTTAAGCAGCCACTTATAGAAGCAGTTATGCCAGATGACAATGCATTAACAAACAAAGTAAGGGCTAAATGCTATACACCAGTTGCATAACACTGGGACACATGTCTGCTTTGTTTCAGTTGGCAAAGGGAAGCAGAGATCAGGTGCTAGTGTTTTGGGGAGGGGTGGGTGTGAGGTCCCTTATTGCCATTGCATCATGGAAGATGCTATAAACAGAGGGGAGGTGATGAGTGCTGGGGTATCCAAGGAGACATTGCACAACAGCCCCCACCTGCTTATCTTTTTCACCGTGTGTGTGTGTGTGTGTGTCATGCAATGTGTGTGCATGCGTGTCCCTGCAGTGTGTATTTGTGTGTGTGTGCGTGCGTGCGTGACATGCGTGCACTTGTGTCTGTCCGTGTATGTGTGTGTGTGTGTCGCCCGAGGAGAGCCACAGATCCTGGCGCAGCCCACACCACACATCACGCCGTGGGGCTCCTCCACGTCTCCGCTCTCCCTTCTGTTTGACTCGAACTCCGTGATGTTTACTTCACAACTCATCTATATCTCAGACAGCAGCACAGTACTGCACCCAGCTCTCTGTTGCACTCCACAGCAGCAACACACACAGTCTGTCTGTCTGTCTGTCTGTCTCTCTCTCTCTCTCTCTCTCTCTCTCTCTGTCTCTCTCTCTCTCTCTCTCTCCTCTCTCTCTCTCTCTCTCTCTCTCTCTCTCTCTCTCTCTCTCTCTCTCTCTCTCTCTCTCTCTCTCTCTCTCTCTCTCTCTCTCTCTCTCTCTCTCTCTCTCGTCTCTCTCTCTGTCTCTCTCTCTGTCTCTCTCTAACAGATTGCCTTAGGATCTCGTATCGTTCCATATGCTTTACACAGTCAGTCACAATAATGTTCCAGCTTTATGTACTCCACCTGGGCTATCCTCGAGTTTTAGTGGTCAAGTGGGATATAAACATGTACTAAAAATTTCACTCAATCAGCTTTTTGAGAGAGGAAGTGCTCTCAACTCTAGATAAGATAAACAAACAGAGCCTTCAGGTGCATGATGCCAGGGTGTTACATCAAGTAGTACAAAAGCTAGCCCCTCTGATAGACATATTTTATTGCGGTCTTATCTATTGGGTAGCATGGCAGCCAAACGTTTCAGCTGTAGGCCGTCTTCAGTGTTACTCGATCTGCAGTGTCACAAGCATGATCTGCATATATTAGTAGGGATGAGATATCGGTATCGGGTTCAGAATATCAACATAATTCAGAGATTGGATCTGAATTTTTCCAAAGTATCGGAAATTTCCTGATGCTGGCATTGAGCCAGGTGGCATAACGCTGGCATATCAGTTTTCAGGATGGGATTGTTACTTTTGTATTTGTTTACTCATTAATTGGTATTCTGTTCTTCTGACTTCCTTTTCTGACCAAATAGTCTACCTGGTCCAACCTCAAGTTGAACCGCATTTTGGTCTTGGTATAGGATCTGAGTAGTATCGGTATCGGCAGACATCCAAATTTAGATGTCAGAGTCGGAAGTGAAAAATGTGTATCGGTGCATCCCTATATATTAGTCATCACAAACAGTCGTGAGGATGAGATGGATCACCAGATGAGGGTGGTACACCACATCAGGGCCGCTGACAGCTTTTGCTGGGCCCAGGACAAAGTCATCTGAAAGGCCCATCCAATACATGCAATGTAATGAAAACTAAATTTTGGACCACCTGTTTCCCTGGGCCCGGGACAACTGATCCCTTTGTCCTCCCCTGTCGGCTTCCCTGACACCACATCAGAGGGCATAATCTGAACATATGTGGGCAGGAGAACAGGGACGTCACGTCACGTCATTGTGAAACCTGGTAAGCAGTAAGCACTGACACATGAAAACATGTGTGGAGCAGTGTGAGGTCACTGACACCAACCCAGGCCTGGTTATGGGTGGTGTTTCACCATAAACACATGTAAACAAGATAACAAAAAGAGAGCGAACCTGATGACGCATTGGGCGAAACGCGTTGTTCGCTCCGAGAAATAAAGTAAAGAAAAGTAAGTAGTGTGCGGTGTCTCTTGAATTTTGTTAATTGATTCACCTTCTCCTGCCTCACACCTGCACAGCATTACTGAGGGTTTGTGCACAAGGACTCTCTTGAACAAGATAACAAAAAGATTTGGATGACTGGAGAAAGGAATTTTACTACATTCAGATGTACAGTATGTTCGAATTGAAAAAAAAAAACTACCTTTGCATTTACACCCAGCGACCTCGTAAAGATTGTTGTGACAGTATTGGCAGTTTTTTGCATTATACAGCATTTTTTTAAAAACCAATACATCAATCTCTACATATGGGAGGAATTTGACACCATCCTCATTAAGGCTGCATCATCATCAAAGGAGTTGCTTCCAAAACCCCATCATCCCGGGTGCCTGACGGGAGAGATGATATGTCAGCCGCATCCCAAAAGGCTCTGGTGTAGAAAAGCTCCCACTGGGAGCCCACGTGTTAATCTGTCAGTATGACTCATCACACTGTGCCGTGCCGTCTGTCTATCTCACACACACACACACACACACACACACACACACACACACACACACACACACACACACACACACACACACACACACACACACACACACACACACACACACACACACACACACACACACACACACACACACACACACACACACACACACACACACACACACACACACACACACACACACACACAGCTCCAACCTCCAGCACCCATAGCTCAGGCTGAAGAAGGACTGCAGCAGTCGAGGGGGCCTGGGGTGCATTTCTCAAAACCATAGTTGCTAACTATGTTAGCTGCTCTGTTGCTTGCAATGCAAAATTTCCCACATAGGTAACTAACCAAGTTGCTGACTGGCTAACAACTACACTTTCAAAAAATGCACCCCTGAACAACCACACTAACTAATACACCAAAGTAATTGCATTCAGAATTTCTTGGCTTGTGTTTCCTGATTTAAATGGAGGTGTCTGACAAAAGTACAGTGAGGTTTGCAGCCGAAGATGTTTGTAGTTGGTCATTCAAAATTGTGGACATGGAAAAGATCCACTTTTTTCATGTATGAAAAATGGAAATTTCCAAGTCATAACGACTACTTAGAAATTGATGGCTGTGGTAAATAAATATGCATAAAAATGTGCATATAAGGAGGCCAACTTGTAGTCCAAGGGTTTCCATTTTGATTCACGAGACCACGTGGGTGAAGGATCAACAATGTAGCCCCTATCCTCCTGTGACAGGTGTGCTCCGAGCACCTCGACGTGAGGTAAAAATGGAATTACAAGTTGCACAAGTTTATTTATCAAGAATATTTAAGAATAGTATTGGCTATTATACACATTGCCTGTTAACAGTGTGCTGTGTGTGTGTCACAATGACTGTGACTTTCACTGTAAAAATGTGACTTTCACCCAGATGATAGCCACTATCACAGTCCACATGGCCCGATCTGTGGTCAAGGTCTCTCAAGAGATACCGCCTGTCACAGTCCGTACTGACTCAGGAAGATACAAGAGAGACAAGACAGAAGCTCAGCAGCTTTTTTTTTTTTTTTTTAAACCCGGCTTTCATTTCCACCAAGCTGATCCAAATCAGATGAGAGCCCGTCAAATAGCAGGAAGAACATTCACCTGTCTTGCCATCTGTTCACCGCGCAACACCAGACATTTTTTCTTAGAGATGCACGCCGACTGTAGACTTTCCCTTGTAATTCTCCACAGAAAGTTAAAAGGGGAAATCAATGAGTCTGCCTCTGAGGCAAGCCATGTGTGTGTGTGTGTGTGTGTGTGTGTGTGTGTGTGTGTGTGTGTGTGTGTGTGTGTGTGTGTGTGTGTGTGTGTGTGTGTGTGTGTGCGTGATAAAAGGAGGACAAGGGCACCTGGTTGGGCAGGGTACACCAGCGTGGGCCCGCCACATGACCGAGGCTGGCCAACCACGTTGAACAACCACCAAAGGCCATCGAAGCGGATGACAAACTGTTCTTCCATATAAAAGCAAAATAGAGTGTGTGTGTGTGTGTGTGTGTGTGTGTGTGTGTGTGTGTGTGTGTGTGTGTTCTGTCATTCAGCACATATTCACAGTCTCCCATCAACAACTATACACAAACAGGCTCTTGGGGAGTTTGTTCGCCGTGTGCCTGTTACTAGTGCTTGGCAATGGAGCTGACCACAGCTTGAGAGAATGAGGGCATAGCCAAGTGAGACAACCACTGCCCCCTGCCAATACCCACACCTTATGCCGCCATTTTGGTCCTACACCTGCTGCCATGCCATCCCATGCACAGTCCACTCATTTCAAACCAGAGCCATTCATCCATTCATGTCCTCATGTTTCTGCATAAGTCTGTTTCACAAAACACACACTCAAGCAGGCATCACCAGACTCATCTGTATTTCCAGGCATCCATCACTGCATAATACTCTTGTCTTTCAGCCTCTCCGCCTTTGCACTCCAACTCCTGTCTTCTCTGTTTTGCGTCTCTCCCATCTGCGGTCTTGTTTCATTTCATTGAATCTTCCACTTCCTCTTTTCTTGTTTGATCCCATCTCTCCACCTCTTTCCCGTCTCTTCCCTTCCTTTCTTCAACTCATCTTTAAGCTCTTGGAGCAACAATCATAGTCATGACAACTTCCATGCTTTGACGCAGCTTTTATTTCTGCCCGAGACCCTCAAAGTTTGTGGAGAAGGAATCGATTGCCAGTCTGATGTAAACACGCCTTTTAATTGCATGATTGGAGACCGCATCAGTGTAATCGCATACATTTGTGTTATTACGTATGATGAATGCATTGGAATAGATTTTTCACACCGCGGCCATAGGTCAGAGTTGGGTGTAATGGCGAGTCAGTTGTTGGTGTGCCAGGTATGCAGTGTGGCCCCTGTGTCCCCCTCCTTCCTATGAGGTCACGGTGGTAGTCTCAGCTACTGGGCTATGTTGATCTGCCCCAGCGTAAAATGCAGAGCATTCGAATGGCCTAGATTTTAGAACTTTAACTTGTAACTTAATGTACCTTTTTTTTCCTCAGGATTGCCATGGTACTCATCATTTCTATCCAAGACGACTTTCTCATAGGCGGTGATGGTGAGATGTACTTGTTGGATTGCAGCATAATAATGCAGGCAGTGAATTGACTGAAATGTGGCCTCTCTCCCACCAGCACTCCCAACAACACAGAAGCTCTCCCTTCCCCCATGGGCTGGCCTGGCAGTCCCAGGCACTGGCTTATAGCCTGCCTCACAGCACAGCACAGCCAGCCCTTTCACCCTGCAGCAGCCCCCTGCCCCAACAATGGTGTCTGAATTACAGTGGCATTGTGGGGGCTTTGTGCGGATGGGCTGGGTTGGGGGGGCTGGTGTGGGGTGTGATGGGGCTGGGGCTGGCCGGGTCAGGGACACAGGGGAAGAAGGTGCCGGTTTTTATTGTGAACGGCCACAGTGAAAAACTCTCTGGGTGGGATATGGTGTGTGTGTGTGTGTGTGTGTGTGTGTGTGTGTGTGTGCGGGCGGGTGGGGGTGAAGGTGGAGGCTGGTTGGAGGGAGAGAGAAGCGAGGGAGGCGAGAAAAAAAGAGGGAGGGAGGTGTTAGCGGAGTTTATTAAACAGCAGAAACCAAGAGTGACCACAGATGGTCCTGTCAATAACCTCACAGGCACCCCAACTGCCTTCATTACACACACACACACACACACACACACACACACACACACACACACACACACACACACACACACACACACACACACACACACACACACACACACACACACCTCCATGGCACCGAGTAGGGAGGACTCTCAGCAGGGTGACTCAAACAGATGGTAGGTGTGTGACAGAGTGAGAGAAAAGAAAAAGAAAAGGAAAGAGAAAGACGTATAGCCTATTGGAAAACAAAACAGAGAAAGGAAACGAGCATTTTAGCATTTTCAAACAAATATGTTACACCTAGTTCACACACGTATACAATTTAAAAAATGGGAGAACAAAATATGACTATATGGATGATTCTGAGTAGCCTAGCGATGCCATCCTACGTACTTCCACCCAAAGATTTTGGCTCCGTACATAGTCTGGCAAAACACTCCTAGCTCGGTTCGCTCACGGTTCTGCCAATCAGCAAACAGTTGAGTGGTGACTCAAAACTCACCCATAGAGTTTGTTACTGATTGGTTAAGGTAACACTATTCACACTTTGTTCTTTTTATTTATATATTATGTGTATGCTTTGTCAACACTATATCGTAACAGTCATGCTAATAAAGCACAATTTGAATTTGAATTCAAACTCCAATGAATTTAAATGGCAGAGTAAGGTCAGACCATCTCCCACCCACCATGGGGACGGATTCCTCTTAGCTTTTGCTAGACTGTTTGACAGAGTCAACAGTCAGCTTTGGCCCAGGCTAGATTCTGAATGTTGAATGACTAAATTTTATCCGCCAATGTAGTAATCTGCTAAATGTAATGTAATGTAATGACCACCAGAGGCGATTCTAGGGTCAGGTGGGGCCCCAAGCGAAAATGCAAAATAATGAACATTTGAACCAAAATCGCCACTATTGTGGTAAAGTGCGGGCTGTTATCCACTATCTGGGGGCCCCAAGTGGCTGCCTGCCTTGCCTGGTGGCAAGATGTGCCTCTGATGACCACGTGTGTCCACAGGTACTGGTGGTGGCATATGGGCACAGTGCCACTAATCCAATTGGGACATAATGCACTATGCGTCACTACAACAACACACTAGGAGGACACGGCCCCCTGACCGACCTCCACTTCAAATTAACACACACACACACACACACGCACACACGCACACACACACACGATCGATTGTCACACCAGTCAATGCAATGTCATTCTGAGCAGCAGCAATGTTATTTGGGCCTGTGACCTAACCCAATTACCACCTCAGCAGTGTAGTAAGGGCAGTAGCAGTGGGGTACAACAGCTAGCAAGCATCCATGTGGTGTGAAAGTAGCCCAGGTTTTCGGAGTGAGGAGTCAAAATCCTTTTTGTTGTTGTGAAAGTAGCCTGGGCCCTGTCCATGCCTCCTGTGATGCTGAGCAACTAGGGCTGTAACGATACACTCAACTCAGGATTTGATTCGATACACTCAACTCACGATCTTTGACCAACGGTTCGATACACCACACTATTTTTTTAAAAAATGTTTTAAAAAGCCTATAGGTTTACTAAAAGGAGACCCTCACTCACTCTCACGCACGCACACACCTGCAGAGGCAAACTAAAAAGGACATGATGAAAAAAGATGCAACCCTTACACACAGTTCAGGTTTTAGCCTTAAGGCAGAGAAGAGATGAAACTTCTTTTCATGTGTCTCTCCTTTCACTAAAAGAACGGGGGTGGGGGTTGGTTTTGCATGGTGAATGAATACCACCAACATTCCAAAAAACACACACGCAGGCACACCAAATACAGGTGAGTGAGTGGTGGGGGTGGGGGTGTGTGTATGTGACCTGATGTATTTACTCAGAAGATGGCTGACCACCCACACACACACACACACACACACACACACACACACACACACGGAAACATTCAGTCCCCTTCAGGACCTCAATTCAGATCAAGGTGCGCATAAGCTGAGGGGCCACAACCAGTGACATGGTCATGAGTAGGCTAGTAGGAGACTGTGCATTCTTGTGACTGTCACTCACTCGGTGCAGCAGGTAAAATGGTGACCAGGGACATTTGACATTAGGGCTGCACGATTATGGAAAAAAATCATAATCACGATTATTTTGGTCAAAATCATAATCACGATTATTAATCACGATTATTGATTTTTGCAGTTTTTTTTGAAAATTATAACAAGATGAAATATAACCAAGAATGAATTACATACGGGATGAACAAAATCAAATGAATTGTAATAATTATGTAAAAGCAATAGCATGAAACTTAAGTGGACAGATTTCTGGCCAGAAACACCAGCCTGTCAGTATGTTCTGGCTTCAAGGATGCTCTCAAAAGTAGGTCACTATTGCCACGATTAAAATCATGAGTTCGATTTCACTATTTTATCACGATTTTGATTATTTTTCGATTAATTGTGCAGCCCTATTTGACATGACTGTTGGCTTTCGGTCTGGTCATCAAATCCTCCTCTGATCACTGGGAGACAGGCTGTTTACTTCATGACACCAATATTGATTTGGATTTGTCAACGTTTTTGATTGGTCAAGCTGATTTGGTTTTTGATTGGTCAAGCCAGCTGATTTGGTTTTTGATTGGTCAAGCTGCAGCGATATGCTGTACTGCTGAATAATGAATGCTATGCAGACCTACACAAGTGCAACACACAAGGCTCATTATACACAAACGCCATGACAGATGGTAAGGAAAGTGCTCACATATTCACGGCACACAAACTTTTGATCATGGAGGAGAGACGGAGAGAGAGAAAGTGAGAGAAAAAGAGGAAAAGAGAGCGAGAGAGAGAGCGAGAGCGAGAGAAAATGAGATGGAGAGATGTGTGTAAGTGTGTGGAGGGGATGGGAGTAGGGTCATGGGGTCGGGTTTTATGATGCTCGGAGACAGGAGGCCTGTCAGCAGCCTCTCTAGAGGGGGGCAAGGGTGCCACCACTCCCCACCCACTGACATAAGCAGGGTGTGTGTGTGTGTGTGTGTGTGTGTGTGTGTGTGTGTGTGTGTGTGTGTGTGTGTGTGTGTGTGAAAGAGAGAGAAAGACAGATATATGTAGTGTGTGTGTGTGTGTGTGTGTGTGTGTGTGTGTGTGTGTGTGTGTGTGTGAGAGAGAGAGAGAGAGAGAAAGAGAGATATATGTAGAGTGTATGTGTGTGTGTGTGTTAGAGAGAGAGAGAGAGAGAGAGAAGGGGTGGAAGTCTTCACAAGACAGCCCGAGGGCCTTCGTCATGGGGTGAGTTTCTCCTTCAGTCGGCCAAGAGAAGGGCAAAAGGAAAACAATAACATGGGGTGCCTGCCCTCTCTTCTCTGCGCCTCGCCTCTCTTCTCCTCGCCTGGCCACCTGGCATCACACTTCACAAACAATGAAGCCAGCAGAGCAAGGGGTCAAAGACCAGGAAGAGAAGTCAAAAAGAGGAGCGAGAGAGAGAGAGAGAGAGAGAGAGAGAGAGAGAGAGAGAGAGAGAGAGAGAGAGAGAGAGAGAGAGAGAGAGAGAGAGAGAGAGAGATATCCTTTTTCAAAGTCAGGTGAGCAGCTAACTAACATCGTCTTAAGAGGAGTAGGAGGACTGAGATGGGACATCTGTCAAACAGAGAGAGGAGGAAGAGGGAGAGGTGAAGGGAGAGACGGAGAGAGGAGAGAGAAAGGGACAGAGACATGGTGAGGAGGAAGCAACGGAAAGAGGGATGAGGAAGAGGTGGAGAAGGGCAAGAGGGAGAGAAAGATTGCACAGTCAGGTTGGCCTGAGAGCACAGCAGTACATGCCAGCAAATTCAGATCCCTCTCTGCTGTGAGGGCTAGGGTTTCCAGGTCTCACCATCCAGAGAGAGAGAGGGGGGGGTGCTGCTGCTCACTCAGCGTCTGACTGAACCACACACAACTGCTCTCGACATGACGGGAATTATTAAGTGGAGGTCAGAAACGGAGAGACAGGTAAATGGAAAGAGAGGTGTGAGGAAGAGTGAAACACTGGCTGACTGGCTGGGAAAACAAGAAAAACAAGAGAAAAAATAGCAATACATTTGTGCTGGGTCGCCAACATAGTTTCACAAAGTGGGGCAATTAGGCCATTTGGAAGTTTGCTGGGTAGGTTTGGTCTTTAAAGCTGCTACTGTGTACTATTGGGATATATTACGAAATGGCACACACTGCTGTGAAACCAGAGACTGCACTGCTTCTATGTAAATAGCATGCACATGCACAGGCGCGCATGCACACGCACACGCACACATTTTTTGGTGGTTCTATCTCAGAAAATTGCCAAGTAAGCTTTGGATGCCTGTGTCAGCTCCAGTGGAACAGATGCTTTCAGATTGCCGTCAGATAAAAGACAAGCGTGAGAGCACTGAGTGCAGGAAAACATTCAGAGCGAGAGGAAAAGAGGGCGTAAGCATCCAATCGCCAAAAAGGCAGAAAGAAAGGCAGCAGAGAGACAGCCAAGCCAGACTAAGCGATAGAAATTGAAGGTTAGAGAGAGGGAGAACCAGAGAGCAAGGCTGTAATGCAGAAGGAGGGAGGGAGCGAGGGAGACAGAGGGGAGAAAGGAGGAGAGTAAACAGCCAGACTAACATGTAAAAGATGGAGGGTTGTCAAGGGGAGGACAGAGTGGGAAGAGGGAGGAGAGGGGGACACGGCAGACAGCAATAAGCAGAGGAGAGAGAGAGACAGAGAGAGAGAGAGAGAGAGAGAGAGAGAGAGAGAGAGAGAGAGCAGAGGAGAGAGAGAGAGAGAGAGAGAGAGAGCAGAGCAGAGGACTGGAAAGAGGAGAAGCTGGGTGACACAACACTTCCTGACAAAGGTCTCCTGTGCTAAACAGTCCCAGAGGTGGTGTGTGTGTGTGTGTGTGTGTGTGTGTGTGTGTGTGTGTGTGTGTGTGTGTGTGTGTGTGTGTGTGTGTGTGTGTGTTAACTCTGAACATCTCAACATCATAGCCCAGGTGTCACTAAAGGGACAGCATCTCCATCCTCTCCGTTAACCTTGGAATTCCTGCCACCCCTGGCCCTCTCTCTGCGATTCACATTTGTGAAGAAGCCAAAATTATTCCTAACTGCAGTTGTTAAAATAAATAGAGGCCTCTTAAGAAGTCAAACACACAACACACAACACCGCGCACCAACTTACTGCTCACTCACTGTGCTCATCCACTTGCGATCAATACTGATGCATGAATCACGACCAGTGACTCAGACTCAGACTCCTCTGTGAGAAGAGAGCAGCAACGATAAAACGTGTTTTGGATCTTTAAGAGGCCTGCCTGTCTGCCGATGGGCCATTGGGGGGGGGGGGGGAAGAAACTTACAGTACAGTAGCAACATGATGTTGGAGAACAGCCAGGCACGGCTTGCCGTTTTAATACATAGCAAGCACAAGGATTGGGAATGATATGGCTGAGAGAGCTTCAAAACACTACAGAGCCAGGGCAACATAGGGCAACATAGGGCAACATAGGGCAACATAGGGCAACATAGGGCAACATAGCCCAATGAAAGTGAGAAGGCCCCTCAGACCCAGAATACAAACAGACTGACACAAACACAAACACAAACACAAACACACACACACACACACACACACACACACACACACACACACACACACACACACACACACACACACACACACACACAATCATTAATAGTCATCGCTCAGACCGATATACACCGGCGGTGTGCCAAGTGTAATCTCATTAAGTGGGATTGTGGGCTCGGCCCCCCAGCTAGCTAGACTATCAGGGCCAGGAGGCCAGTTACCACAGAGCCACTGACACCTGACATCCAGATTACGCAATTGCCTAATTCCAGTGGCCCCACACAACCACCATTGAGCCGCAGCTAATCCCGGGTGGCTTCAAGGTGCCACCACCCCAATCAGGTCCCTCCTCATTCAGAACCATCTGCCGCTCTCAGCAGGGCAGGCATCATCGTGGAAGGTGGAAGAGGAGTTGGTTGGGTGGTGCTTGGTTGTCCGTACAGGGTTACACGGCACGCCTATGCACTGACAAAAATAAGTAAATACCTGCTGCATCAAGGAGGGTTACACACAGCTGCATTAGTTCCATTCATTCATTTTGGGCACGGCTATGGGCACGGCTGTTTATGCGTAGCCCTCTGATGAACTGATCCTCAGCTGACACAAGGAGGGTTGACATCGGTTGCATCAGTTTAAGCTTTGACAAAGCCTCTCGAGGAGGAGAGAGGGTTCCCCCAGTAGGGCAAAGGTTAACTTTCACACCACCTTTAGGACTAATCCCCATTTCTCTACACCCTTCCTTTCAGTTTCATACCTACCTAGGACAGAGCTGAAGAATAAGCATGCTCTAGTAAATAACAGGTGGTGTCCGATGCATTTTCCTTTTTGGGCATTCAAGTTGGGGTTGTGCATGGCTATGGTTGTAACTCAGACCTATAGACCCGTTTGAAAGCTCAGTCTGCTGACAGAGCACAAGAGCCTTTTGATCTAAAGCAGTGTTTCCCAACCTTTTTTGTCTCGTGTACCCCCTAAGCCTTTTCATTGTGCCATGAGTACCCCCTAACTCGTAATTTACATCCCTTTTTCTATTGCAGTGTGACTATGTTCCATGCATTTGTTAAAATTGCATGTTTCCAAGTACCCCCTGCAATGTGTTCGCGTACCCCTAGTGGTACACGTACCCCTGGTTGGGAACCACTGATCTAATGGGACAGGCCTGCTAAACCACTGACTGGACTGGACTGGACAGCATGAAACACATTACAAAAGACAGCCCTGCACTGTACATAACTACATGAACCCAACGGTCACCTGTTCAAACCATACATCAGTCCAGAATAAACCATAGCGGGCCCGTTCTGCTAAGTAGAGCATGATTCAAACGTCGCGGAGAAGGGTCAAGTTATACATATCCTGGACCAGGCATAGTCCATGCTTGCCAGGGACTTGCTGTGGCGACCGTGACTGTTGATCTGAGCAGTGTCATTGTATTATTATTGCTACCATAGCCCTTCCTCTCTCGCCTCTGAACCCAGACAAGAAGTTTCCACACATCCCTTTCAATGACTGTGTGACCGTGCATCACAGCACTATTAAAGGTCTGAGTCATCGCAGAGGATGGGGGGGTGGGCTCTGCACATTCCAGCCAAATGAAGGCCTCAGTCCAAGCGTGCGCGCGCGCGCGCGCACACACACACACACACACACACACACACACACACACACACACACACACACACACACACACACACACACACACACACACACACACACACACACACCGCCAATAAACAGCATTTCAATCTTCCATAATCATGGAGGACGTTCCTGGACGCCAGCCAAACCCACAGCTACAATTGAGCACTAGGAGATTATTTGTTATGCTGACTTTAGGCATTAAATGGTTAACATAAGGAAACTGCAGAAGTCCATTATGTTCCCAGTGGCTTGCAAGGAAGTAAGGTTTGAGTCTGTATGATACAGCCCCTGGATGACACTGTAGAAACACGGCAACAACATTTCATTAGGCCTATGCCCTGTCCTGTCAGCTGACCACAGACCCTCTCTCATTCAGACAACAGTTCAAAAGTCAGAGCAGCTATTTAAGACCACTTGGTGTTCTTCTTCAGAGGTGGATTAAGGCTTTAAATAAAACCCTGTGGGTCTCGGTGGGTCTGCAGCACAGGGGGCAGCAAGTTACTACAGCGAGGCCTTTTACTTTTCAAATACAAACATCTCCTGGGGAGACATTTCAATAGGTATAAACCTGCGTAGAGTACAAGCAATGGGGCAGAAGAGGTCTAAGCAGGCAGTCCTCAAACAATGTTGTTGAATGTTGCCATACTCATGACTATTACCCACTCACTGAATATCAACTCAAGGCAGTTTATAATTCATCGAGCAGGATTTTACGCACAACTAGAACACACGTAACGTAGCTGTGCTTTTGGGATCTTTGATATCTCCCAGAAGCGCAGAAACCAGGGTAATAGTCAAAACAATTGCTACCAGATGCAAGACAGTTAACCCAAGATATTTGGGAGATTCGGCATTGTGTCCAGTCCAAGCTTCGCAAAATAACAACCACATTTTTTCCTGCTGAAGCTAACATGCTGGGTTGATTCAACCCCACTATTTCGACGATGGATTCGTCTTAAACGTTCCAACTTACCTTTGACTTGACTTTCATATTCCGTGATTATTTCTTTGTCTTTCTTGAACTTTGGAGTATTGGACATTTTGGAATCTTCGGAGAGTGCCTGTGGGCAGCCAGTTAAGAACTTCAAAACTTGCCAACAATTCTTCCCACTGTCCTCCTAGAACAAGGGTTGTTGCATCCCACCCATAAAGTGGCTATATGAAGGAGAACAAGAAATGTGTGATAGTGCCAGTATTTCTGAAATAATATCAAAAATCCGGATGAGTGATCAAGTCCATTGTTTTAAAGTCACAATAAATAAGGTGAAATGCACAGAACCACCAGAAATCTGTTATCAATGAAATCACGGAGAGAAAAAAACTACTGCCGCTTGCAGCCAGCAGCGCCAGAGACTCTCCAATTGGCACAAAGGCACTGTGCACTCGCCAATCCCCCAACTGGTCCACTTTGAAGTCAGCAGAGTTCTTCGTGAAATGAAAATCGACACATAGGCGAAACATTCATTGTGTGGTATGCCGAACCAACGTTGCTCTAAACGACTTCGGCGAGGCTACCATTTCCTCTCGTGCTTACAACCGCTGCCCCGTCCCGCACTTCCCGTCTCTACCCGTTGTTGCTCAGTCGGTCTGCAGCGCAGCTGTCGGATTGTCCCTGGAAATGGGAGGGAGGGTTTGGGAAGGCGCTCGGCGGAAACATGGAATGGATTGACAACTTCTCTCGCCAGTCGTGCTGAATAGGTTGTTGAATGGAACTCCCAAGAGTGTCTCCTGGAAATACTTTCCCTTGTGCTGTAGCCTGTGCGCTACTTTTAGAGACGTTCAAATATGATGTTCAAGTTTAATTTATCCAAAAGGTGAATCCAAGGTCTACACTTTAATAGTTTGTAATCCCTGACCATAAAACAAAACAAGTGGTTGCTTGTCAGCAATTTTTGCACATGCAATACATTGCATAACTTGTTGATACATCTAATTCCAAATGATTCAGTAAACACACTATTATTGATTGTCCTATCTCATACCCTTTATTTCCATGCAATGTCAGTTCTTCCATGTTAAATTATATCCTGAATGAGTAAAGCGCATATTCTCAAAATCAGTGTGAGCTATTTCAGTAGCCTACAGTACATTTGATTAGAGCTTATAAAAGAGACGGCGCGCTTTACTGCAGCCTGTAATATATTTACAGTAGAAGACCCTGATTGAGCTAAGGCTAGATAGATTGTTACTTCTGACTGAACCTTATATCATACAGATGTTCTTTGAACAGATGCGAAAAAAGGGCTCTGGGTATTTTGCTGAAGAGAAGTGTCTTACAGCCTTAATAAAACAGTGCATTGGCGACTTCTAGAGGCCGATTTTAAAAGTCCACAATTTTAGCATGTTTGTCATGGCCTACTACTCAGGCTATTCCAGGCTGGCTGCATGAACACCCATTTTCCAGAAAGAGTTGTATGTCATTGCTGATATTTCTGGCCATTTTTCACATTGTAACATTCACTCAAGAGTTACAAAAATAAAAGCAGAAGGAGCATGATTTCTTATTTAAAAAAGAAACAAACAATAATTTAATTTCAATTGTGTTAACCACAGCCATTTCAGCAGACACCCAGCATACAATGGATTTGCAATACAACTTGGCAAGAGAAACAAATAAAAAACTAAACAAAACAAAAACCCAGAAATTTAATTTCTTGGCAATTATTTTAAATATGTGTACCTTTGTGCATTCAGCTGCCTACCCATTATCTTAAAATCTGCAAGATGATACCATATCCCAATTAGTTAACAAATACAAACAGAAATAGCCTATATAACTTAAGGGAACTTTGTTGTTATAAAAAGAACTGTGCGAGGCTGTGGGAAATGTAACACATGGAGGGAAAAAACAGCTATTATTTTCACTGGATTTACAAGCCAACACTGTCAGAATATTACCTACATTATTTACACACTCAACTTAAGGTAAAAAGTAACACTTTAATTACATATAATGCTAAGAATACTGGAAAGTGCTTTCTCTGGGTTATTTGTGTTGTTAGGTGTCCTAACACATAGTGGTTAAAGGAGCAGAAATGTCCAAATGTATCATCAGCTATTGGTGTATAACCCAGACTGGCTATCATGACTGCTAGAAAACCTTTGTGTTGCATCACAGGTAGTATGGGTAGGAGCAAGCTAGGCATAATGCATACAGAAACAGGTAAAGAACTTGCGAGCAGCGTTGGACTACAGTTTGGAAAAGAAAACCGTGACTCAATGGCTTAAGTACAAGGTTCAGAACAGCTCCATCCCATGCTGTGTCCATATACTACCTGGGGATATTTAGTATCTGCTTGCTTCTTGTCTTGGTGAGGATAGTCTTTTAAGCTGCTTGTGTGCGTTTGTAGTGGAATCCAAGAGACGTTTCAAATCAGTTACTTGTCAGCAGGTCATGTCAGTTTTCTGGGTATGGAGTGTTACACTAAGTTATTTCCCGTCATATGTAAAAGAATGTACCTAGACTATTATTAATGATAAACAGTAGTAGTGTTTGCCATGCAACAGAAGGAACGGTATCTGTTTGACAGATGTCCCATCTCAGTCCTCCTCCTCCTCTTAAGACGATGTTAGTTAGCTGCTCACCTGGCTTTGAAAAAGGATCTCTCTCTCTCTCTCTCTCTCTCTCTCTCTCTCTCTCTCTCTCTCTCTCTCTCTCTCTCTCTCTCTCTCTCTCTCTCCTCAGCTGCCTTTGAAGAAGGCCTCCTCCAGCACCTCGGTGAAGCGCTCCTTCATCTGTTGCCTGAAGCCGGTGTACCACTCCAGCAGGCCGCGGCGGCGCTCCTCCCTCTGGGCCTGGCTCATGGTCCTCTCCCTCTGCAGGATGGCCGGCAGCTCCTTCCAGTCCTTCAGGAAGATGAAGGGGGCGCCGGCCTCCTTCAGGAGGCGCAGGGGGGAGCTGCGGCCCTCCGTGCAGCGGCCCTTGGTCTGCACGTCCTCCACCACGGGCACAGAGCCGTACGCGCACGCCTCGTAGATGCGGTAGCACTCTGCGTTGACGCCCACGGGGCACAGGGTGAGCTCGCTCTGGGCCAGCGCCGACTGATACTGGCGAAGGGACTCCGCCGTCTCCTGGGGCAACCATCTGAACCATGGCCGCAGTGTGGAAGAAAGACACACACACACAGCTTAAGTTAGATATTTCAAATAAGAGTTTTTTCTCGATTGTTTACATACAAGTTCTGGAATCATGTTTGAAACTCTACTGTACACACAACCCCAAAAACTCACACACAACGGGCAAAACCACTCGCTTCTCCTGCTAACTGAACGCCTTGTTACGAACCAATGTACCCTCTGATTAAAAAAAGGCTATTTTGTGGTCAAATGAGACATACAGCCATAATTTGAATAGGCCTTTGTTAGAACTAGTGTATTGGTAAGATACTATAATCATCATGACCCAACTCAAAAGTTACTTGAGAAATCAATGTAGCTTCTTGTCTGTACATCCACATTACACGTAATGTGTGTCCGTATAGAGTGGTGAATACCAATTGTAAAAGTGTATGAAAGGAGTTTGCCCATGTGATGAAGAGCACATACTGTAGCATGGCAATTGATTTTAGTATTTTGAATGACAGTGGGATCCTTGAGAAAACCAGGGACTGTGCTCGTTGTTCAGTGGATTTATTTCAGGGGTTTAGTGAATGGGTGAGATATTTTCACAATTGTATGTAAATGTAAATGCAATGTAAACATAAATTAATTAAGACTTTAAGCTAGCATTCCTGGATGACATACTTCTCTCGGGCATGGGTGATGCACTCCTTCTCCAGACTCTCCTGTTTTAGGATGTTCATGAGGACCTCTCGAGAGGAGTTCTTGTAGACCGTGCCCAGGAAGTTGCAGAGGTACGGCCTAGCGTTGCTCACCAGCTGCACACTTGCCGGAATGACGGGGAAGTGTCTGTACCTAAGGGCACAAAGGAGCTGTGTTATTAACCCATTGACGCCTAAGGCACCTGCAAAAAAGGGTGCTGAATGCCAGAGCCATTTTTAAGAAAAGCTGCCCTCAGCCTATAAAAACGTAAATATCTCAGCTTCTGAAACACATACAAATATGCACTCAGTTGCATTTAGCAGCTATGACCTTCATCCTTCATTAGAATGTGTTCATTCATCTCACACAAACAGAGATTTTTAATAAAGTTGTCTCAAATCTCATGAGCCTGAATGTTGCGCAATGCAGCTCCAGGCACCAAGGCCAATGTTGCGCAACGCAACATCAGGCATCAATGGGTTAATCATAGACCATCACACAATATACGTTACATATTGCAAAGGTCTGGCCAGTTTTGGGGAAAAAAAAAATCTACATCCATTATAGTCGTTAGCACTTAATGATACTAATGAAGTAAATCCCATAACACAAATCAACCCAGCAGCATAGCTGAATAAGCCAATGACACTCATTGCATACAAAAGCATAAGAGGCAGATATTTGCTATTATATTTGCCAAATTTTGCTACAAAAAGTGTGATCCTTAGTCAAAGATCAAAGGGAAAAAAACAACATTCTCCTAAACTAGTCAAGAGAAAGCCCAGAGTAACCCATTTAAGACTGAGGCACCTTCAAAAAAACGCCTGCTAAATGCCAAAGCTCTTTTGGAAAAAAGAACCCTAAGCCTATAAAAACCTAAATATGTCAGCCTCCGAAGCACATAAAACATGAAATAAATTGCATTTAAAAGCAAAGACCCTTGCATCCCTACATCTTGCATTAGAATGTGTTCATTCAGCTCTAACATACCCATGATAAAAAAAAATCAAATCTCATGAGACTGTATGCTGCGTCCATGCTACATATACAGAGCAGCATCCAGCATCAATGGGTTGAGACACTAAAAAACCAAGAGCTCTTACGTGGCCACCCCCAGAGGCCACTGGAAGACGTCCTTGTCGTTGACCCAGGGGCTGTCGTAGACCAGGAAGAGTGTGTCCACAAAGCCTCCGTGGCGCCTGAGGTAGGGGCTGATCCAGTCGTTGGTGCACTGCTCGCTGCCCAGCAGCACCACGGCCACGTGGCTCAGGGTGCGAGCCTGGAGGAGCGCCTGGGCGTGCTGCAACCACTGTGTGGAGTAGGAAATCTTCTGCTGCTCACGGCCGTTCAATACTAGCACCACGCTGTCCGTGTCCACAGGGATGTGGCCCTGCACCACTGCGGGGCCAGTGTAAAAACTGCAATAGAGAGAGAGAGGGGGGGAGCAGAGCCGGTTTTACCAATAGGTAGACAGAGCAATTGCCAAGGGCAGTGGTTCCCATCCAGGGTGTCAGCAAAGTTTACAATAAGAAATATGGGTCCCTTAAGAAAAAGGTTGGGAAACACTAGCCTAGGACCTCACCAAACTGCACTCTGTAGGGAACCTCCAGACAGTGAGCCCCACCATAAATTACAGCAAAAAAATATTTAAAAGAGTTTCATGCCTACATATCACTTAGGCCCCAACAATGGGTAGAACTGCTGCCGACAGGGAGGAATATAGAATGAAAATTCCTCGACAGATTCAGGCCATTAAAATTAGACAAGATAGGACAGGTAAAAACAACACATTTAAGCACTAGTAAAGGAAATTGTATTGACATACAGATACTTTCATCAAGAGCAGTGAAACTTCACTCAGCTTGGGGTTATAGAAGGAACAACTCACAATTGCATTTGAGGGTGCTACCCTAACGCTGTGTGTGGATGCGCATAAATGCTTTCTACTTAATATTATGAACTCAGTCACTTAGGCAAACCAAACCAATATGCTCTCTCACAATTGGGCATTTTGTGGAATATAACTGGATAAAACAAACACATCATTTAGCAACTGATCTTGGCAAAGCAACCAGGAATGAAAAGCAAACCTAAAGTTGATCTTGCCAGACTGGATCTCCCCCTCCCTCCACTGGCCCGTTTTATCCGTGGGATTCAGAGGACCCTCCAATATGTGCTCCCACAAGTAGAGACCTGTGAAGAACAGACATGCTAGCCTAAATGACAGAAGTGGAGAGAACTGAAGTCCAGAATAAAATGCCAATATTCTCCGAACACCACAACAGAAAACACATGTTTTGATTTGGAATATGGTGCATTATTTATGTGTGGGCCATACCATGGTGTATTGTGTGTGTGTGTGTGTGTGTGTGTGTGTGTGTGTGTGTGTGTGTGTGTGTGTGTGTGTGTGTGTGTGTGTGTGTGTGTGTGTGTGTGTGTGTGAGTGAGTGAGTGAGTGAGTGAGTGAGTGAGTGAGTGAGTGAGTGAGTGAGTGAGTGAGTGAGTGAGTGAGTGAGTGAGAGAGAGAGAGATTACCTATGGCTGCTTTGCCCCATATCTGCACTTTGTATCTTTTAGGTCTGCTCTTGGCAATCAAGTCTAACTGTTCTTTGAAGACATCCCTGCGTTTCTGGTCGACGTTGGTTTCTTTTGCCAGTTCATCCTCCTCCCAAGGGTTCCATTCCTTCTCCACAGATTGAGCCAGCATGTGCTTGTTGCTGTCTACTTTAGCATCACCTGCTGTGGATCAAATCAAATGACCGAATTTCACAAGGGATCAGAAAGCAAATACACACTTGTTAAAGCGCTATCTTCCAAACGATGAATCACGAGGTGAGGCATCAAGAACAGAATCAACACCCAGTAGGCTAGGCATAAGCAGATCAGCACTGGACACACTGGGGGGAAATATGAAGGATTAACCTCCGATTGGATGTGTTTTACATGTAAACATGCATGTGCTAGCAAATCAACATTAGCTGCAGAATGTTGCACCTACCAACAAGAACAGACCCCTTCTTCACCACTCTGTGGACCCGAGACATAACCCTCTTATTGAAGAATACATTATATGCCGCATATAATGAAAAAGCAACATATGCAGCCACCACAACCAACACGATTTTTCGGCGAAGAACTCTCATTCTCATTTCATGTAACCATCCTGCATAGTTACTGCTGAATGTGAAGAATTCACTGTTTACAGTTTTGTGAGAAAACCTACTGACATAGGACCCGTTAGGACCAGATACGTCACACAGGGTTAGGACTCGCCCCTAAAGTTGCCTGTAAGAAATGTATCAAATATTGTCATGCTATGGCAAACGATGACCCTAACTCAGTGAAAACGTGCTCATATTGACATAAATGGAAATTTATATGTTAAAAAAGTATGTATTTGCGTGGATTCAAATCCCAAACCGATAACCTTCCACGCTGGCAATTACTGGTTGTCTAATGTTTGGCGGCTGTTGCTTGAGACAGAACTGAACGGGTTCTCTTCTCTTTACGAAGGTCGGACTCGGTGTGACCGAACCGGCGAATTATTTTGCTTGGACAAAATGATGTCCTTGGCGTGTCGTTCCGGGGCTTTGACCCCCTATCTGCAGGCAACGAACGTAACTGTTAACGGGACATTAAAAGCTTTGACATCGGGGACATTCAACGCAAGTGAAAATGTGAAGAAAGCTCTTGAAGCCAGAACGCGACACTGCGTCAGCGGTATGGATCAGCTAACTTTACGTCACTAAAAAGGCCAGAGTCAATGGCTCTGACTAAGGCTAGCTGGCAAATAAGCTAACAGTTAATTAATGATACCGTTATGCACTATGAGCTGTTCAAAGTTACCAAAATATGTTTGATGTTTATGTATTTGTTACGGGAAATGTATTTGAGATTGGGTGGATGTTTGAGTGCTAAAACAAACTGAAAACGATGATGCATTGCACTGTCCGGTGCTTACTCCTAAGTTACATTGTATCTAACAGATACCCTTGTAGTAAGCAGATAAGTACGTAAGTATTATGCCTTCTTGCGATTTGCTTTCTTGCTGTTAATTAACGAACGATGTCATTTAACGAACAATGTCAACAGTAGCACTGGTAGCAGTATTTCCATCAGAATAGCCTACCTGTTAGTCAAGATAACAATGTCAACAGTAGCACTGGTAGCAGTATTTCCATCAGAATAGCCTACCTGTTAGTCAAGATGGCTGGGAGGTCACCCGGGGACACAAAAATGTATCATCATGACTGGAAAGGCCATCTTGTGTGGTTTCACATAAAATATTATCTGAAATCCTTCTAATATGTAAAGATTGTTTAAGAAATTACATTCACAATACAAAATCTTTCCAGAGGACCTAGTAAAGGTGGTAGGTGTTTGTTGTCAAGGTGGTTGCCTATTACATGCTGGGGAAAACCCTAGCTGTGCCTCCTTAGGTAACTATATAGTAACATATAGTAACTAGTTGTTTTCTATATGTTTAGTCCAGAGCTGTGTGTGCGCAGATTCGTTTATAGTCAAACAAACGTGTAGACTGAAGCTGACATTGGCTGCTGAAATTGTATAATTTCCTTTTTAACAGCAATATCATTGGTCGAGGTAAAACCATATTCTGTTAAACATGGCCTCCACAGCTGATCGACCTCGCATGACTTCTGATCGTTGTTGACCTCATATGACCTCTCACCATGAGAATTATCATATTTCATCAGTAGTATCAATATTAATCAACATTACCAGCTCTTGTAGATATGTGCAAGGAAAAACTTATTAGTTTGCTTAGCAGGCTAATTTCTTGTTTGTATGGTTATGGTAAACAAATGTGTATATTTCTCTCACAGCTCCTGCCGGAGTCCGGTTCGCCCACACAGACATCAAGATCCCTGACTTCTCGGACTACCGGCGGCCCGAGGTGATGGACCCCAACAAGTCGTCACAGGAGAGCAGCGAGGCGCGGCGGTCCTTCTCCTATGTGCTGACGGGCGCCACCACGGTGGTGGGCATCTACACGGCCAAGACGGTGGTCTCGCAGTTCGTGTCCTCCATGAGTGCCTCGGCCGACGTCCTGGCCCTGTCCAAGATCGAGATCAAGCTGGGCGACATCCCCGAGGGCAAGAACATGACCTTCAAATGGCGCGGCAAACCCTTGTTTGTCCGGCACCGCACCGAGAAGGAGATTGCAGCCGAGGCCGCCGTAGACTTAGGCGAGCTGCGTGATCCCCAGCATGACAAGGACCGCGTCCAGAACCCCCAGTGGGTCATCGTCCTGGGAGTCTGCACCCACCTGGGCTGCGTGCCCATCGCCAACGCCGGGGACTATGGTGGCTACTACTGTCCCTGCCATGGCTCCCACTACGACGCCTCTGGCCGCATCCGCAAGGGACCCGCACCCCTCAACCTGGAGGTGCCCTACTACGAGTTCCCCGATGATGACACGGTAGTGGTGGGATAGATTAAACCTACAGAGTACAGACTGATCATTCCTTCTGTGTTTGTATTTGTGTTCCCTCTTAAATGTCTGGTCCCTAAATACAAAGTATAATAAATTCTTTTAAAACAATCAGTGGTCCGTTTACAATTCGATTCAGCAGTTATTATAAGCATTCTGTCTGTAACCACAGGCTTCCATTGACGAGGTTGGATTTACACTACAACCTGCAATGTGTTGTTTGCTTTGGGGTAACCGTCCAGATCTACAGTGCAGTATTAAAGTACTTAAAGTAGAATTTCTGCCAATTTCACCATGCAGTTTTTTCTGCACTATGAGCTGAACAAATTCTTAAGAAAATGTTAACAATCATGCCCCATTAGAACAGCCTGAGTCTCAGAGAGCTGGTCAAAAAATGCTGCATCGTTGTGTATTGGTCAGTAGGTCAAGGGTAGCATGAGCAATACAACTGCATGTTGACATTGGCAGGAATTCTCCTTTAATACAAAACATTGTTCTCAAGGTCCACTTACCAGGTAACTGATTAGATGCCTTTGTAAGAAGACACATTATTTGACATCAAGCCAAATAAGATTCTGAGCTGTGATATGGTCTTTGAAAAACTCAAGTGAATGCATTTCCTCATTGTAAGTTGAGCCAACTTTATTTGTATAGCTTATTTATATACATAGAGGCAGTTCAATATTTCACAAAAGTAAAAGTGTACAGACACAGCAGAGAAAACAGCTATAAAAGTAGAGAATGTGGTAAATCAATAGAAGAGAGTTGCTGAGAACAGCTTTGTATCAAGTCTGGATTTACCACTGCCAGCAGTAGAAAATGTTTACATCTTCTAGGAACATTTTCTAGGAAAGAGCAGCCAGTGAAGAGTGTTGATTTCTGATAATATAATGTGTCCAAATGTTCCTCTGCAGACATTGTTCTGATTTATTGCGCACACAAATTCAGCCCTGTAACTAATTTATTTATTTTGTTAACAACTCTGCAAACCAAACTCAGTGAAGTATTATTTTCATAATTCGGTTTCAGGTCCTCCACTTAATAGAGATTAAATTCCATAGTAATCTAAGATTGGGATGTTAACCGGTAACCGGTTAACCGATAATCGACCGGATCAACTTTAACCGGTTAAAATTTTCTGTCACCGGTTAACTGGTTGTAATAATAATAATAATTAATTATAATTTCCTCCCAAAAAGCCCCCCAAAAAATGATAATTTTGAGGTTTTAGTACGATAATTCAGCATTTTCCATCTGGCAACAGTGGCTGGACATGGCAGGTCCTGTCTGCGCAGCGAAAAAAAAGGCTTGTGAAAAATAATAATAAAAAAAAACCCCAGTGCTGTGCATATCAGGCACGCGAACGTTGTATTATTTAAGATTACCGGTTAACCACCGGTTAATGAGTCTCAGTAACCGGTTAAGAGTTTTTTCAATTTTCGCCACCCCTAATCTAAGAATGGGATCATGAAGTCATAGGAACCTGTCCTGATAACACATGGTAAAAGAGAACAACAAACCACCCATGTCAAATGCATCCTATATCATTTTCATGGCAGAAAACAAAAACAAAAATGCATATGCTACAGGCACATGTGTAAACAAAGGCCTGGGATAACATCTAGTGTAACTGCCAGCAAATAGGTGTGCCTGCAGGAGATGTCTCCTCACTCCTCCACGTGATGGATTTCCACGCCATACTCTCGTTGGACAAATCCCTTCAAGGCATCCATCAACAGCTGTTTCAGAGATTTATTCTCCTTGAATTTTGTAATTAGTTGAGCCACATCACTCCCCTTGATATTGCAGAGGATGGCCTTCACATAGGAGTACAGCTTCTGCTGCTGCTCACTAGTCATATCCTTGATGACTTGAGGGAGAGGTTTGAAGTCCCCGCTGGTCATCCATCCCACCAACCCACCAACAACACCACCTGAGCGAGGTAGATAATAGAGGAGTCTGCAGTCATTCACTTTGTTGTACGTCTTGACTTGTCAAATGTGTACCTATTTGGTCATGTGCAAAATTTACTCTGTAGTAACATCTAGTTTCTCTAAAAGATTGTATAGTACTACAGTGTGACAAAATGAAGAGGCTCTACTCACCCACAAAAATACCATTGCGACCTCCCATCATCCCCCCTGCCATCATCAGCGCTCCCCCTACTGCAACAGCAGTCCCCGTTTCCATTATGGCTGTTCCTATCTGGATATCACCAGACAGTTCACGACACAGTGCCATAACCTCACCCACCCGCTCTGACACCTGGACCTGTTGGGAAAATAGGACTTCACTTAAATGCTCCCTGGTGGTTATAGAGAGTACTGCAAAGGGGAGAAAAATAAGGCAAAATCTGCTGATGTATGATTATGGTCAGATGTCCTGTCCACCACACGGCCATAATTAAACATCAGGATTATTATTTACATCTATGCAAAATTTAAAAGTCTTGAAATTCTAGTTAGAATATAAAATAGTGTTCTGGAGCATTGAGAAGTTGAGAGAATGATGACCTATATTGAAATAGACTAGATAGAGCCTAATAATGTCTTAGCACACCTAAATAGCAAACAGCAGGCGCACAGGAGCATGCGTGAAAATATTTTTGTTGTATAGTTGGGTGGCCAAATGTAGGGCTTATGATGTAGGTCAGGCGGGCGTTTGTCAGAATAGGTTGAGAACCACTCATAGAATAATAAAGTCATATTTGACAATATGCAACTCCACACACCCCCTCTCATGACGGAAGGAGAGGCTGTGGAGAGACATTCCCTGATCTTATACACCATCTCATACCCCCGTTTACTCTCGAGCATAGCAGGCCACAACCACACACTTTCCTTTCTTTTTTACTAGCCAATGTTTAACAGACCCCCAAATCAATTTTTCAGATCCTATTAGAGAATATTAACTAGGGTTCAAAGGGGTTGGGGTGCAAAGGGGTCAGCTGCCCTGGGCCCAGGCCTGTCCTAGGCCTGCAGAAAGCTGTCAGCGGCCCTGCCCATGGGTAACAAGCCCATTTATGGCCAAGTGCATTAGCATTACGCACAGAGTTGGTGGAGGTGCTGGTGTGTTAGGGTGGTTGGTGTGGGGTGCAACTCCGTGTAGGCCTACATTTGATGACAGTCACACGTCTAAACTTTGTTGTGGTTGACTCATTTATGTTTGTCACGTATGCTTCTGCAATTTTCAAAAACCCACTTGCCTACCATCACTTTCGTTTTTGTTTTTACATAACAAAGTGTTGAGAGAAAAAGGTCTTGGAACAATTTTCAACTCTAAATACAAACCTTTTGGCACTTTATAAAGAATTTTACTTCAAGAACACTGTATAAACCACTGGCAGGATATTTATTACCTCAGTAGCCCTATTCTCGCTCTCTCTCTCTCTCTCTGATTGAAAATATTTGGTTATAGTCACTATAAAACAAAACCAAAAGATCTGTCCAAAGGCATTTTCACTCGCTCACCTTCCCCTCTGGTCTTTCTGAGGTTGCATCCTGGGGCACCACATCAGAGGCCTGGCACACCAAGACCATTGTCAGCAGCAGGGAGACCAGTGAACAGTGGATAGAGTGTCGTGTAACCATGGCGGGGACTCAGTGGGAATAACCCTGAGAATGAAACGATATGGCTAATGTTATCACTTGGCACATAAAAAGGATGTGGTTTTCCTCATCACGCAAACTTTGGGCAGGGGTGAGCCCTCATACATCAGCTCATCTCGCTCACTCACTGTGCTTTTGCAGATAAACGCATTTTAGTAAAGGTTAAAAAAGACCATGTGCTAAGTTTTGATAGAGTGCAGGGAGAAACAAAGGATTTGATGAAAGACATTAACAAACAGAAAGTTAAGGAGAAGATAACTTGTCAACTGTGTTTCGAAAATAGACCTACTTACCGCACGGGATGCTGATGCTACACGTTGGGCACAATAGCGAGTTGTTCCGCTTGTCTGGAGGGACTGCATTGTCGACACATTCAGTTCATTCGATTGGCTGTTTAAAAAAACTGCACGCGCACTTGTATACAGAAGGCGCACCATCCACAGGTAGCCTAATCACAGATAGTAGGCCTACTTGTAACGGTGTTTTATAAGCCTAACTATAGTATATATTTATAGGCGTTACCCTAAGTTTCCCCTTGTGGGATCAATAAACATAAGTCTAAGTCTAAGTCTATTTGTGATCGCACTGACATTTGTGAATCGCTTACATTTGCTTTACAGCCGATAAATGTTTTTGTGAATATCGTACATTTTGCCAAGCACAAGTACAAATACAAAATGCCTGCTGTGTAAATTAATCCTAAGTGTTATAGCCTATGAAAGTGAAGTTAAGTAAAAGCCCACCTGGGAAACTCCAACTCTCATTGTCATGACACAGCTCTCCGCAGCACACAACTGAACACTGCACACAACGAAATTGCATTCATGCCTCACCGAGGCATATAGCCTCATGCATCATTCTCATGAAGGCAAAGTGCTCTCACATAAACAGGTTAGCCATGGCCTCCAGGTTACCTTATCCATGATTTACTTTTCATAAACTACTTATGTAGTAAATGTAGCCTTAAAATGTATTACATAAAAAAACTCTGTACATGTGGTTATCTTTATGGTACTTTAAATTCATATTCCATCCCCAGGGCAAAACTTCAAGAAACAACTCGTATGTAAAATTCCAAACAAGTTGGGACACTTTGTATTTTGTGAATAATAGCAAAATGCTGCCATTTTCAAATCATTCAGTCCATGTATAATAAGGTCAATAGCACAAGGTCAACATATCAACTGTTATAGCCGGGCTAAATAATTACTTGTAAAGCTCATTGTAGATGTACCCAGAACTGTGAAACTGTCCTCTGATTACAGAACGGAATATGTTTTATCCTTTTTTAAATCATGGAGTCATGCACCCTCCAAGTTACTCAGAAGATGAATATTTCACCTTGATTTAGTGGTCAGCCTAAAAGACAGCGTGATGTAAGGGGGTGCAGTAGGGCCTTGGTTATGGTGTTTTTCATGTGACACATTAAAATGGGTGCTAAGTGATATACAGATTTTAAACAGCATGCATAGCTACCAAGGCATATTATTTTGCCGCACAGCCATTAGATATTGCCCCATGATGATGGAAAATTGCATTTTCTATGTTCCAACATTGTCATTCCATCATAAGAGTAAAAAGGTGATAAAATGGCCAGCTTGCAGTCAGGATATGCCATATATTAAGCATAACAAAAAGGGAAAAAAAATCATGTATTGCACAGAAAAAATATTTACTGTAACCGTGACGTATACTCCTTTGTCTTGTCTTTTTAGTCTTATCCAACTTTAAAATGATTTTATTGGCCCAGTCCCAACTTTTATGGGATCTGTTGCAAGGGTGAAATTTTAAATGAGCACACATTTTCCTCAAAACAAAAATCTGCTGGCTTTAACAACTGATATGTTGTCTTGGCACAATGCTCTATCTTATTAACAGATTGAACGTTTTTAACATGGAAGCATTTTTAATTTTACTCACAAAATACCAAGTGTCCCAACTTTTTTGAAATCCGCTTGTAGCTCAGTAAAGAGAGCCCTTATCTGAGAAATGAAACTGCCATCAAACAGCTATGTAGCCAACCTATTATCCAAAGGCACAACTTCGATTTTTTGTAATCATCGTAAGGGCTGGTACAGTTTGATAAATTGACACAAACACAGTTTGGCAACTTTTTTTAATATCACAACACAGCAAAAGTCAGCGCAGTTGTAATTTCATAATTCCGGTCGTTCCATTTCAAGATTAAGTTTGGTTGATATTGCACACATTGTAAGAGGGTCTATCTAAACATTGATTTGTGAAATGACAGCTGAGTGACTAACAGGAACCTGCCCTGTTGGTGATATCACAAGGTGAACAAATATGGTAAATTGTCCTTTCCGGTATGTCCATATTATATGTGAAGCCCAACTGGGAAACTCCAACTCCCATTATCATTGTGACACAGCACTCCATAGCACACAAGTGAACACTGCACACAACAAAATTGCATTTATGCCTCACCCGTGCAAGGGGGCAGCCCCCAATGGCGCCCAAACGGGAGCAGTGCGGCGGGACGGCACCATGCTCAGGGTACCTCAGTCATGGAGGAGGATGGAGGATATCTCTGCATCCACAGTTTTTGGCACATTAAATTGTCTTCCTTTCCAGTGGTATTTTCCCTTATCCATTTAGCTGCACATACTGTACAAGTTACTCAGAGCAGTCTTCCCAAATCAGTTTCACAGCAGTAAAAAAAACAAACAAACAAACAAACAAACACACCTATGCAGCAGGGTTGGAAATAAGCACCCGTCCACCCGCCAAGGACGGGTACATTTCAGGGCTGACGGGTAAATTTTTCAACCCACCAGTCACTTTGAGTGGTAAAAATAGCTAGTGACTGGTAGATTTTTAAATCTACCTGCCACAGTGACTGGTGGGAAAAAAAAGTTCCACCCCTGGTATGCAGTACACATGGTATCAGTAGTCAAGTTTGTCTCCTCAGTCCACATATTGAACCTCTGCCTGGAGCTCTCGGTGCACATATCCCATTAAGGCAGCCATCACCTGGTGTTTCAGTGTGGCGTTCCCCATCACCAGTGCTGTCAGCTGAGCCACATCAGTCCACTGGATGCTGCCCAGGATGGCCACCACGTCCACATACAGCTTCTGCTGCTGGTCTGGGGTCATCTCCATGATGACCTGAGGTAGAGGTTTGAACTGGCCGCTGGTCATCCAGCACCCCAGCAGCCCACCAACAGCCCCACCTGAGGGAAGACATGGGAGATTATTAGTAGGTCACTCCAAACACTCTTTAAAAAAAACCTCCCTTCATGGACAACACTCTGGAGATAGATGTTTTTTTTCTTCACAGTGATTCACAAAAAGCTGACTGAAAATGATAGGTCTTTTCAAGCAGGTAGACATTTATCAAAAAAAGGCAGGACGCCAAGGCACTCTTCTTAGATAAAACCGCTTTATTATAAGGCTAGTTCATGTTAGAACTTAAATAATTAAAAATACTGCCACTGCCAACATGTTTCGGCCGCTACAGGGCCTTCATCAGGGCACAAGGTGAATCAAGCAGTGTAGCACACAAGAGTCTCAAACACACTAATAAATCAGCTGATTGACTCAAGGTGACGTAGGCGGAGTCTGCTCCTGCAGAGCTGCAAGGTACATACAAACAACCACAACAATAGAAAGCTGCCAGTGGCAGTCTTAAAACTGTTAAATACATAAAGAGTATCATATTACTGGAAAGAAAAACAAAAAACATTACAAAGCTCGATGGTTCAAAGAAAAGATATCATATCTATATTGTCATTAAGACCAGGGAAACGCATGGCATTGAGCCTATGTATCCAGCGACCCTCTTTCTGATTCAACATCTTCTGTCTGTCTCCTCTCCTAGGAGAGAGAGGGACATGATCAATACCTAATGCAGAAAAAGTCGCAAGATTATCATTATGCATGTCCTTAAAATGTTTTACCATGGCATAGTCATAATTTTTAACTTTAGCAGCATATCTATGCTCAGCAAGTCTATCCTGAAGATAGACTTCAAGTCTTCAGCCCTCTACCTTTTTTTTCAGGTAGACATTGGTCTGTGATATTGTCTGTATGAGATGTACAGGCAGACCCTTGTGATTTGAAATAAGCAACATTGGATGACATTTTCTGAATTCTGGTTTTACACGACGACTGGAGTGGATAACCTGTAAGTACACTTCAGGAGAGGACTTTCAGTTTATCTATTAACCCATAATAAAGAGAGACATTGAGCCCGTTTACATTACCACAATAATCGGGTTATTGGAATAACCAGGTTATTGGTAACTGTTTATTGTCGTTCACATGTAGTCTGTTGGTTGCATGTGTTCCACTCAAGTGTGTGACATGAAACTGTAATTCAAGGTTCATGATTGGCTACTTATCATTGTAGAATGTTAATAACCTGTTAAAGGGGAATAAGGTGAATACATGTCTTGAGGAATCATTTTATTAGCCAAAAACCTACCTGTGCGAATCGGATTTCTCATAAACCGTTAACTCCAATAAAACGATTATCATAAACTGTTTATTCAGTTTATATGAGCACTTTTGAATAAACCGGTTACTCCAAAAACCTGATTATAAACGGTTTATTGATGTGCATATAAATATAAATGGATTGTAATGCATACTGTGTAATTATAATTAATAGCTTATAACTCACCCACGGCTATTCCAAGGGGACCTCCTATCAGTCCCCCTGCGAATGCCAGTCCTCCAGCTGCTGCAGCACCTTTCCCAGAGTGCTTCACTGCTGTTTTCATCTGCTGGTTAGCAGACAGTTCACAACACAGTCGCATAACATCACCTACACGGTCAGACATCTTGTGAAGACCTGTTGGGCAAATAAGACTTCTCTTACAAGTGTAGTATGCACATTGCACATTTGGTTAAGACTCTTACTAAGAGCAGAGGTGTATCAAGTAAAAGTGAATTCATGATGTAGACCTAGTAAATTAAATTCATGCTGAAGTACAACACTAGTACAGTGTTGTTAGTCCACTGCATTGACAAGAGATGTTACTAGTCTTTTACTTCTACTACCAGGGAAGCCAACAGGGGGGACAAAGGGGTCATTTGTCCCTGACCCAGGTAGAGAGGGGGACCAACATTGGGTTTCCATGTATTGGATGGGGCGCCCTTTCAAATGACTATGTCCTGGGCCCAGCAAAAGCTGTCATTGGCCTCTACTTTATACACCTGTTAAGGGGGAACTCTACACATCTTCCAGAAACTGGAAGCCGCTTTATATTTTATTTGATGCAAACACACTGTAACTGCTGACTGACACTTTGATAGATGAAGTAACATCAAAGTGGTATTAAAGATCAAGATGCACTGTGCTCCAGCTCTTCCTTCATACAAGCAGTATATACGGCTCTGTTTATCCAGGTGTAAGACAGCCCCCTTGTGGTGAATGGAGAGTACTTCATGTGGGTTATTATGGAGTTGTGCTGTCTTGTTATTACCTCCACCAAGGAGGTAATGTTTTCGGTTTGTTTGTCTGTTTGTCTCTCAGCAGGATAACTCAAAAACTAATCAACAGATTTGGATGAAACTTTATGGAGTTGTTGGTAATGAACCAAGGAACAAGTGATTCAATTCTGTTCTATGTTTTAACAACCTAAACAATTATTATTTAACTCCATTGGCAACAAACCAATATCTCCCATAAAACACAGCTGTGGACACAATGGGCCTGAACATCTTTCATTCATCACACACCATTTGATGCAATGATACTTAAACCCCAGCATAACTGACCAGTCCTACCTTTGTCACAAAATACTGGTTAGGACCCATAACCCTAAATTAACACACCACATCAACTTGTCATTGCGAACTGTGTCACAAACAAACAGGCCTAGCAGACAACGAATCACCAATGTCTCAGAGTGTTTGGCCTAGGGTACAGGGCTTGTATTTTTTGTGAACAAACAATGCTATTAGATAGCATATCTGAGTGTGACCATTCCTCTGTTATCTGTTGAGTTCTGTAGACAGACAAAGAGAGGCAGCTGACCAAGCAAGGTAGGCACACATTGTTGTTACACATTTCTAAACCCAGGCCTAAAATGTGACTTTTACTCATTAGTTGTTATCTTTTTTTAGGCCAAGTTATTATTAGACTACATATACAGCCTCTTTATGAAGCCAAGTGAAACAACAACCTATTTGAGATGGACCACAACTGGCTTACTTTGTTTAATATATCCCGCCTATTGCCTACCATGTTGGCCTTGTGGATATATAAGATAATAGGCAACAGTCAAAGTCGTTTTTTATGACTAAAGCATGTCCCAACTCCCAATGGGGAAATTATATCAATGACTAGGCCTATACAATGTTCTCAAGTCTCAAGTGAGTCTTACTCGTACTTCTCACTCTGAAAAAAAAATCATTTGAAAACTCTATTTGGGGGACAAGCGCTTTTCAGACATACAGCCATTTGTTTTTCCATGTATTTCTATAGGCTATAATATGGGCCCCTGGGACTATAATGTCCATGAGGAGAATGTTCTAAGTAAATGAGAAAACTATTGCACAGACCTATTACCTTATACCGTAATTGGATCTATTCACATATGCGTCCAAATCCCAAGATCACACAATGTTTTCACAGTAAATTAGAACATCATAAAACCTCACTCAAAACGGAGGTCAGAACTGCCCTATGTAACACATTGCGTTATTACTGTAGTGAAGGGATGGGTGTGGGAAACTGACTTACCCGGATTAAACAATTCCTTCCTGGCGTTTGTGCGTTTTCTGGGGCTCAACTGGTTTGTTAATCAAAAACATTATCCTCCTTCTCATCCAGAATACCCCGCCATTCATTCAGCAGTCTAGCCGTCTGTTTCACGCAGTTAGATTCATCTTTGTTGCTCTGTCATGGTCGCTAAGATTCATGGGAGACGGTCACTTCCTGTTTTCTATTTTGGTGATGATGTTGCGAGGATACTTTGTTGCGAGTATCAGCATCATTTGGTAAGGGGATGGAGACTCCCAACTGAGATCGCTCCCGGACGTGCGGTCCCAGGTGTTTCTATCACTCCCGGACGTGCGGTCCCACCCGATTATATTTCACGTATTATCATATACTGCCACATACAAGCAATTTAGGGTTAGGGTTAGGGTTAGGGTTAGGGTTAGGGTTAGGGTTAGGGTTAGGGTTAGGTTTAGGGTTAGGGTTAGGGTTAAGGTTAGGGTTAGAAACAAAAAACTAACATCAACAAGATAACTGGCTCCGTCATATGGCGGTGGTACCGATAGTCTGGCTAGTGGGAGCGAGATGAAATGGGAGCGTCCTGAGTTGGGAGCGTCAATCAGGGAATCCATCATTTTATGTAAGCTACAATGTAGCCCACCGTTCTACTATTCGTAGGCCTACGAGTAATTGACACATCGTTCCAATGACATTCTATGAGTTAGACCGCTGCTGTTTGACCAACTGAGATATCAATACAGAGTCTACATAATTAGAAAATAATTAAAAAACAATATCCATCGTTTAACGTACTCGATATATGCTATGTGGTTGGTTTCTCCATCTGCTTATGCCAAGTAGGTGGGTGGGTCAGGGGACCTGTCACGTGGACCCAACGTTGTTGTGGTTTAGAATATATTCTACCCAGAATACACCAGGAATAAATAGACGGATATGGCGCAGCAGCGACTGGGATAACGAATATCAAAAGGGGATTTAAATCCGTGGAAGTTTCTGTAAAGGTGTCGGAATCCTAAAATGCATGTGTGAAATGGTCTCAATTTTGGAATCTTGGAAGACGACGGCATCATTGATGAACATAACGTGGCTGGGATTAAGGAATACCTTCCATTGCATTCATAAACATTTCTTTAGGACTCACAACCCTTGAGTTGTCTGTGATTCATATAAACAGCAACTACTTGATTTTGTCAAACGCACAACAATGGCTGGAAAAACAGGGAGAAGTGATGTGGCTTTAGATGTAGGAAGGCTTCAAGAAGAGCATAAAAAGGTAAAATGTTATGCATTTACAAGATGAACTTGGGAGCTGCTAATGTGCTAACTAGCCACTTTGCAGCAGCCAACGAAAACCTTCCACGCTGCACGCGCCCCATGCCTTGTGTGATATACGATATTATTTTGAAGTTCTGCGTTTGGGTCATGCAATTGTTTACCATCACTTTATATTGTGTTTATTTCATCTATGTCTCTCTCTGTTTTGTGAGCGTGCATCTTCTTGCAGCTAAGGAAAGTGTTATGTTGAAATGGTCGTGTTTCTAGAAACTTCCGTATCACATGTTGCTCTCTCTGTTGAGATTTCCACAGGGGCTGCATTCGGACCACGTCTTCACATGGGTGTCTTGTAGCACTTTTATTCCAGTAGCAGCTATAGTTTTATCAGTTAGTAGTAGCATTGGCCTGTGTTCCCCGAGAAAGTCTACCAACTCTTCAAGTGAATAAAATGAGGTCATGTTGTCGGAATCTGACACGTGGGAACATCGAGAGAATGAAAAGTAAAAGTAAACGATGCTTTTACTTTTTCGGCATAACTTGTACTGTCCCCACAGACTTTTCAGCCATTTGGGAACCAGTGTAAGAGACACATTGCAAAGTTTTCTGTAGAAAAGTAATTCATGCGATTGCACAGATAGTCTTCCAAGTAGGTCAGCTCACAGTGAAGAGGCATTTCCTTCTTCCTGTCCTCTGTGCCCATGTTAGTGGGCTCTTGACTGGATGTGAAGTATATATTTTATTACTGTTTCAACGACAGGTGGTGAAAGGCTGTGAGGGCCAGATTGAACATTGGTAAGTGTAACACCAAATGGGCCATTTGTCCTTTCAGTGCCAATATTTTTGGAAAAGCAGAGTGTGTAATTGGGCTTCCAGTGGAGTTCTTTGGGTCATTGACATTTCTGTGTTAGTGAAGGAAATCAGGAGGTGTGGCTACTGTTAACGCCACAATTGTATTGAATTAAAGATATTTTTTTAGATAAAAAAGAGATTTAATTCATACAATAGTGACATTAGCTGTGGTTGCATCACCCTGTTCTCTGCTTCTAAAAAAGACATTAATGACCCATTTAGGGATTTACACGAGTACCTGTATGTGATGAAGTTTTTCCCTCTTCTGTAGGCAAAAAATTGAGAAGGACTATGACTGTCTTCAAGAGCGTCTCAAAACCCTTCCTGACCAGCTGTCCTATGACATTATGGTATGTGGAACAGCAGGACTTCACAAAATGGTGCAATTGCTTCACATGAGAAGCACATTGTCCTATATTGTTTTTGAGACCTGGCATTGTTTAGGATTTGACCACTGCACTCTAATGCCTGATGGGTTGACATGTTATCAGACTAACTAAGGTTTACTTGGTTGTGCCTGCCTGTGTAACAGATTGTCCATTCCTCCCCTGATCATGTAATCTCTCACAATGTAATTAAACCTTGTGAACACAATTTTTCAATTAGTCATTACCCTTGTCAAAATGGTGTTGGTTAGTGAGCAGAGCACTCAGAGGTTCTTGACCTGTTCTTTGCCGAGTTAAGAAAATTGTGTTTTGTCATGACATACACACAACCTCATCCTACTGTCCACTTACTTTGCCCTGCAGCATAACACAGTCTTTTCATTAGTTAAACCCTTCCTAATCAAATTTTCTTCTACTGTCTTGAGGGTAACATGACCAAATTTTTACCCCTGCACACTTCTTTTGTGTCCTCCCCAGGTACCGTTTGGGCCTCTGGCCTTCATGCCAGGGAAGCTGGTTCACACCAACGAGGTGACCGTTTTGTTGGGTGACAACTGGTTTGCGAAATGCTCTGCCAAACAGGCTGAGAAGATCGTGGAACACAGGAAGACACGTAAGTTTCAGGAAGGACATTCCATTTCATGTTTCTGATGTGTCTCCTTTACTCTTCAGAAGTCACTATGCAGAGAACAAGAGTAATGGAATGCACTGAAATTGTTGGCAATTAACCTTTTTTTTACATTAGAGCCATGCTTGGTTCTAGGCTTCATAAATATTCATGGAGTTTGACGGAACTTGTTTGGCACGTATTTATTTACATTACAAGGTTCTTCACCTGGGGCGTAGGTGGAGTGAGCAGCCGCTGGAAGTGGCCGCGAGAACACTGAGCATATCCATGTCTTTCATACCAAGTTAATAACACAAGCAAGAGTCCTCATCAAAAGGATAGCAGTAACGCATTATGTGCACTCAAATGGCAAGTCAAGTCCCTTGTCTTGTGAATTGTAGGCTGTTTGATAGTGACAGGTTAGACTAGTGTTTCTCAACGGGGGTGGTACAGCCCCCTAGGGGGTGTTAGGGTGCCCTATGGGGCGTTAGGGTGCCCTAGGGGGCGTTGAGAAGAATGCAGCTGAGTCGGGGCAGAGCTCAGTTAGCATTGTGTTGCGTTAGTTTATTTTATTTTTCAATACTAAGGGGGGCATTGGCAGGCTTATGATGAGGTCGGGGGGCGTTGGGAGGCTTATGATGAGTTCAAGGGGGCGTTTGATCAAAAAAACTGGGTTAGACTGTTGATTTTAGTAGTAACTGTAGCCTATTCCCTGTGTCTTGCCAAAGTGCAAAGCTCGCAAACCAGGAAGCAAATGAATAGCCAGACATCCCATCATCCAAAAACTACTTTCGGGGAGATGTTTATCCTAATTTTACAGCGTGCACACTCTCCCTCAAACGTACCTGTGAAATCTAATGAAAGTACCGTGCTCCTCTTGTCTGCAGGTTCTTACTTGCATTACCAGTATTCGCATTGGTCACGCTGTTTTTTTCCTTCTGTGGCTGCATGTAACAGTCAATACAGCCTAGGACCGCTTGTAAAATCCCTCTGGGCTACAGCACGAGCTATCTAAATTACTTTTGTGCCCTCATAATTTGTATGCTCTGTTGTAATAGTTATTAAAAACACCAGCAGCTTTTTAATAAAGGCGACCGTGGAACAGCATCAGCGAGGCTCACGAACAAGGCAGCAACCTGTAGCCTATGAAGACACAAAAAGCACAATTCCTTGACAACTCAGTCCTTGGCCTAGGACTGGAGTCACTTTAAATAACATAATTGCTTGATCAATGTCTGATTGTCTAGCCTACTTGTAAAAGCTGGCTGTAAAAAAGCCATGGAGATTGTAAAGTGCGTGGGTGGGGAATTTAAATGATTGCGCATGATGGCCAATCAGTTACAGAGAGGGCAACGTGTCACAATTGGAACTAGGCTTTGCACGTCTGGAACCACATCTGAGACAATTCCAAAATCGTCCCGGTTGGAACTGAAAATAGGCGGTAAAGACAAAAAAAAGTGGAGCCACGCCTCGGTGGAAAGCGTTTCCGTTCCTACCATTCTAGGATAAAGATGACTTTTCACAGCAAATATTACGCCTTTGAAGCCTAAGGGCTGTTCAGGACTTGCCTGATTATCATAGACTTGCAATCGCGATTCGATCTGCCGAAGGTGTTGCGTCACTAGGGCTAGTTCAGGACAGAAGCCTGTTTAGACCTTACTGCCCATCTTCAGTATGTTTACGTCCCCCTATTTATCTGATGTTTTTTCTTCAGCATGTGTTTGGTTGTGGTTGTCATGGCCCAGAGGCTCTGTCCAAGTGCCATGAAGGGCATTCCAAAATGCTAAAGGGCAAGGGGCAGTACACATGCATGAAACTGGATACATGTGGAATACCTAGTATGTAGGGTGGCCTATGTTTGTTGTTGCTAAAGTCCAGCCTACACCAGCTACTTCAAAATGAATCTTTTTAAAGATATTGGTGAAAAACTTCATCTGTAGCTTACAGATCAATGAATGATGGGTGACCTAAAAAGCTGCAGTCAAAATTTTGAGCGTTATACAGCCAGGAAGAAAACTCAGATCTTGCCAAATATTTGCACGGAGTACCTGAAAACGTGAAAGTACCATGTAATTGCGTGAAAATACTTTTTCTTTTTTCTTATTGTGTATTTTTGTTTCCAACTTGAATGCGTTTTTGTATGTCAATTGAAATGGATGTTTTATCTTCAGTAAGCATCTGAATATAACAGAAAGCAGCACATAAGTAGTGACATAGGCATATTATACTATTGCATTGTACTTCTTGCTCACTGAAAGGGGAACCCCGAGCAACTGAGGTTCAATGCCTCTTCTCCAGACAGCGTAACGCATTGTGAATTGGATGTGGTAGCAGCATGACTTTTTGTTGCATACATTTAGTGTATTACCAGTCAACTACCCCATTTTGTGTTATGTGTTTTACACAAGTGTTTTAAGGCAGCAGTTTCACAAGGTATACCATACCAAATCCTCTTTCTTGCTTTCCCTTTCATTTTTACAGATGTGAAAAAGACTCTTGATGACTTGCACAAAGTGGTAAAGAATTTTGAAGGCAGAGCCAGCTTTACAGAAGACCTGGACCGGGTTTCAGGGGTAGGCCTTTCTCTCTAACGATACTGTAGCATTATACTGGAACTCTCCAAATGCACACCCGGTTACTAATGTAATTTGGAAACTGTAAGGGTTAGTGGCGGTTAGGTTAAAGAAATATTTACAAACTTTTAGTAGTTGTTCTTGCTGCTTGAGTGTAATGATAGTCAAGTACACATCTGTTATTGATTGCACATTTATTGTATCTTTTGCAAAGCTCATAGAATTTGTGTTTTTCTTTCCATTATTCCAGAGTAAAGGGGACTATGTGGACATCCGAGAAAAGGTGCTAAATGAGGAAGCAACGACCAAAGGTGAAATTCCTCATGTTTTCAGTTGTTTATTAGTTAATGTTAAAGGACCACTTCAGTCAATTTCAATATGCTGTAGTATTGATCACGCTACCCTTGACTTGTCAGCACCCGGTGATGCCACATTTTTCGGCTCAGCCCTTTCCGAGATATGAGCTATTCTAATGGGAGAGTGTTTGGTTACATTTTTTTTAATGAACATAGGCCTACTCCAAATATTTTCCCAAAACGTACCGCTGTTTGCTAGTTGTCTGATGATGTTGTATAACCTTTTGGATGTTTTTGGGAATAAATGAAAATCTTTTTTTGAAATGTAAACAAAGCGCATTACATTACAATGACCAGGATCTCGGAAAAGGCTGGAGAAAAAAAAAAAAAAAAACTCAGATTACTGACAAGTCCAGGGTAGTCTGAGCATTACAACTGCATGTTGAAATTGACTGAAGTTATCCTTTAAAGACAAAAAAGTTGCTCTGATTGGGCAAGCGTGAGCTCCTATCAGCATTAGCATTATGCCAGCATGCCATGTACTTAACATCATCTTAACCCCACCACCAGGAAAGCGGCGCATGGCCCACAAGCCACACTCCAAGCCGAAGATCGACTTTGCGGTAGACCTCATCGAGGAGGTAGACATAGAGGAGGAGGATCAAGGGGTGAAGGTGAAGGTCACCGAGACGGAAGGCAGCGATGGCGGTGACCATGAAGGGGTGCTGACTGAAGAGGACCTCTGGGCTCAACTGGATGCTCTGGAGGCCCAGGAGGAACAGCTGGACGAGCGCGACCGGTAGGAGCTGGACTCGATATGTGGGGCCCTGGTGCCCCACTTTGACCCTATTTTGACACCCCTGCATACACTGCACAGTACACACTCTACAGCTAAAACACAGAATTCATTACATGGGAACCAATTATGGTGCAACGTAAGGAGGATTTTGAACGCGCATTGCTGTGCGCTACATGCATACAGACGACACCAACAACCATTGTTTTTTTTTTTGTTAAGCAAGATGGCATACAATGACCAAAAAAAAAAAGATACTTACTACTAGTAATGATTGATGTAAAATAAGAATAGCATTAGAATTGTCAGAAATGACTTTTGATTTGGTAGGAGTTGGAAAGGACTCATGCACTGCATACAGTACATAAAAACTATTATTCAGCTACAGGAGTAAATTCATTAAATACATATTTTATAAAACTGCAACTATTATAATTGATTTGCTGAGTTGTGCATGATTCAAGATTCACTAAAATACCTTAAGGTGTTTTTTTTTTTAATTACCTGAAAACATATGAAGCCTGCTAGAAGGGTTCATAACGTTTTCTTAAGGGGGTCAGATCGACTGCATTATTGGTTGTCATTGCTTCTTCTTCAGGATGTGTGACAGCACAGACACAAACGGGGAGGACACCTCGTCCTCTTCCTCCGAGGAGGAGAAGGAGCGCGATGGCACAGGCCAGACCAACGGCAACCCTGAGGAAGACCATGGGACATCAGACACGCACAACAGGCAGCTCAACGGAGTCCTACATACACACCCTGAGGAAGAAGAGGACGAGGAGGAGGATGATGATGAAGAAGAGGACCCCAATGCTCTGCCCACCATCTACTTCTCTCACACCGTGGAGCCCAAGAAGGTGGCGACCTTTTTGTTTCATTTCAGTATTTCTTTTGACTGACCAAAGTTTTGCCACTGTGATCGACTTTCTCCTCCTAATATGCATATTAAGACAAAGCCGTTCCGTCTGTGTGTCCACTCAGGTGCGCATCAACACGGGGAAGAACACTATGCTGAAGTTTAGTGAGCGCAAGGAGCAAATGGAGCAGGCCAAGAAGAAGAAGAAGAAGATCGGCAAAGCCAATGGCCACTCTCGCCACGACCAACACCACAAGATCACCTCACCAGCAGACATCTACAGGTACCTCCTGCACACTGATGCTGAAACACGTTTGGTTGTTCATTTGTTTAAGAGAACAAATTACAGTGAAATCTTTGTAAGAGAATAAACAAGAGAGTGCATTTTTTTTTTTTTTGTCGTCTTATTCCTGTAGGCCTCATGCATGGTCTGGTCTTCTGATGTTCACCCACCAGCCATCTCGCTTTCACTTGCACTTAGGCTTAGAATTGCAAACTTGTTTTGTCATCTTATTAAAATAATAATAATCAATAAATGGCTCAATGCTCTACAGGGTTTGCCAACATAAACTTAAATTAGCACGTATTAATAACACATTCGTGGATGGCGTTTGTGTGACCCATTCAGAGTGTTTTTCCCTACCTAATCTAATGTATTTTAGACAACCTATCCCCAAACTGACTCCAACTTTTTCCCTGTACGATCAAATACAATTTCATAAAAGATTCCAAGGTGTGTGTTGCTGGCCGTGGAGTCCAGTGTTTTCTTGCCGTTTTCTATTTCTCTTGTGCTGTAAATAGTGCTACACTAGCACTGAATGTGTTTAACAGTATAGTTTGGATGCAACAGTTGCATAACTGTGTCTGTGTGTACCTGTGTGCATCTGCGTGTGTGCGTCCTGTCTCAGATTGTTTGTCGACAAGGTGAACGGCGAGCTGATCCCGCGCAAGTCCATCCTGAAGTCTCGTAGCCGCGAGAACAGTGTGTGCAGCGACACGAGCGAGAGCAGCGCGGCGGACTTCGAGGAGCGGCGCTCCATGCTGTCCCGCGCCTTCAGCCACGACGACAACACGCACAGCGACACCAGCGACTACGTCACTGAGGAGGACAGCCCGCCCGGCGTCCCCACGCACACGGGCAGCCGCTTTGAGGTACGTACGACTCCTGCTCTCTAAACTTGAGGTGTTCACTGCAAACTCTGGTCAGAAGTGGGGTCTTCCTGGGTATCCTACCATGAAGTCCATTTTCATTCAGATGATGATGGATAGTACGGGTTGACACTGTTGTACCCTTTGACCGCAGGGCAGCCTGAACTTGTTTGGATGTTAGTCAAGGTGGTTTATCCACCATCTGCTGCTCTCTTAGCTTACTGAACAGTGCTCTTTTTAATTAATCATTTTTGTTTTATTACTTATTTCTTTTTTACTTTACTTCTTTGGACACAGAGCTGATGACCCCATCATCATTTCACTACAAATAATATGTATGTGACAAATAAAATAACTTGAACTTGTACTTAAACTGTAGTTAACTGTGAACACCAACAAGAGTGACCGAAGTAAATTAATTTGTATATATAATTTTCATGATGAGTTGCTGTGGTGTTTGATTGTGGTAATGAGCTATGGTGTGGTTTGGTGGCAAACAAAGTGAACCGAATTTCAATCTCTCCTGACGACCAATGTCTAAATGTCCCACACATGCCTCATGTGGTAGGAGTTTCTTCCCACTGGGCAGTTCAAACAGGCAGCATCAAAAGTGGTGGAATAAGCAATGACGCAAGACATTTTATTGTATCAGGGGGCCTACTCAAAGACCTTCCAAACCACACAGCGAAGAGAGAAGGAAAACAATGTGGCATGCTTTATGTCTGTACCCTCCCTAAACCTTAATCCATGGCTGAAGTGTCCTTGAGCAGGGCACCTAACCCCACATTGCTCCAGGGGCCTTTACAGAAAAAAACCTGTATCGACGTATACAATTACAAGTTGCTTTGGACAAAAGGGTCATCTAAGTGTAATGTGATGTGTGTCATTTCTGCAGGCGTTTTCTGGCACAGTGGTTGAGAAGGATCCCCTGCCCTCCTCCATCCCCCATCTGACCATCGCCCCGCCCGCCTTACCCACAATCCTCGAGCGCAAGTCGGAGGAGCTGTGCACAGAGACGCCTCAGGAGCCACCTAAGAGGGTGTCCAAGTTCAAAGCTGCCCGATTACAGCAGAAATGAGAAGTTACCACACACATTCACATGATGCACACAGCCAGTAAAAGAAACAGAAACGCCTGCACACTAATCCATACCTACATAACCGAATCTCTTTTGTATAGAACTTAGAGCTCTGCCTAAAGGTGATGATTCACAAGGAAATTTTTTGAGCAATGTTTCTTTGGAATGATACGATAAGATTTTGTTTGGTACGTTTCTCACTATAACTGTTGATGAGCCATGTTGTCTTGATAAAACTAACAGCTTTTTTTAATGTTTCCATCAAAAACACTGGCCAATCATGATGTTGCCCAGCAACGTTGCACCAAAAAGTTGCCTCATTAACTGTATCACCACCTGTTGGCTATGTTCAGCACCTGTGATCCCCCCCGCCATGCCCATCCTTCCAGGGTGCTGGCTCATGATGATTCCCCACTGCCTCAGCCTAGCAGTTCAGTTAGCTGGTGGTGACGGAGCAGTGAAGAGGGTTAGCAAGGCCGGGACACTACTCCCCACTCTCCCTCTCTGCCTCCTAGTGTCATCTTTCACAAGTTTCTTTAACGAATGGCTATTCCATCCTTTTCCACCAGCTATCCATGTTCTGACCTGACGCATGCTTCTGGCATTATCCACATGAGATTACAAGTATGTCATCTTGCATATTTTGCATTTTATCGTCTTATGTTAAGAGAACCAAATGAGTTGCTGGTGAACTGCATTGTGTGGGCCTCACAATTTGGGACTGGCTGTAGTTGCAGTCTTGGATTAGAAAATGATACACACATGTGTATCAAAAACCTCACACACCCTACCCAACCCCATGCTTACAGCTTTTGTAGATTTCAAACCCTGTTTTGTAGAAGACTGCGGTTTTGTACACACGCAATAAAAATAAGTTTTGTATGAATTTGTGATTTGTATGGCGCCAGATATCAGACGGATCATGCTCTTCATGCAGCTTTTTGTGTACTTATTCGACGACTTTTGTGCTCTTTACAGCATGCTGCTTTCCCCTCGCTGCTATTCCCTGCCTTCCCAGCCACTTGTAGACCCTACTGTCTTGCACAGCTAAACAAGAAGCTGATTTTTTTAGTGCAAATACCCCTTTTATGTTGCCCTCACATTAATATAAGTAGACTGACAATTATAACCCCGAAGCCAGTAGTTGTGTGTTGGTGAAGCCACAATAATACTGTTTGCCATTGCTAATATCCACAAGGTTTTTTGTTTGTTTGTTTGGTTTTATACACTACCTTTCTGCTCTGGGGATGGGTAAAGGCTTGAGAACAAAATAGTCTTTTCCAACCTTTTGCTTTATTTTGTCTTTTTGTTACTTTGAATGTACTGTACATCAACTTCCTGTTATGACTGAAAACAGAACAAAAAATGTCGCTGTGAACTTGAAAAATATAAATAAATGTTTTGTTTTTCTCTGAAAATATGTTTTCTTTTAAACCAAACTGCTAATGGATGTGCGCTCTCCATCAGTGTATTGCATAGTGAAGGTTTGTGATTAATTATGTAAAGCCAGTACATGGACGTGCCTTCCTTGCTTCAATTAGCAGAGATTGGATGCTAAGCAACAGCATAAGATAATGACGAACTTAATAATGTGCCATGTACACTGGGTGGATTAGTACACAAAGGATATTTGTCTGCTTGATCGCACACTGTTATGCAAAACATTTTCTTCTGAGTCGCGTTAATTTCATTCAAACCACTGTTGTCTAGCCTCAAAACAAGGCTTATGTAGTTTGAAATAATTGTGACCCCATAGAGGAGTACCCTATTTATCACTAGGGATGGGATATCTGTATCGGGTTCAGATATCAACATAATTCAGAGATCGGATAGGATCGGAATTTTTCTAAAGTATCGGAACTTTCCTGATACAGACATTGAGTGTAATGTTAATTTGAAATCATAACACTTGCATATTAGTTTTCAGGATGGGATTGTTACTTTTTTACTTGTTACTTTTTACTTATTAATTGGTTTCCTGTTCTTCTGACTTCCTTTTCTGACCATATAGTCTCCTTGGGCCTACCTCAAGGTGAAACCCATGCATATATGTGGTTTTGGTATAGGATCGGAGTAGTATCGGTATCGGCAGATATCCCAATTTAGATATCGGGATCGGATCGTAAGTGAAAAAAATGTGTATCGGTGCATCCCTATTTATCACAGAGAATTATTTATGTAATCGCCTGTCAAAATGTATTGAGATTTTTTTTTTGGTCTTTTTGACTTTATTTATAGGACGGTGAAGGTTGTGACAGGAAGCGAGTGGGGAGAGAGAGATGGGGAAGGGCCGGCAAAGGACCCTGGTCGGGAATCGAACCCGGGTCAGCCGCATGGTAGATGAGTGCCCTACTGTTTGGCCAAGGCAGGGCCCAAAATTTATTGAAATATATAAATGTGTGATGGATTGGCACGCGCGACCTGACTCATATGAACGAGTCCCGCCCTTTGGCTTTGCAGTCAGAACGCACCTTTGGTACCCTGAAGGCCCAGGTTCGAGGCTGGACGTGGACACTCCTCCCTTTCCCTAAAGTGTGGTGACTTGCTGTGAGGCCATCAGAAGCTATCAGCAAGACCCACAGGATAAGTTACCCTAGTGATGGGTCAAGCATACAGTAGCTGTGCGAGCTTCCCTCGATGAGAGACGTAAGGTCGGGACACTCTGCTGAACTGAGTGTATAAGGGACAAGGGTCCACTTTCCAAAGAGGAAGGCAATGTGATGGGAGAGTGACCATTACCAGTGCTTGAAGTGGGGGGGAACTCAGTTCCCCCACCTCTTAATTTTCATCATCAGAGTTCCTGCACTAATATTGAGGCACAGCATTAAGTCGGACGCGTAATTGATTAAAATGCATGAAATTGCATCTAAGAAACACACATTTTCTTGGGGGAGGACCCCCGAACCCTCCATCCAAAAATACACGTCTTGCTGTCACGGACATGGTCACTCTATTTGGTACTGATGGGATTGTCGTAAAATCAGGGGTCCTGCACCTCTTTTTGGATTGTATTTTCGGACAGTCAGGGTTCCTGCACCTCTTTTTTTCCACTTCAGGCATTGACCATTACTAAGGTGAAGGGTGCACACTGATAAACAGTACCACCAATTGAGGTCAGAGTGCTTTTGGTACCCTGATACACCAGGTTTGAATCTGGACAATATGATCAGTTTCAGAATCCAGGTTGCCTATAATTGATCTGAGGTTAGATTGCCTAAAGCACAGGACATTTATAACTAGGCCCATTTTTTAACAGTGCTGCATTTCTCAACTGCATTCAACTACACAGCGTCAAATAGTTCTTGTTGACTATGGGGGCTTGAGTAGCTTGGATACCTTTAATAGCATAATGGCTTCTGATGCACCTGCAGAGGATACACAGCTGCTTAAAAATTGGTCACATAAAGCAGTAGGGATTCTCACTTAGTTCTTGTGGACTTGCAGGACTGCTGAGGAACATTAGGCCTACTGTCTAAAATGTTATCCATCTATCCTTTGGACATTTCTGTGTGTGTGTCTGTGTCTGTGTCTGTGTCTGTGTGTGCGCGTGCGTGCGTGCGTGCGAGAGAGAGGGGGGGGGGGTGTCGAGCATTGTGCACTTCATCTTTGTTGTACTTAAAGTGGGATGGGGGAGGCTGGGTGGGTCAAGCACTGGTGTCACTTTTACCTCTTATTGCACTTTACTTGAAAACCTGCTGCTACTAAGTATTGTACCCCAAACACAATTTCGTTGCCTTTTTGAAAATGACAATAAATTCTTGAATCTTGAATCTTGACTTTGCTGCAGTACACTATAAACACCACAGGGTGGAGTTTGGAGATAGTAATGTTTGGTGTCATTATCATAAAAAACCGATACACGCTCATTAGTGAATTCAACGTTTTCCGAAACGCCTCCTGTGCCCCGTACTGAAACCGTAGAAGTTGAACATCTCACTGTCGATGAAGGAGGAGGCTGTCTTACTATGTTCATCTCCGACTTTGAGAAGACACCATCTGAACATTTGAAACTGGGATGTTTATTCTCTAGCATCACTGGAAGTTCCACACACACGGTGAGTTGCTTTTCAATTTGGTGCAGTCTTTTAAAGTTAAGAGTAAATTAAAATAGGAGACTGGTCGGAGGAGGAAGGAAAGGGGAGGGAAGGAAATTGATTATTGAATAATAGCCTAGTAGGCTACAGTGAATGTGCCACGGGGCTTTTTTTTTAAGTGGCGCGCGCAAATGATGTGATGGTCATACGCCATTGTAGACGCACACTAACGTACTGCAAAGGAGTATTATGGTGTTAAGTGTTGCCCTGAGAAACCAAAGAAGACGTCCAGTCTAGAAGCTACTCGCATGGCAACAAGGTGCTGTCAAATGATAAGGTCACATCACAGGATTGACCCGCAGGTGCACCCTCATAGCACTACATTAGCCTATCTAAACAGGAAAAGTTGAAACCCGACAGACACTTCAGGAAAGAAAACATTAGACCGAACAGTAAAGCCTATATGTGGTCTTGGGCAAATCAAAACAGAAAAGATGTTGAGAGTTTGAAAATATTCATCACATAAACACTCATCACAGTCACAATTCCTTCCAATGCATTGGTGATATGGCCATGCAAAGATCAACAGTATATAGGCTATAGTAGCCTATAGTAGCCTATATAATGGTTTTAGGAAATGGAAAATTATTGTAATAATGTTATTTTGGATGATACTCCTACGTACGGTCTTGTTTTTGCATCTGTAGAGATTGCTCTGATCATCATCAATGCAACATTTAGTGGGCTAAAGTGTGGATTTGCCATGTTACCATCACTGGATTTGGAAAGTAACTGTTTTCCCAGAATGAAGATAAATAAGCTGTCACTGGTCCGTGTTGTCTTGAAATGGGTGTCGGGTGAGACAGTGGTGCCCATGTCCCCCGCTCCTCTCTTTCAAAATCCAGCACTTGTGGTAAATAAGTAAAACTAGTTTTGTCTTAGTAAGGCTACTTTCATTGCCGTTACTATGTGCCCGTGTGGAGAGGGAGAAAGAAGCGGCGCTGGTCCACTGGGACGTCTGTTGCGCTCCCTCTGTGCGTATTTCCCCTCTCACTTCAGAACACAATAGGACTTGTGTTTGAGCAGATGTTGCAACAACCCCAAAACACACGGAATTCTTTGTGAACACAAGTTGTAAGCGCTCAATTGGCGGTCACATACGGATGGTGAGATAGTTGCGGATAAGTGATTGAAGCGTAGCGGTTAAGGAAGTAGCATTGCACATTCTTCCCATATTGTTTTAGGTCATGACGAATAATGATGGGCTTCTTGGAAGTGATGAAACGAGATAAGCACCCAATTCAATCGATTGCAAAATAATTAGACCGGATCTATTCTGTAATGGGCTACAGAATGAATATGCATGTCTTTGACTGTAACTGTCTACTCCTGTGCGCGCGTCGAGCAAGTGCGCGCTTGCGCGCGTGCTACGTAGCCTACGTGTGAAGTCATGCAGCTGCTTTGCAGTGATAACTTCTTTGTATTTCAGTTTCCAAATCCAATACTATGATCTGACATTCCATCGAATAGCAATGACTGAGTCTCCACACACATGTACACCTTGGTGGACCAGAAACCACAAGAATATTGCTCTTGTCTGTTGGCCTCGGGTACAACCTGTTCTCCTGAACAGCTCTGTTCCCTCCAAAAGTCATTAACAGAAAGGTCAAGAGGAGAGCTGAGAGGTCCTTAATGAGTGCTAAACAGCCTAGTGATTACGCTGCAGGTGAGGATGCTGCTGCTGGATCTCGCCCCTCATTCAACAGCAGCAACTGTTAACAGAAGTAACAGCCACAAACCAATTGGACATGTAGGCCTATATTTTGCAGTGTTAATTCAACATTTAGGCCTAGGCTAATGAAGGCTCAACCAGAAGAGTGTTGAATTGCACTATCTAGGTCTTATTTAACATTGTGAATTAACTATGTAGATCATATCTGAAAGAGTTCTCCCAACAGCTACGGTGCTGACTGCTTTGACCTTCACAATTTGATGATAATTGTACCCTATATCTCTCCCAGTGCGTGAAATGATTTTGTAAACAGAGAAACTATGTGAGGAATGGCGCCTTGGCAAGCAGGTTACCAGGGGTTTTATCAAGGTATTGTGATCTCTAAATATAACAATGAGGTGACTGTTATTATAGTGAGTTGTTGAATGTTCAACTCATGTGTTAGCCTACAGTACATGTAGAAATCACAATATTCATCTCATGGGTTTTTATTATTCAATGTGTGCAACACCAAAGTAGCATTCTTTCAACTTTCATTTAGTGGATTTTATAAACTGTATAAATATGCTTTGACCTATCATCTGTGTGCCTTATGTTTGATATTTGATCAATGGACACACATTTTGAAGTTTCTAGAATAGATCAGTGTTAATGTGTGTTGGTAAAGCAAACTGAATAGCATATTTTGTGAACAGTGTAGATGCGTGTAAAAGAGGAAAAAATGGTAACATATTCCAAGCAACCTGTCAACTGAGGCTTGATTGATTACAGTGTAATTTGTTTAATAGACTGAATAATAAGTCTGGCTTCTCACTACAGTTTGTAATTCAGTTAGATTGTAAGTGCTCCTTCACATGCACTCTATGTATAATACTAAATACTACTATGAACTGTAATAATTCCTACCACTATACTACTACTATCACTGGGATATCTAGTGGTTTCCACTTGGACTAATGACAATTTTGAGCAGCATAAATACAATTAATCCTAGATTATGCTATCTGGTTTATGTGATCAGGCACAGTCTCACACCAAAGTCTGAAAAATGTGTGTTGTTGTATCAGAGATGTCTTCAGCTCTCTCTATTATCCAAAGCCCTCCTCCCCGCCATGGCACTGTCAGTGCTCCTCTGTCTTTCTCAATTTCACGTCATTGTGTTTGATGACCCCGGCAATTGAGATTGTGGAGGAAGGCATAATAAGAAAACCAGCGGAGGAGAATGAGTGAATTCTCTGTCCGCCTGAAGCGCAATGACACATGTCACTGTACTTTAATGGGGTTCCATATATAGAGTCGCGTGCGGCGCCCAGAGTTAATGGTCATGGATCACCCTTTTCTCTTAGCTCCCATGGTGGACGACGCCTAGTGTCTAGTGCGCTCTTAAGATAGGTATTCCGGAGGAGCTTATAGGGCACCCGCCGCCACCATATTTCTCATACTTGTCTCATAAATTTAGAGAACAGGTTTAGTCAGGTGATAAGAATAGCCCTGCTTGAGTGTACCAGCCAGGAAGCAAATCTTTGAACATACGTCTGGGGTTTGCACATTATCCAATTGCAAAGGAAAATGTTGACCTCCCTGACAAAGGTAAAAAAAGACTGGAGCTGGTGAAACCTGTGTATCGAATTCTTTGAACCTGTCTTTTGAATTCTTCGAGGAATTTAATAGCAAAGCTGCTGTGTGTGTTTATAGGGTTAAAACACAATGGGCTAGGTTTTGAAAAAAAATGTCAGAAGAGGTACTGGCATGTTTAATGTACTGGTTAAAAGATCATAAAAATCTTCCAGCAGCTCTCCATTTGGTTTTTATTTCCCCCAACCATTGGGCCCTCGGAGAGATAGGGGGCATGAGTTGCTAGTAAAAGGGGAAAACTGGACATAGAGAATGAATGAATGAATGAATGAATGAATGAATGAATGAATGAATGAATGAATGAATGAATGAATGAATGGCACTTAAATGCCCACTCTGCAGGCAGATGGAATTTCTTTCCAGTACAGCATGGTGCAGGTCCCAACATACTGTATTACATTACATTACACTTAGCTGATGCTTTTTATCCAAAGCGACTTACAGTTATTTAGATACAGGGTATTGGTTACAGTCCCTGGAGCAATGTGGGGTTAGGTGCCTTGCTCAAGGGCACTTCAGCCATGGAGGATAGGTAAGGGTGGGGACTGAACCTGCAACCATATGATCTGCAGTCCAACTCCCTAACTATTACACCATGGCTGCCCGTAAAAAATATAACATTAAGACTAGAGACACAAATTAAGGCAAAAATGCATGTCTGTAGCACAGACAACAGTATCCAGTGACTGGATGTGGGCTCCATTCATTAATTCAGTAAGACCTTTCTTTTAACAGTTACAACCGTAGCCAGTGCAAAAAAAAAAAAGCGAGTTCAAAGACTCTTTTCCACCCTTACGTGAATTTGTGCATACAGTAATTGGTATGCATGTAAGATCTGAAGCTCTCTTTGAGACGACTCCAAGGTGGGAGCCAAAAGCCCAGATGATGTTAATGTAACGTAACACTGTGTTTATCCGTCACTGTTTTCAGCCCAAATGTAAGGCCCCTTTGTTGCAAGATGGTCACGGATAATAGGTAAAAAGTGTGTGGTCAGAGAGAAAGGCAGCCATTGACTTGTGTGTGGTGTTTTTTTTTTGCATGGCTTGTGTGTGGTCCCTCTGAGCAAGTGGGGATTATGATCACACAAAGACATGTTTGGATAAGAGGCCCTGGCCGGAGAGCAGACGAACATATTTAATCTCTACTTGTGACAATAAACATCTGCTGAGCAAAAAGCGATACATCACAGACAGTGGGATTTAAAGTGGATATAATATTGGAGGAACATTTTAAAAAGGACTTTTTTCCCCCCAACAGATGGAAATAATATTAGTTGGCAAACGAGAGAGAGAGAAAGAGGGGAAAGAGAGGAAAGAGACAAAGAAAAGGAAAAAGAAGAGAGTGAGAGACAGAAAGGCAAAAAGCGAGCAAAGGGAATGAAACAAGGCCAGATGAATCAATCTGGTGCAGTAATTGTGTTTCCATGAGGGAGGTGGGAGCTTCTAGTAGTGGTGGCATGCCTACGCTGACAAGACAAGAGCAGCAGAATCTAATCAGAGGCCCATAATGAGCTGATCAGATGGAGGAGAGAGGGAAACAAATTACTGCAGTCTAAGTAATATTATTCAATTTCTTGTAGACAGTCATTCACATCTGTCACATTTGTCAGTGTGTAAGAGGGTGTACTAGTGCACATTTTTCCTGAACCCTAGGAAACTGTTTCTTTTCTGTACATTTAGTCCAACTGCCACAGTACAAGACTAGGGCTCAATTAGTGTGAAGTATGGCCTTGTTTCCATTTTATGGCAAATTGACATTGACAGTATCTTAAGAAAGAAAAATATCTTTTCACATTAATTCTGTTTGTTTTTTTCCTTTTAGTTTTCATCGATCTGAGCATTCGGGTGCCTCAGCCTTCCTATTTCAAAAAAGAAATAAATTGTGTGGCACAGTCGTGTGCACATGCTTTAGAAACATACTGTGGCACGGTCAGAGACACATGGAGTCATGAGATGCTAAAACTAATTTCAGAACAGCTCTTTGGCTCATCTGCGAAACTTGAAATGTGTGTGTGTGTGAGTGAGAGTGCGTGTGTGAGTGAGTGTGTGAGAGAGAGAAAGAATGTGTGTGTGCATGTGTGCACCATGCGTGCGTGTGTGTATGTGTGACACTGAAATGAAATGAGTGTCATCAGCGACTGTACTGGTACAGAAGAAGATGCAGCTGACTGGCAGGAAGGCAAGCGGCGCCGAGTAGAGCGGAGCGGAGCAGAGCAGATCGCGGGGCAGAATCAGCCTATGATTGAGATGCGGCGGCCCTTGATTGTAGCACCGCTCTCCAAGTCATCAGGGAGTCGACTGGGGAGGATTAAAGTGGGGCACACCTGCCTTTGACAGAGGATTACTCACACCCACCGCTGTGCCAGCCAGCACATCAGAGAGAGAGAGAGAGAGAGAGAGAGAGAGAGAGAGAGAGAGAGATCATGAGCTTTATGAGGCACGGTGGTGCGTGCGGCCTGATTTACGGAGGGTAACCGCTGCACGCTGGGCTGGGTGCATGGGCCTCATGTGGGACCGGGTCGTACATGCTGACAGAGGTGGATCTGTGAAGTGTTAAGTGGTGAGGCGGGTGGGGCCTGATAGCTCGTTGGGCCAAGGTGCCATACCATTACACCGCGGACCTGGGTTTGATTCCATCCTGAGGTTGTCTCCCGATCCTTCCCAGCTCTCTCTCTCCATTTGTTTCCTGTCTCTCTACTGTTCTACCTCATACGAAGGCACAAAAAGAACCACAGAGATATAGTATTTTTTTTTTAAAAAGTTGTGAGGAAGAGGCAGATGGAGTAGGTGGGGTTGGGTCCAGGGCCACTGACAGGTTTTGCGGGGCCGAGGACAAAGTCATCTGAAAGAGCCCCCCATCCAATACATACAATGTAATGAAAACGCAATTTTGGGCCTCCAGTCTCCCTGGGCCCGGTACAACTGACCCCTTTGCCCCAAAAACCCAGCACCATGTAACTGTTAAAAAAGTCACACTGGTACATTACACTAGCCTGGAATGACCCGCCCATTACACTGCTACGTTCTGCTTTTACACAGTACATTCTACAGTGTTCAATTCAACACTTACAGAGTACTCTGGTGTCAAATACATGGTAGAAGATGTTAAATTGACTCCTCAAGTTTAGATTTAACACCGTAAAATGTACTGTGTAGTCCTCATGAAACCCAAAACCAGCTTTTGGAATGATATGCCTACAACACGTGCTAATGTAGCAGGATCAGGACTCTAAATTAATACCCGACAAATGCTGGTAAAATTTCAATTTGGCTGGTAGAAAAGACCAACTTACTAGTCACTACTTTGACCATTAATGAGTGTGTGTTTAGATAAGATTAATATCTACTAGCTATTTTGGCTAGTGATGGAAAAAGTTAATTTAGAGCCCTGAGCATGCTTTGCAGTTTCTTGATATGCTAATGAGCAGTGGTGTGGTGTTCTCAGTCTTGGTGCTCTGTCTGGTTGGCTGGGCCAGGGCCTCTATGGAGTCTGGTCTCCTTCCTCCTCCTAAATGAGGGAGGAGGAGGAGGAGGAGGGCTGTGATAGAGACTGACCCTTGTCCAGAGAACTGCAGCTATACTTAGAAGTTTAATAGAGGAACATGGCGACCCTTTTCTGCTTTTATCACGACCCATGGGACAATTATCCATTAATACACCACCCCCTCCTCCTTTCTTCTACTCGTCCTCCTCCTCCTTTTCTCTCTCCCTTCCTCCTCTTTCCTCTCTTTATCTCTCTGTTAATTTAATTCATGTCATTTCACTGACCTGGTATATATGTGTTGCATACTTGAGAGCTTAAGGCGTGTTATCATGCAGAATGATCTAAGGTCTGCGGTGAAACACAAACAAACAGAACCAATTCCCAAACAGGAAGGCAGAAGAGAGACAATAGCTAAAGAATGAGGATATTGTCTTTATTCATGCATACCTATGCCAGGGTGAGTGTGCAGGCCTGTATTTCAGGGAGTTTTTGTTCTTGTTTTTCATAACTCAAGTCACCTGTTTAATGACTAAACAGGTGACCTGAGTTATGAAAAACAAAAAACAAAGTGTTAAGTGGTAAGCAAGGGCCAAGCGTAGTTCTACAATATACAGTATATTATATAATATATACAAAATACGTATGTAGTTATACAATATATGTAGTATCTACTGCATATAGTGGCCTTCAGATGTGCATTGTGGATGTATTCTTTTGTAGATACAAGTTAACCCCTTAAAGGGACACTGTGTGAGATTTTTAGTTGTTTATTTCCAGAATTCATGCTGCCCATTCAATAATGTTACCTTTTTCATGAATACTTACCACCAGCATCAAATAAGAGTATTCATTTATGACTGGAAAAATTGCACTTTTCATACATGAAAAGGGGGATCTTCTCCATGGTCCGCCATTTTGAATATCCAAACATAGTCATATTTAGCTGCAAAAATGACTGTACTTGGACCATACTAGAAAATATTTGTTCATTACGTAGTAAACTTTCATGTAAAGATCAAATTTGGCAATAGGCAGCCCAGTTTCAATGAGCAGCATAAGTGCAGTACCTTTTTTGACCATTTCCTGCACAGTGTCCCTTTAAGACACGGCATTATAAATTAGCTGTTACCAGAATGGCAATGACCAAGTCGTAATGTATTACTAAAGGCCCCGTGCACTGTCATAGTAGTGTAGTACTATAGTAGTTAAATTTCAATGTCTATTACAGCGTGCCACAGGAGGTACGGCGTGCATTAAGGGGCTACGCAATACATCTAAATATGTTCCTGATTCTGCTTAAAACGGTGATTTCCCTTGCATTGTGGTTCATATTTGCCAGATTCTTTCACAATGATTCTTCAGTATTATAGTATAGTAGGCCTATCTACTGGCAGCACAACACACCAATCTGCTTAATTACTTAAAACTATCTATTTTCCATCTTAGTATCTTCTGTCTGTCTGTCTGTCTGTCTGTCTGTCTGTCTGTCTGTCTGTCTGTCTGTCTGTCTCTCTCTCTCTCTCTCTCTCTCTCTCTCTCTCTCTCTCTCTCTCTCTCTCTCTCTCTTTCGCACACTCTTTCTGTATTACACGCACTTGCGCTCTTTTGCATTATAAAGTGTGGGAGCTTCCAGCTGCATGAATATGGGTGATTTCATGGCCCCATCATAATCAGTGTGAGCTCAGAGTAGAGAGTGCTGTGGTGGTGATAGGGGGGTTATTGGGAGGCGGGAGGTGGGGTAGGGTACATGATGGGGGGTGGGAAGCAGGTGGCCTAGTGCTGATTAACACAGATTCACTGTTGCACAGCATAAGCCAGGAGAGAGAGAGAGAGAGAGAGAGAGAGAGAGAGAGAGAGAGAGACTTGTCTTCCTTCTTCGTGCCCTTTGTCACACACACCTGCATGCAGGATAGAGTCGAGAATAACAAAGGACTTATGGGATTGTAGCAGAGTGTTTTTGTCATTTAAGGCAGTGTAACAGAGTTTTTCAATGGGCTCATCCATGTGGAGAGACCAGGGACGTCTTTTTTTTTTTTTTTAAATGTTTTCGTCACACATACACAGTTCTTTTATAATCCCTCTGTTCCCACTCTTGTACTTCAATACTTAGAATAGCTGTGAATTATTAGTGTGCTCTTGCCAAAACTCTTGGCAAAATCGCTCATTGCTGAATATGAAAGCACACAGTAAAATTTGTGTTAATTCAACACCGAGAGAGTACTCTGGGACCAACTTAACTCTAGAGGAAATTAGATCGACTCTCTAAGTCAGAGATGGGCAACTGGAGGCTCGGGGGCCACATGTGGCCCACCTCCTCACTCAATGCGGCCCTTGCGTAAATAAAATAAATAATGATCAGATTTTTTTTTAAACCACTACTGACTTTATCCGCTGTAATTATATTGTTAGCCGATAGAGAACACTCCTATTCCTTACAGACAATATCGACCGCTGGTCATGTGGTCCTCCGATAATTGCGCTAAAAAAATATGGCCCTTCTTATCATGAAAGTTGCCCATCCCTACTCTAAGTGTTTAATTAACACTGGAAAATGTATTGTATATTAAACATCTTGTTCTAATCAATGCTGTGATGTTTCTTTCCCTCTTTCCTCAGCATGGAGGGGTCAGGTGTGTACGCCATTGAGTCTTCCCCAATGAGCAGAACCGTCTCCATCTCGCCACTCAACTGTCACCTTCCACCTGTAATCCAGAAGAACTACCCAGGCTCTTCACTGACCAGCTCAATCTTCCCCAGCTCATACACTACATCACCCCTTACAGAACAGAAAGACGTCCCACCCCCAGATGGGACAGCAGAATCTCTGACAAATCAGCCAATCAACATTCGAATGGCGCTTTTAGCCAGTCACCTGAGCGGCGGTGACTGCTTGGACTTCAAGGCTGCCGAGGCCTTGGACAGGCGACTCGACCTGCAGCACTTCATGGCGGCAGAGCGAGAGCTTCATCACGTGACACCAGGACGAGATGACCCCAGAGACGACTCGGTTCGGAACAGGAAGTACCCGTGCCCCTTGTGTGGGAAACGCTTCCGCTTCAACAGCATCCTGTCGCTGCACATGCGCACCCATACGGGTGAGAAGCCCTTCAAGTGCCCGTACTGTGACCACAGAGCGGCGCAGAAAGGCAACCTCAAGATCCACCTCCGCACCCACCGGCTGGCCCTACAGAGTAAGAGCTTGGGCCACAGTCGAGAAGACAGCCATCTCCTGCAGGAGCTTGAGCAGCGGGCCATCAGCAGAGACAAGCAAATAGATGGCACAAGCACAGGTGCTAAAAACTACAACTCCCAGGATGTTCTCAGCGATGGCCAACCACAACCCTGCTCAGAATCAACGGTGTCGTCCCCAGACCATCCAACCCTATTCCAGCAGCAGCAGCAGCAGCAACAGAGCTTTCGATGTGGGTTCTGCAAAGGCAAGTTCAGGAAGCAGGAGGAGGTGGAACGTCACATCCGGATCTTGCACAAGCCTTACAAGTGCACCCTCTGCGAGTTCGCCGCAGCTCTGGAACAGGACCTGCTGAGGCATGTGGAGAAGGTTCATTTTCCACCACCTTCAGCAGCAACCCACAATCTGATGGCACCCAGGGATCTACCAAGCAAGGACCAGCAGCAGAAGCCTGTGGAAGCCTACCCGTGCGAGGTGTGCGGCCAGACCTTCAAGCAGGCTTGGTTCCTCAAGGGCCACATGAGGAAACACAAGAACTCGTATGAGCACAGCTGCGGGGTCTGCGGGCGCCGCTTCAAGGAGTCCTGGTTCCTGAAGAACCACATGAAGGTGCACCTCAACAAGCTGGCTTTTAGGGGGAACCAGCTGGTCCACGGTCGGCACAACACGTACGCCGCCACACACAAGAACCACCAGCAGAACCCGGGCAAAATGCAGTCGCAGTTCATCTCCAGGCTGCACAACGAGGTTCTTCTCGCGGTTCTGTCAGAGCGTCAGAAGATGCTCGCAGAGTCCGGGATTGAATTTGACAGCCGAAAGGTGCTGGAGAAACTTCTGTTGCCTGAGGGTGGACAGAATCACGGTTTACCAGCTGAGGAAATGCAGCAGTTCGCTAGAGTAACAGCAGCAGAGAAGCCTACACATTACCAACCTCTGTCCGAAAGTTCTACAATGAACAACATGGACAGTGGCACTAAACAGGCAGAGGAACAGGACGTAGAATCACATTCGTTCACAGGAAACATGAATGTGCCACACAGCAACATGAACATGGCAGCAGGCGCAAGCCTCTCAAGAGATGGAGAAGTAGACTACACCATAAAAGACTCAACTGTCAAAACTCAAGCCATGAACGGACACCTCCACGGTACCGGAAGTGGCCATAAAGCAGGCCTGAGGGGAGCGATGGCGGCGCTGGCTTATCGCAGCAGCTCTGGCCTTGAAGCTAATGATGCCCGCTGGAGAGGGTGGGTGGGAAGGCCCAGCGAGTGTCCAGACTGCGGCCGAGTCTTCCGCACTTACCACCAGCTGGTTCTCCACTCACGGGTGCACAGGAGGCAGAAGCAGCTGAAGGGAGGAGGTGGAGGAGGAGGAGGTGGAGGTGGTGTTGGAGGAGGAGGAGGTGAGGCTACTGCCTCAGGCTGGATGCCGAACGGAAGCAGTCATCCCCTGGACCACCCTTCTCCTCAGCTCCACTCTTCAGCCTTCGGCGAGCTTGGTAAACCATCAGTGTCCGGAGCAACAGAAGGCAACGGAGCTTTGGAAGAACCCCCCTCAACCGGCGGCGGCCAAGCCTCGCCCCGCTCCCCCGTTCCATACTCAGGTAATTATTGCCACGTCTGATAGCCTGCCCGCATTAATTCAGCTGGTATATGTGAACCCGCATTCTGTGTGAGAGATAACTTTGCAGCAAACCTGCTGGGGGAGGCAAATCAATGACATTACTGTTACCATATTCCTTAGAAATGAAATTTACGGCCATGGTTGATGTGGGTATAACGTATCTGTGATGAGTGATGATGATATTGATTAATGCATGCATGGCACAGGGATGCATATTTGTCAACCCGGAGGGAAATTCACTGAAGAAATTTCCAGGCGGTCTGTGCTGTGAAACTAATTATCCATCTGCTTGTTTAGCACATAACTCTTCCACATGCACACACACACACAAACACACACACACACACACACACACACACACACACACACACACACACACACACACACACACACACACACACACACAAACTCATATGCGCGCGCATGCACACACACACACACACACACACACACACACACACACACACACACACACACACACACACACACACACACACACACACACACACACAAACACTCTGGTTCCCCAACAAGCAGTTCTGACACAGACATGACCATGAAAAACTACCTCCCTTTTGAATGCTACAGCTGAGACACTTCATCCTCGAGACTTTAACATTTGCTCTGTGCCATGCACACTGCGGCGCGCTTCAAGATATCGCATTACACCTTCCATAAAAAATCTACTCATTTGTCTCCCTTCACAAGCATGTCACAAAGATTTAGTCCTCCAGCCATTTTAGGTATACAATACGTCATTGAATTGACCTTGACTGATATCCCCCCCTCTCCGTTCTTCTATACATGTTCTGGATTTTTCTGTGTGGGTGTGCGTACTTGTGTGTAATCGCTGAGTTAGTCGATGATCACTGTCAGGTAATCACTCTGAGGAGGCTAGCGGTCCATCACTTAATCCCCCCCCACACACCTCACATACACACACGCACGCACACACACACGCACACACGCACGCACGCACGCACACAGGCAAGCACACACACACACACACACACACACACACACACACACACACACACACACACACACACACACACACACACACACACACACACACACCTCACGTGCTGGTGCTGGCGGGCATGGGCCACGCGGCTAATGCTCCATCTGTTCTCTGGCCCGGACCAAATTGACAGGAGCCACCTGGTGATGTCTGTAATTGTTTGACTCGCACCACCTGGTGGTCCTTTAAATGATCATATTCTTCTTCTAGTTCTTCTGTGTTGATCGCTCCAAACTGCGTACTACACACACCACACCATCATGCTCTGATTCTTCTTTGGCTATGGTTTTCTATGTTTTTTTAAATGTTACAGATCATACTCGTTTTTTGTGTGGATTGCTTGCGGATGATACTCTTCCAAACTACAACATGCTCATATTCTCATTATTACATTACATTTAGCTAGTGCTTTTTTGTCCAAAGCGTTTTGGAGATATTACAGGGTATTGGTGACAGTCCTTGGAGCAACGTGGGGTTAGGCTCAAGGGCACTTCAGTCATGGATGGAGGTGTAGGGAGAGGTAAGAGTGGGATTCGAACCTGTAACTCTGTGATCTTCAGTCCAACTCCCTAACCATTACACCACGGCTGCACACATTCTCTCTTCGCTGCGCTTTAGATAGTCATATTCGATCGCTCCAAAGTACACCACCATACCACACCTCACTACACCGTACCTTGCTCTTCTTATTTGCCTCTTTGGGCTTTAGGTAATTGATCAACTACAATACCACACCTCACTAAATCACACACCTTGCTCAGATTCTTTGCCTCCTCTCTGGGTTTTAAATGATCATATTCTTCTTCTTCTGTGACGATCACACCATGCTCTGATTCTCTCTTTGCTGGGCTTTAAATGAAAAATCATATCGGATCGTTCCAAACTACGCCACCATGCCACACCTCAGTACACCACCACACCATGTTCTGATTATTTTTCTGCTCACCATGCTCTGATTGTTTTTAAATATTAAAAAGCATACTCTTCTTCTATGTTGATCGCTCCAGACTACACCATACTACACCACACCATTCCATACCACACTCTATCATGCTCTGATTCTTTCCCCCTTCTCTGGGCTTTAAATGACCATATTCTTCTTTGTCTGGATTGATTGCTCTAAACTACACCACACAACACATCACACCACACTATGCACTGATTCTTTGCCTCTTCTCTGGGTCGTGTTCATGATGCAAGATGATTTCCAGGTACTTTAAATTACTCAGAGACTACTACAGACCTTCATCCAAGGTATTTCCAAACTACCACTATATTCCAAATATATAAACATTGCCTTAAAAAAAAATCCTATATCTAGTCTTGGCCGTAGCTCAAACGACTATGGCATGGTGCTGTTATGCTGGGCGATTCCGGCCTGAAGTAATTTGCGGTTGTCCCCCATCTCTCTCTCCCTACCATTTCCTGTCATCTTTTCACTGTCACTATCAAATAAAGGCATAAAAAGCCTCAAAATCTATCTAAAAGCTAACCATAATTACCACCAGAATGTAATAATGTCTTCATTGGCCGACTTCCAGCCTTCTCGGGCATTGTCATAGCGAACATGAAAATTATATTTTTTGGCGTAGTGAAAAACATGAAAAAAAACAAATGCTAGCAAACATGACCTCCTTGATTGAGGTAAAAACAAATTCCAAATGCACTGTTTATGGGACAGCCCGTCCCATTTTAGCCATGTTGACAGACAGATTGTTAAGTTATTTCTGTGCGTTGTTGATAAAGAAAACATTGCAGCAGTTGACGGAAACAATTCTTTGAGTGCAAATACTATGACTGGCATTACAGGCTAGATATTGAGAAGCGATGGGAGGAGATAAGAGCAGGGTAGACTATATGTTTACCAGATTATACACTATCAGTATAATATCAGCACCTTGTGTACCTGATTATATCAGTGCTGTATGAGAGTTGTTCAACTGTGCAGTGCGGGTTGTGTGTGTGTGTGTGTGTGTGTGTGTGTGTGTGTGTGTGTGTGTGTGTGAGAGAGAGAGAGAGAGAGACAGAGAGACAGAGAGACACCGAAAGATAGAGAGAGAGGGGGTGTTTGTGTGTGTTTTTTGTGTGAATGCTTTTGGCGATCAGGGTACAGTTCAAAGTGCTGTGCCTTCTGGTGCCTTATGACTTATGGAGGATGGGGGTGTTGTGCATATTAAGAAGGCTGATACTGTATGCCCCCCATCACAGAAACCCCTACCCCCCTGACCCTACTGGAAGAAAGAAGATACAGACAGCACAAAATCTGTCCATGTGTTAATAAAATAACACCCTCTCTGGAGCCTTCACAAATCCCATAGATAGACAAACAAAATGTGGTAATTCATCATGAACAATTTGTGGTGTTCTTGTAATGTGAGTCTTTCTGCCAGGACAACTCTGCAATTGTCAGTGAATAGGCTTTACTAACATACAGTACTACAATATGATGACATGCCACAGAGACTTTTGTATTGCCCGTCATTATGACTGGGTCATTGTCATAGTGCTAACAGCAACATTTGTACAGGGGCCACGTGACGTCTTAAAGGTGCACTGTGTAGGATATGGCCATAGTAGGTACTGCAACTATGCTGCTCATTGAAACTGTGCTGCCTATTGTCAAATATGATCTTTTCATGAATATTTACAAAGTATAAACTAATATTTACTAGTATGGCCAAAGTACAGTCATTTTTGCAGTTAAAAATGTCTATTTCTGGAAATTCAAAATGGCGGAGCATGGAGACGATCCCCTTTTTAATGTATGAAATGTGAAATTTTCCCAGTCATAATGAATACTTAGAATTTGATGGTGGTGGCGAGTATTCATGAAAAAAGTAACATTTGTGAATGGGTAGCATGAGTTCTGGAAATAAACAACTAAAAATCGTACACAGTGCACCTTTTAAGAGTTTTTTTTTTTTTTTTTTAAAGATCTGACTCTGAGGGATTCTATAACAGGGAGCCGGTGGTGGTAGTTTGAAATTGGGAGTAGATGATGTGAATGTAGTGTTGTTGCTTTGGCGTTATCTCCGCAGTCACATGAATCTCATCCTCTGGATGTACTGTATCACACACAGTTCAAGCTGTCCGGTTCAAAATGATGTCTTGTGGAAAATGCAGCTAGACCAAGCATGCTTTATTCAATTTGTCTGTTATTGGATTACTGCATTATTAGTAAGACGACCATGAATTTGTTTATTGCCAGCCACGATAGATGGATGGATGGATGGATTGGGATAAT
>NC_085860.1:32478950-32501450 GCF_034702125.1 Engraulis encrasicolus
TTTTTAAATCATGGAGTCATGCACCCTCCAGGTTATGAAGAAAATGAATACTTCAGCTTGATTTAGTGGTCAGTCTGAAAGACAGTATATATGATGGTAAAGGGGTGCAGAGATGCCTTGGTTATGGTCGTCTTACTCATGTAGAGCATTAAAATGAGGGCTGAATGATATATTCAGACTTTAAACAGCATACATAGCTACCAAGGCATTATATTTTGGAGCACAGCCTTTAGATATTGCCCCACAATGATGGCAAATTTCAATCTCTACTATGTTCCAACAGTGTGGTTCCATCATAAGAGTAAACAGGTGACAAAATTGTTTTCTTGCAGTCAGGATATGCCACATATTAAGCATAACAAGAAGGTAAACAAGTCGAAGAACACACCTATCAGTTGAGCTGCTGAAATCATGTCTCGCATATCAAAATATCTTTTTTTTTAAAATAAAATCATGCCATCAGTCAAAGTATTTAAATGTTGAATGTCATCCCTTGTGTTGTGTTTAGTCTTATCCAACATAAAAAGCATTTTATTGGCCCTGTCCCAACTTTTTGGGAATTTGTTGCCAGGGTGAAATTTTAAATGATCACATAATTACCCCAAAACAATAATTCTGCTTGGCTTTAACAACTGATATGTTGTCTATACACAATGCTCTACCTTATTGACATATTGAATGTTTTGAAAATGCCAGCATTTTGATTTTATTCACAAAATACCAAGTGTCCCAACTTTTTTGGAATCCGCTTTGTATAAAAAAACTAAAAATAAAGTGTTGAAAAGCCCCAAAAATACTTTAAAAAAAATGAGGCTCAAGATCTCTTTTCAGATGTTGTCTGTTTTGTCCAGCACCTGTACTACGGACCTGGGCACATTATCTGTCTTTTAGAAACATGAGAGAAGTCAGATACAGTGGGAAATTACGAAGAAACCATCAGCAAGTCGTGTGCTTACTCCCAATATGCAAGCCGAGATCTGATGGACCAACCAACATAGACCAACCAAAATACATATGTAGTCATGAACACGAAACTAAAAAAAAAAACCAGAACTTTGTAGGACATAGCGATGTTCTTTATACTACGATTTATTACCTTCAGGGATTAGTTGCGCCTGGTTCCAGTGCAAAACGGACCAATTATATTCAATTTATCTGTCTCTAGAGTTCAAGTGTAGTCACTGATTACAGAGTGCATGTGTGAGTACGTGCAGGTCTAAGTGTGTGTGTGTGTGTGTGTGTGTGTGTGTGCGCACGTACATGTGCAAAGGTGTGTGTGTGTGCATGTGCATCAGTGTGTGTGTGGGTGTGAGTGTGTGGGAGTGTGAGCGTGAGCAGGTGTGTGTGCATGTGCATTAGTGTGTGTGTGTGTGTGTGTGTGTGTGTGTGTGTGTGTGTGTGTGTGTGTGTGTGTGTGTGTGTGTGTGTGTGTGTGTGTGTGTGTGTGTGTGTGTGTGTGTGTGTGTGTGTGTGGCCAACTACTCACCCCCTGTTCTGTGTATACTGTGACACTATAGACGGCTGTGCTCGCCATTTGTGTTGCCATAAAACATTAGTCTGTGACATGCAGGTACTTAGCTCATCTGTAGGGGACACAGGGGACAGGACAGGGAGATGGGGAAGAGAATCAAAGCGCATGGCTCTGCAGTGTGGCTCGCTCTCAGCAGTGTGTGTGTGTGTGTGTGTGTGTGTGTGTGTGTGTGTGTGTGTGTGTGTGTGTGTGTGTGTGTGTGTGTGTGTGTGTGTGTGTGTGTGTGTGTGTGTGTGTGATGTCTCTCTCTCTCGATCTGTGTGTGTGTGTGTGTGTGTGTGTGTGTGTGTGTGTGTGTGTGTGTGTGTGTGTGTGTGTGTGTGTGTGTGTGTGTTTGTGAGACAGATGGTCACCAGGTGCATACTGTGGCCCTGGTGATCAGTTTAATTTATTTATCCATTTTCTTTTTGTTCTGACAGATCAAAGATTATTGCGAGTTACCCTTTGTGTTGTATCGTGTGGATGTCCAAAAGAAACCACATAAATGTGTCGGCAATGCTTGTTTGTGAAAAAGAAAAGTTTCTTGAAACTTCGGATTCAGAGCACAGACAGTACCTTTTCTTTGCAGCTACAGTACCACTGGCTGGGATTCCAGTCATTGGTGTGATGGCATATTCCCTAACGGGTTTTTACTGCGAGTTGAGCGCTTTTCCAGGAACCTCTCTCTCTCTCTGCTACCGTCAGACAAAAACCTGTTCTGTTGAAAGCTTTGTCACGCCGGTTTTCTCTTTTTTTAAAAAATTTATGTTTCGAAAGTGCTGCGCTGGCAGATTTGCACAGATCTCTGTGAAAATCTGTGAAAATGTGTTGGGATTCTTTCTTCGTCTTGTCTTTTTTTTCCCCCCACAGTTCTATAATAGCAGCCCTGGGGTGCGTTTCTCAAAAGCTTAGTTATTAGCCAGTTAGCAACTTGGGTAGTTGTCAAAGGGAAATTGCATTGCAAACAACAAAGTAGCTAACATAGTTAGCAACTATGGTTTTGAGAAATACACCCCTGGGTTGACGGAGCCTATGAGGAGTGCCCTGGGAAAATGTGCTTTTGTCTCATCTCTTTCTTTGTCTTGTGAGGTAGAGGTAGTGTCCTAATGGTTAGGAAGTTCGTCGTAGGATCCAAAGTTTGAAGTTTAGAAGACCACAGTCAGGCAAAAGGGTGTGGTCTCTTTTTTTAAAGATATATTTTTTTTGGTCTTTATTCATGATACTACAGTGCATATGGTGACAGGAAGAGGTTGGAAGGGTTGGCAAAGGACCCGGGTCGGGAATCAAACCCGCGTCGGCCGCATAGCAAACGAGTGCCCTACCATATCTGCCACGTGTAGGGCCAGGGTGTGGTCTCTTTACTACACCCTCATGATAGACTGCAGTGCTTTTGAGGAAGACACCTACTAACCCCACATTGCTCCCCGGGCCAATCATTATCTTGTATTGTGCCTAATAGATACTGTAAGTAGCATTGGTTACACATGTCAGCTAAGTGTAATGCTTTCCCCCTCCCCCTCAGCTGTTTCTCAGCAGCCCCAGGGATTGCAGAGGCTGCAAGGAGTGCTGTGTAAAAATGTGTTTTCGTCTTACCCAGGGTTGAAAGAGTTTTCGTTTCTTACCAGTGCTACCCCCCCACCGCCACCCGCAAACAAACAATATACAAACAAAATAAACATGAGCATTACATATCTATTATCACTGTATGACTATTTTGGGTGTCGCTTCATAGGAGGACACTTGTCTTAAATTGCACAGTGTGGTTGTATGTGTTTTCTGCTGAAACAGCAGACCTTACTTTTTTCAAATGTGGGATTTTGGACCTATCTTAAACCTATTCTCTTACCAGTACTGTGCACCAGCTGTACATTTTATACTGGTGCTGCGCACCTGTGCACACCCGTCTACTTTCACCAGTAGTCTTACCTGTTTTTGTCTTCTGAGGTAGCCGTGCCCTATAATAGTTAGTAAGTTGGTCCTTGGTAACTGTGGTAACTGTGTCACTTTGGATTAAAGTGTCAGCTTAGTGTAATGTAATGTCTTCCTTGTCTCTCCTCAGCTGTCTCTCAGCAGGTCAGTGTTGGTGGTAAGGAGTGCTCTGTGTGTGGCAAGAGCTTCCGCACAGCCCAGCGCCTCAAGGTGCACAGCAGGATCCACACAGGTGAGGGAAGAGGGCACGCAAGGCCGGACTCATAATGGCCGATCTACTGATCTGGCACATAAACTAATGTGTTTTGTGTGTGTGTGTGTGTGTGTGTGCGTGCGTGCGTGCGTGCGTGCGTGCGTGCGTGCGTGCGTGCGTGCGTGCGTGTGTGTGGTGTGTGTGTGTGTGTGTGTCCATCAAACATTCTGTGAGATAGGACTGCATGTATTTAAATATTTGCATCAAATGCATACTATTACCTCCTCATATTACACCATCCTTCTGTAGTTTAGTAATTCATATTTCATTTTTAATTAAATATCAGTCATGGGTGAGCGGTTAGGGCGTCAGACTTGCATCCCAGAGGTTGCCGGTTCGACTCCCGACCCGCCAGGTTGGTGGGGGGAGTAATCAACCAGTGCTCTCCCCCATCCTCCTCCATGACTGAGGTACCCTGAGCATGGTACCGTCCCACCACACTGCTCCCCATGGGGCGCCACTGAGGGCTGCCCCCTTGCATGGGTGAGGCATAAATGCAATTTCGTTGTGTGCAGTGTGCAGTGTTCACTTGTGTGCTGTGGAGTGCTGTGTCACAATGACAATGGGAGTTGGAGTTTCCCAATGGGCTTTCACTTTTCTTTCACTTTCAAAAATCATTAAATACGACAAGTTGTGGAAGTCTTGGACATAGGACAATGAAAAGCATGATTTTGGTGGCAATCCAGATCATAATGTGGACTTAGTCATGGCTGAAGGTTTTTTTTTTATTATTGGGAGACAGGGCGCTGTCAGAAGTATGCACTCTGTACACAGTATTTGCTTTTGTCACCCATTATCTTTTCAATCCCCCTTAATTCAGGATTAATTAGATTTGTGTGTCTAACTCTTTCACAACATTGTTATCATCTGTGTTCATCTTGCAAATGGACTTCACATCAATGGTTTTCTTTTTAACTATCTGTCTAAGTGCTCTAATGTAGCATCTCTACTTGTCATTGCATTTTAGTTACAGTAAATTGCATTTATCTGATGGAGATAAAGACACCCACAATGTTAATTTCACAGTACAATGACTGAATAACACTTAATTCATCAGTGATACAATAATTAATGCACGTTTCGGGTCATGGCATGGCCTGTCTGGAGTCACTGTTATAAAAGTACCTTACCACTGCTTCTTTTCATGTTTCAAGATATTCGTTTCACTAGGCTATGCTAATAGCGTAGCCTCAATAGCTTTTAGGCTTCACTAGTCATAGTGACTTGGGTTTTTAAGCTCCTTTCTGTTTCCTCATAAACGTGAACATTATTGTCAGAATGATTTGTGATTGTGGACATTTTGCATGACAATCGCAAATGGTTGTCACCCCCTAATAAGGTAAATGTCAGAGCCGTTTTGAGATGGATGTGTAAATGTGTTTTGTTTGGATGTTGGCGCTGTGCAACAGTGATAAATTGAATTTGGTAGCATTGCATTAGCTAATGGCCGCCATGATGTATGACAGAATTGCATGATTACCACTGAAAGCCTGTGAGGCAATTCTGTTGTGAGCACAGAAATGGATTCCATGTGTATGTTTTAAAGCAGTCCCATAGGCCCATTTTATGTGTTTGTGATGAATGTCTTCTTTATCCTGCTGAAAAGACAGACAGACATGGGCCTGCATACACACACACACGGACACACGCGCACACACACTTTCAGCATCATTGCTCAAATTAAAATTCCATTTGATGTGCATGTCTTTCTTTCTTTTTTTTATTTCATTCGTTGGTTTTCCTTTGATTGTGTTATCTATAATAATTTCAAGACTTCATGTGAAATACATGGATAATTGCAATTTAATTTTATTTTAAGTATCTAACCCTAACTTTCAAGATATTTTCAGGGCTTTTTATGTATTAATTTGTGATAGGATAGCGAGAGAGGGACAGGAAATGAGTGAGGGAGAGAGACAGGGAAGGACTGGAAAATGACCCAGGCCTGAATCGAACCCGGGTCGCTGGCGTAGTAAGGGCCATCAAACCCTATCTTAAAGGGGCTCTATGTAGGATTAAAAGTTTAATTAATCACTGTCCCGAGTCAGCCGATGCTTATTTGAGTCATTAGTAACTCAACTTTCACGGTCCGCTGTCAGAGAACCCCAAATGTAACTTTTGGCAGAGCGACCCGCTACGAGTGTCATGGGAAACACTTCTCATATGAAACATCGCTTTACATAGGCCTTCCGTATTCAGATTTGTATCCACTGCTGGCATTCCGTCATGAAAAACATTCTCACAGTGAGTTTAGTTAAACAGCATTTTTTCATGACTGTGTAGATTTTGAGACAGGCATGTCAAGGGCACCTCGCAAACTACGTCATCCTACATTGTGCCCCTTTGATGTGTTGGTGGTTATTCTCTGTTTCCCTCCCAGGTGAGAAGCCTTACAAGTGTCCTTTCTGTGACTACGCCGGCAGCCAGTTCACTTCGCTCAAGTACCACCTCCACCGCCACCACAACCAGTTGCCAGTTCCTCATCACCATCGTCACGGAGATGACCTTTGCCCCTCCAAACCCCACCCAGCTGTATCCGTCAGGGGCCCTGAAGAAGACCTGCACCCATCAGAGCCTCAGGAGGAACCCCTCGACCTGTCAATCAAACCAGAGGGCGGGGCTAAGAGTGACAGCAAGCCTGCAGCCTCTCGCAGTGTCCCGGTCTTCTCCTCCTCTTCCTCCTCTTCCTCGCCCTCCTCCCTTAGAGTGTCATCCGCACTCCCTTTCTCTTCCCTCGCCTCTGCTCTTTCTGTCTCTACTCCCCTTCCCTCCTTCTCCTCGTCCTCTTCCTTTGCAAACGCCGTCTCTCCGTTCAGCGCCTCTGCTTTGGCGTCCTCTCTTTTCAGCAAAACCTCTCTGGGTTCCCTTGATTCTGCGTTTGCCCCTCCTCCCCTCACGTCCTCCTCCTCCTCTCCTTTTGCCTCTCTCTTCGCTTCAGGCTCTTCTGTCATTCCTCCTCCCCCCACTCCATTCTCCCCTCTCTTTCTCAGCTCACTTTCCAACATCATCCCCTCCTCCTCCACCTCCTCCTCTTCCTCCTCCTCCTCTTCCTCCACCTCCTTTAGCAGTTTTCCCCTCTTTCCCGGCTCCTCGGTCATCACCTCCCACAGGACAGCTGCCCCGGCAGCCTGTGACTCCTTCTATGACATCAAGTCCTCTGACATGGCTCCCTCCTCCTCCACCATCTGTGTGCCACCTCTACACCACAGCACCACCACGACTTCCCACATCCTCAGCACCTCCTCCTCCTCCTTCTCCTCCTCCACCCTGATGCCCTCTCTGTCCACATCTCCCTTTGCTGGAGCATCCTCCTTCTCCTCCTCCTCTTCCTCTCTCTCTGCATTCACGCCCTTCAGCTCTCCGTTCTCTCTGTGCACCGCCGCCTCCTCCCCACCACCCCACCAGGTGGCGTTCACCTCCTCCTCCTCCCCTCCCACTAACCTCTCCACCTCCTCCCCTCCCACTAACCTCTCCTCCTCCTCCTTTGTGGATCGGGAGGCGGGGAGCGATGGGCATGGTGACTATAAGGGAGAGGTGAGGAGGATGGCTGCTGAGGAGGTGGGAGGAGGACCAGAGGAGTTGGACACAGAGGAGACAGAGGTGGAGGAGGAGTTCACCTCCCCCTTTAGGGAGCAGGTGGAGGGAGCAGCCACCAGACTCTCTGTAGGCAACCCAGAGCCAGAGCTTAACTCTTGCCGCGCCACAGTCACTGGCCAGGAGCAACTCTCCAGAGAGGAGGAGGAGGATGCCAGCCTGTTTGGTGGCATGCAGTCTGGTTCACTGGGTTTGTCTTCTCAAGAGGCTGGTCAGAGCTAGCCAGGCCGTGCCCTCCTAGTGACGCAACACCTTCAGCGTTGCTACTAGTCAGGTCAAGAGCGATGCAAGTACTTTCTGAGGTCCTGAAAAAAAAAAACGTTTGGGAAATGTTAATTGTTATACTCTTGGTCAGACCAAGTCTCGAAGAGATTTGAAAGTCGATGATAATCAGGCTAGGCCAGACCACGGTGCCCTGCAGAGACATGGGGAGCCACCCAGGTGTATAGCAATGGCACCCACATCCAATGAGGCAGAAGCACTACAGCACTGATACACCACGTGTGTCTAAAAGAAAACAGAAAAGACTAAAAAACAAAACGTGATATCCATGATATCCAAACCAGATGAGGAAGAAACACTGCTACACTGACACACCACGTGTGTCTAAACAAAAAAAGACTGAAAGAAAAGATGATATTGCAGGTACTTTGTGAAAGATTATAGACATTATGGTGATTTAAGAAATGTATCTTTATTGTTATTGTGGTAATGATGACCGTGGTTAATGTTGATGGTGAGAGTGGTATGGCGGGGATGTGGAGGAGTTGTGATAGAGAGAGAGAGAGAGAGAGAGAGAGAGAGAGAGAGAGAGAGAGAGAGAGAGAGAGAGAGAGAGAGAGAGAGAGAGAGAGAGAGAGAGAGAGAGAGAGAGAGAGAGAGAGAGAGAGAGAGAGAGATGGTAATGAGTTTCCCTGAACCAGCCAGGCTGCCCTACAGCATCTGCAAAAAATGGCAAACAGGAAGAAAAAGGCCCATGTTTCATTTTCCCAAATCTTACCATAAAGTTATATGAAACCACCAAATGTAGCAGGACTATTTGATATTGCAAAAGGAGGTGATATTCAAGATTATTGTATGCTGAGATTTGCGCAAAACATGTTATTGTCAGTTTTTTTTAAAAAAATATCAGATACTGTGCTTTCAATTACTAACTTGGGCAACTTTATGACCAAAATTCGAGGCAAAACTAGTATCTGACCTTTTTTTGTGCAGTTAGCCTACTTAACTACATTTTGGCTGGTTTTGTAATACATTTTGCACTTCGAATTAAACGTGCAAGTAGGTCTCAGAATATTACAGATTCTGTACTGTTAAGTTTTTTTGAGATTATGTACTGTTGAATGGTGCAAAAATCTAAAAGATGCAGGTGCTGGCTTTATGCTGTATAGGGCAGCCAGGCTGACAGGTGAGATGAGATTAGGACCGCTGACAGGTTTGGCTGGGCCCAGGACAAAGTAATAATACTTACAATGTAATGAGGACCCTGTTCGGGGCACCCTTTCCCCCTGGGCCCGGGACAAGTGACCTATTTGTGTGTCCCCCGCCCACATCCCTGGGTGAGATGGTCAGAGTACCCCTCCTGGTTTCCACACACCATGCAGCCACTGGCTGGCCGTTCATAGACAGTCTAGAGTCATGTGATTAGGTGTGTTATTTTTTTTCTTTTTTGCATAAATGTTGCCGTGGGAATCAAAAGGCTGTTTACTGTATTGTACATGAGAGAAGACAGTGGCTTTTGTTCTGTGTGTGAGTTCAGTTCAATAAAGAGAATTCCTGTGGGTGTTGCTTTAAGTGTCTCCTGTATGTGTTTGAAGACTGAACTTTATTTATCTACTTATTAAAACAACAGAAGGCCATTGTCTGAGTGCAGCAGAATGACTGCTCTATTGTGCGAGCCTTCAAAAAGAATGTGAGATAACATTCCAGCAATTTGCTATGCTTCCAGCGTTGCTCAAAACATTTCCTTGCTGTGTCATCGCCTTATGTTGAGGTCACAGGAATCCATGCCATGTGTGTAAAAAGCTCAACCTGTCACAAGGACACTACAGTTTCTTTGATTTCAAACAGCAGGTTAAGCCAAGGTGATTGAGCGGGAAGCTATTTAACACAGAGGTAGTCATACCTCTATGGAAGGTGGCCAAGCTGCCATGTGTTTATGAAGAAAAAGAAGCACTGTGTTCTTCCATTAATAGGTGTACGTATACACAACTGTCTCTGAGCTTACTACTTAATTTACCCTACAGTATGCACTGTAAGCAGAAAGTATCTACAATTATAAATCAGACAAATAAATTACCACAAGAGGTCTATCACGAGATACTGCACAAGACTGATGAAGGTTATTTACAGTAGGCCTATGTTACTACCTGAAACAAAGGTCAATCGAATCTAGAAATTATAATCTGCACCCCTTATTACATCCTGGATAGTACAATTTGCTGTCAAATGGATGTCAAAATAATGTCAAATGGTTTTGAGTAATTACTGATATTTTTGGGAAAACAAGGTATTCTGCCAAACACCACAATGGTCTTTGACTTGGGTTAGCTTAAATGGGTTGATTAGTGGAATTGACGCTTTAATTAACTTTTTAGACAATGGAGAGTAAGCACATAGACCCAAGATGACTTCAAGTCAGAGAGCATAGATCTTCATGCACAGCTCTGCCTGAAGTGATAATACAGCACCACCTAGTGGACAGAATATAATGGCAGCTAATGAGCAATAAAATGGGCCTGTCAAAACACAGGCAAGAACTGTTTCAGGCTGTCACCCAATACAGAAAACCGTACTGTGGCATTTATCTGATATGGACAATATCTCTCAATCATCTATCAATTGTCATCTATCAACTGCCAACTGTGTTCAAAAATGCAGAAGTCGTGCAGACGCGTGTGTGTGTGTTTGTGTATGTGTGTTTGTGCTTGTGTGTGTGTGTGTGTGTGTGTGTGTGTATGTGCGTGTATGTGTGTGTGCGCGTGTGTGTGTGCGCGCGTGCATACGTGTGTGTGTGCGTGCGTGCGTGCATGTGTGTGTGTGTGTGTGTGTGTGTGTGTGTGTGTGTGTGTGTGTGTGTGTGTGTGTGTGTGTGTGTGTGTGTGTGTGTGTGTATGTGCGTGCGTGTGTGTGTGTGTGTGTGTGCAGATGGGACTCTCTCTTCTAGTTTTCCTATCCACACCCACAGCCCAAATCTCTCAAATGCAACTCTTCTGATGTTGGTTAAAAGATATGCAGCGACACATATTATTTTGAAGGAATTTGTCTGTTGAACAAGGCCAAGCTATACGAAGCACATCCAGAGCACAAGGAAAGCAGTTGGATTAACACCTAAGCTAGTGCAAGATTTATAATGATTTGTTAGAGATTTTTGCTTCATGATGACTCAGCCTCATGGTGAAAAATCAAACTCCTACATTGACTTTCTATTGACTCATCTGTTACACAGAAGGGTGCATTCAGCGAGTTTGTATAGAGAGTGGAGAGAGTGCCATGTCATGGAGAGAGTGCCATGTCATACTTAAGTCTTACTTAAGTGACGCCGTACAGACATGCAATATTGTGCTGATGGATTTCATAACTGAAACATTAGGCAACATAACAGGAAAACACAGACCAAGTAAGTTGTACCACAAATAAAGTCATCTCACAAATCATACCCATTGTGTGTGTGTGTGTGTGTGTGTGTGTGTGTGTGTGTGTGTGTGTGTGTGTGTGTGTGTGTGTGTGTGTGTGTGTGTGTGTGTGTGTGTGTGTGTGTGTGTGTGTGTGTGTTTGCTCGTTTGCTCGTTTGCTCGTTTGTGCGCGCGTGTGTGGCCGCACACAAGAGATAGGAAAAGAGATCAAGAGAGGAAGAAACAGAGTGTCCATGCCTGTGTGTGTGTGTGTGTATGTGTGTGTGTGTGCGTGCGTGTGTGTGTGTGTGTGTGTGCGTGCGTGCGTACGTGCGTGTGTGTGCGCGTGCTTGCGTACATGGATGTGTGTGTGTGTGTGTTTGTCTCATGGAGTGTGTGGGAGCGGCAGCATGGGAGTGAGTGTGTGTGTGTGTGTGTGTGGCGGCACCAGCTGGTGACCCCTGGATGAACCTCTAGCATGGGCAGCCTTTCTTCTCCATCATGGCTGACGTCCACTTGCACTTCTCCACAACAAACACCAGGGGTCACTATATACCCAATAGTGTGGCCTAGTCATTTAAAAGGGCGGGGGCACCTTTGTTATTAATCTAATGCAAGGGGGAGTCCATAACTGTATATGCACTGGCAAAACATAGGCCTGTGCTGGACAACAGGAGGAAACGAGTTCAATGCCTGTCTGCCAAATAAAATATTTAATTAACATATTGCTAGAAATAATAATGCCCAAATTCAAAATATGAATCAATATTATGCGATCTAGACCCATTTTTATACCAAATTTTAAAAAAAATCAAATTAAAAGTTAAGATGTGATAGTTGGCTCCTGTTGCCCAACTTACCCATATTCACACAGTGGAAAGTGTTCCTCTACAGTATACCTTGGGTGGGGAACCATTTTCATACTAGGGCCACTACAAATTTTATAAAGTCCTCCGAGGGCCGTACTATGAACACAAACCAGGATTTCTCACAGCACTTTCGACCTATATTGAAGGTAGACATCTTTACAACAGACCCCACCTTCACTAGGTCCCCTGGAAATATAACGTAATTGTACTGCAAATATAATTTCTAAGATTACTTTACAAAACATGTCATATTTCATGTGAAACTGCATAATATTAAAACTATATCGGGGGACAGCTAAGACAGCCTCAAGGGTCATTAATGGCCCGACACATAGGTTCCCTGTTGTGTAATCCTCTCTCTCTGCATTGCAATGCACACTAGTGACAAGTTGCTCTCTAGCATTTCCAAAGTATAAAAAAATGGGAGAAAACACGAAAACAGTCACAGATCACATCCTAAACAATGTGTTGGTGGATTATAATGGCATGTTTCGAGTCTGAGGGGAGAGCAGGATATGGTGGTAGTAAAGTAACTAATCTACTAATCATCCCTGAATCATGGTTACTGTATTGTTTTTTTCTTTCTTTTTTCGGCATTTATTGTTTTTTTACAGGTTGTTTGTTGACAGGATAGTGAAGTAGAGACAGGAAGCGAGTTGGGAGAGAGAGACGGGGAGGGGCCGGTAAAGGACCCTGGCCGGGAATCGAACCCGGGTCGGCCATGTAGCAGACGAGTGCCCTACCATATCAGCCACGATAATAATAATAATAATAATAATACATTTTATTTTGAGCACCTTTCAAAATACCCAAGGACACTTTACAATCAAAACAAATACATAACAGTAGGGAAAGTATAACAAAGCTTCAGTGAATTAACAATAGGAGAGTAATTAAAATGCAAAAATAAAATAGAAATAAAAGTACAATAAAAATAAATGTTTTAAAATAAGAAAAAGGAGTAGAATGCGTTTGAAAAATAAAATAAAAATGAGGGGAAAAATAAAAAATAAATAAATAAAATGAAAAATAAAACAATCATTAAAATAAAATGGAAGTGCCTGTAAGTGAGGTTGAAAAGCAGAAAAGAAAAGGTGTGTCTTCAGCTTAGATTTGAAAGTAGACAGTGTAGAACACTGACAAAGTGACAGTGGGAGAGAATTCCAAAGTTTTGGCCCAACAACACGATAGGGCCGTCTTACTGTATGTGGGATTTTTTTTTATCCTTTGGAATTTTCATCCATCCAAAAGAGTTCTCAATAGTGTTCCATCTTGGTGAAGCACGCAGTTCCAGTTAAGAAAGAGAGACAGGCATTGCTGACACAACAGTTAAGAAAACAGCTGTAGAAGTTGAAGTTTCACACTACACGTATGAGGACATGCCACACCCATACAACACGTGTTGTATGATTCAGCACTCCCTTTATCTGAAACAAACTTGATCGAACAAGTCATGTATCAGAGGAAAGGGAGAGGGATAGAGAGAGAGAGAGAGAGAGAGAGAGAGAGAGAGAGAGAGAGAGAGAGAGAAAAAGAGAGAGAGAGAGAGAGAAAGAAAGAAAGAAAGAGAGAGAGAGAGAGAGAGAGAGAGAGAGAGAGAGAGAGAGAGAGAGAGAGAGAGAGAGAGAGAGAGAGAGAGAGAAAGCCAGTGGCCGCAGCATTCCATCGATGGCATTAATTATTAAAACAGTGCGGTCGGTCCGGATGGACGCCCGTTTTTAGACTGACGTCGGAGTATTGAAGTATCATTCAAACCAGACTGCGGCCTCCCCCATCCATCGCCCGGCCTGTCCGCCTGCTCATTGGCTGTGTGCGCCTGATTGCCGCTATCCATCAGCCGAATCGCACATTGGCATCTCTGCAACACACTCTCTCATCAGACCACCCTGGCCCAGCCCATCCCGGCCCACCCAGGCCCGGCCCAGACCAACCCAGCCCAGCCCTCCACAGGCTTCAGCACAAGGGTTGCCAGACTCGGCTGTTTCTCTGTTCGCAACCGGGCAGTTTCATATGATAAACTGAGGGTGAGAAAACATCTCAGGCTGGTGTTATGTTAGTTGTCATAGCCATACTACAAACAGATGGGATTTTACAAAAACTCATCCAGTTCAAATTGGGCGGATTTCAATGTCTCCTGGCCCTTTTTTGGGCTGGTAGACATTGTCTACATCTGGCAACCCTGCCCAGCTTCAAGTGGGAACATCCTGTCTGACTGGACATCTGGAGGAGGCTGCATTCAAACACAAGGAGGGACAACTATTACAGAAAGACAAAGCACTGCTTTGCTGTCACTGTGTGTGTGTGTGTGTGTGTGTGTGTGTGTGTGTGTGTGTGTGTGTGTGTGTGTGTGTGTGTGTGTGTGTGTGTGTGTGTGTGTGTGTGTGTGTGTGTGTGTGTGTGTGTGTGTGTGTGTGTGTCTGTGTGTGTGTGTGTGTGTGTGTGAGAGAGAGAGAGAGAGAGAGAGAGAGAGAGAGAGAGAGAGAGAGAGAGAGAGAGAGAGAGCGAGAGAGAGAGAGAGAGAGAGAGAGAGAGAGAGAGAGAGAGAGAGAGAGATCTGTCACTAGATCCTTTTGTTATGCTAATGGTTTTTAATGATTAGCTAACATTTTTTTACTAAGGTGGTCCCCATTTATTACTTTCTCCTACAACCATGATGAGTGTCCCACACTCACAGACATATAAATTGCCATTAACGGGGGGCAAAGTGAATAGTTGGTCACTTGCCATCGTCTTTGTCAGCTTAGAAAATAGCAGGCTGTCAGTGTAATGCTATAATAATAACAAATCTTTACTAAGAAAGTATCCTAGCAACCATCACAAGAGATGGGAAAATGACCTCCACGGCCCGTATGCTTTACAACTGACAAGGCATTATGAATGTCACTCATCTCTTTACCATTTCTAAAGTCACGCTCTCAATAACATAGAACTACATAACAGCACACTTAAACATTCTGAATTTTAGCAATATCCAGTATGTGGCTGCTGGTAGGATGGATGTATTATAAATATCATCTTTGTGCTTTAGGCCTCTGCGAGTTTACCAATCAAGCAGTGCAAAATACATACGTAGGCCTACATACCGACATGCGTTCACTTGTTAAATCGACGCGATATGCTGCACAGAGCATAGTTTCATCTTAATTATAATTCGATGTTTTTTTCAGATTTCCCTTTTTAATTTCAGTGAAAATTTTGATTCACCCATGCTTCAACAGGTTCGCTTTTTATTGTTCGACCATGAAAGACAGTCCCCAGAATCAGTCCCGAATGTCTCTGAGCAAGCCGTTTAGTAGCCTACAGATTCTTGCAGATTTGACCACACCAAAGATCTTATAGAACCAAAAGCCTGTGAATCATATCTGCCCACATAGTAGTTAAATACATTTTACAAATGAAGCATAATTCAAATACATATTTTAATATCTCCAGATGAAACATAGGATATGTGCAGACAGTCACACACACACGAGCACATACACACGCAGACACGCACGCACACACACACACTCACGCACGCACACGCACATGCACACAAAGACACGCACACGCACACGCACAAGCATATGCACACACACACACACACACACACACACACACAGGCTGGTGAGGAAAGCTAGGTCTGTGGTGGGTATGGAACTGGAGGATCTCACAACCACAGCCGAAAAAAGGACACTTAGCAGATTGGACTCAATACTTGAAAATGACAGACACCCCCTGCACCCGTTTCTGGCCAACCAGAGGAGCCTGTTCAGCTACAGACTCCGGGCCTTCCCCTGCCGGACAGACAGACTACGGAAGTCTTTTGTCCCCAGGGCCATCCAGCTCTTCAACACCACACAGAAAGAGACAGTTAAAGAGATTGTCATTGGTGACTGGACTGCATAAACTAGCCCCCCACACTGGAACACTCAACCTGCAGCCACTACCACTAGCCACTTGTGTATGTTTTGTATTTGTGTATTTATGTAAGCTGACAGACACCTTAATTTCCTTCGGGATTAATAAAAGTACTCTACTCTACTCTACTCTACACACACACACGCACACACATTTTGACACAACTCATCTTCCTGTGTGTGTGATGCTGGTTGGTTGCAGCGCAGCACCTTTCCTCCTCTCCTCACCGCATTGGCATCTGCCAGCGCCATGCCTCCATCAGCGGATCATTTAAATGTAATTACACAGTGACTCTTCAACACACTCAGCCCAGACAGATGGAGGAACGCAACAGAATCTCTAATCCGCCACTGGTTTATTCATCCATTCTGTGTCGAGATGGAGAGAGCAAGAGAGAGAGAGAGAGAGAAAGAGACAGAGAGAGAGAGAAAGAGACAGAGAGAGAGAGAGTGTGTGTGTGGGTGTGTGTGTATGATGTTGAAAGGCAAAGTGTCTGTATGCACCATAAGACAGCATCAATACACCTTTTCCGTAACACACAAAAATGTAAACAGCTAAAATATGCCCTTTGTACGTCGACCTGCATTTGGAGCGTGTGCGCGCGTATATGTGTGTGTGTGTGTGTGTGTGTGTGTGTGTGTGTGTGTGTGTGTGTGTGTGTGTGTGCGTGTGTGCGTGTGTGCGTGTGTGCGTGTGTGTGTGTGTGTGTGTGTGTGCTGGATTCAGCTGGTTTCTCTCTTCCTTCACAGCTGGGGCCTTTTGGCATGGCACCAAGTGTGTGTGTGTGTGTGTGTGTGTGTGTGTGTGTGTGTGTGTGTGTGTGTGTGTGTGTGTGCTGGATTCAGCTGGTTTCTCTCTTCCTTCACAGCTGGGGCCTTTTGGCATGGCACCAAGTGTGTGTGTGTGTGTGCGTGTGCGTTTGCGTGTGCGTGTGCGTTTGCATGTGTGTGTGTGCGTGCCAGCGTGCCTGCGTGCATGTGTGCATGTGTGTGTGCTCACAGGCCTGACTGAATGAGAGATCACCTTGGGCAGCTGTGCAGTCTGCTCCGTTTCCACGGTTGCTGTGCGGCTTGATTGACAGTTGGCTTGACAACTCCATTCAGCCACCACCTGCTATCTGTCAATCAGGCGAGTCATCCCGGGGCTATTGACAGAGCTGCCAGTTTGCTTGAGATCTGTCTGTCAGAAAAGCAGCACACCCAAACGCACTGCACTGGCCAGGCAGCCAGGCATTCAGGCACCAAGTCAACCAAGCATGCTCTGTAGGCTCAGTGTTCAACACAGTCCTGTTGCCTCCACTTCACCTGTATGACTTTGTCATCTGCATGCTTTCGATTTCAGGGTCTTGCTCTGAAAAACACTGGTGGTTGTACTACAAATGCTCAGATTCTAGTGGTAGTACAATCATTTGACAGTTTTACTTGGGGTAACATACAAGCAACTTGGAGATGCTCGATGTTTTCCAAAATAAATGGCAAAAATGAAATGACTGTATTTCAAAAAACCTGATAATATTTATTCTGTGATTATTATTTAGGATCTAAAAGGCAACTTGAACTTTAAACTTAATTCCAAAATGGAACGGGACCATATATTACCATATACTACCATATATTAAAATTGCTTTTACTGTGTGTAATGTCAGGAGTTTGCTGAGAAGGGAAAATGAAATAGGAGAATGTGTTTAATGCCAACTATTTAGAGTAGAGTAGAGTAGAGTAGAGTAGTGTAGAGTAGAGTAGACTAGAGTAGAGTAGAGTACAGTATAGTATAGTAGAGTAGAGTAGAGTAGAGTAGAGTAGAGTATAATTTATTGATCCCAGGGGGAAATTAAGGAAGTGATAAGAAGAAAAACACAAAAACAGAGACAAAACCCGGAGACTTGACTTGCTGCCGCTCACAGGCGCACCGGAAATAAACTATTGTTAGCATGAGTACATATGGTTCATATTATCAGCTGAAATAGTAGGCCTAAATATTTTGAGTGAGGGAGGTGTATGCCATTTTCAGAGTCATGTGTGTGATTGGCTGAAGCCAGACCCAATCCTTTACCAGTTAACAGAAAATATCCTCCCACCTGGAAGTAAACTTGTGTTGAGAAGTGTGGCCAGGCTGTGGCCAAAAAGAAGAACTAAAAGAATCTGGTCGACCAGGCTTGGATAACCCACCTCTGAGGAAGGGGCCCCTAAGTATACTGACATGACCTCTCTTCCTCTCGTAGGGTTGGGTCAGTGGCGTGGGTCTCTGTTTGTTGCATTTGAGTCTTCATAAGAGAGATTCTCTGCGTGGTGAAAATGTGCACAGTAGGTCTTTGACTGATAGGAGCACCCTCTCGGGACGTGGGAAGGTTAGCGTTGAGAGCGCACAGATGTTTGTCATTACCCGGACCCAAGAAAGGATACTTTAGTCTCTCCACTCCACATCCGTTCCAATCAGGCATGACTCAAAAACCCACTGACTGGATTCTTCCCACAGAAATACTACAGACGTCCTTAAGATTTTCTCTGGCTGTCACAGTAACGTCAAAGATTCCTCCTCGCTTTCCTGTGACTAATTCTTTCCTTTGCCTCTGCAATCAGCCCACCTCACTTGGCACCGAGACACTAGAGCACTCGAATGGAGCACAGCTCATCAGATTTCGGAAAAGATTGGCAGCAATGTGTTTGAGTGTTGTTACGACAGCTGACAACTGATCCTTGGTGAGAGAGAAGTGTATGGTAGTCCAGAATCACAGCTATAGCTGTGTGTGTGTGTGTGTGCGCTCGTGTGTGCGTGTGCTTCTGTGTGGGCGTGTGCATGTGTGTGTGTGTGTGTGTGTCTGTGTGTGTGTGTGTGCACGTCTGTGTTTCCGTGTGTGTGTGTCCGTGTGTGGGTGTGAATACGTTTAAGTGGAGTACAGTAGAAATACATGGAAACAACTAAGCAGAGCACCAAAAATGGTTTTGTTTAATGGTATTAACCCTTTTGTTGTGTTCGGGTCATTTTTGACCCGTTTTCAAGTTTAAGTGTAAAAAAAAATACACTTTCCTTTATTGTCCTGGAATCCATAATGGCACCCAAATGGCACCCAAACATGTAGAAATGGTCTTACACTTTCCATAAAGTTGATGTGGCAATGAGATAATGATCCATGTTCATAGCATAGTGGATTCAGATGAATAGTGTGAGTTTTTTCATGTTCATTGAGGTGTTAATTTCCTATATCTTTGTATTAGATTGGCGGAATAGCTGTGACTCTGACAAAATTGTTATTTCATATATTTACCACACTAAAATCTTATAAATGAGTGATTCTACGATTTCCCTACGCTTTTGGCAAAAGCAAAATGTCAATTATCAGTATTTTTTTTCGACTAAATGACCTAGATGTTTACATAGTGTATATATTTAAGTTTCCAAACAAACAAATTGCCCAAGCGTCTAATCTTAAATCATTTGATAAATACTCTAATGAAAGCGAACATTTGCTTAATTATTTTGTCAACAGTGTTATGGACAAATACTATGTCATTTCAAACATATATAAAAAAATACTACAAGAGTTTGAAACAATATATGTTTGAAGTGCTTATGTCCCTTAGCAGTAATGTTTGTCATTAATCTGTGGCAACTGATATAGAAAATGTGATTGTTGAGCTTCATAAGTAGGATTTTATGAGTCACTGTGATACAGACTGAAACATTTTTCATCATAAATCCCTGTAACCTCTGATTTGAATATAGTCACCCTCCTTACACAAGACTTCCTTCTCCAGAGATTAATCCCTATTGTATGTTCATAGGATTTTTCCAACACATAAGGGCTCAATAGCGCAAAAACACTTTCAAAACAGTCACGGTCGGTGTAACTCAACTGTGTGTTACGGTAAACAGTGTAGGGGAACAAGTCGGCACTTTTTTTAGGAGAAAAAACAGAGCAGACAAACCCATCTCCCTAGAACACAAATTATTTTTGTTTGTTTGTCTGTCAATATGGATATAAATTGGCAAAAACATACTCCTCCTCAACTGTCATCAGTGTTGCCAGATTGGTGCTGGTTCCCGCCCAATTTGGTGCGTGTGCGGCTTAGGATGGCCGTGCTTCATATCAGAAAAACCTGCTATCATAAATCAATAGAATTGGGTGGTTTCGGGAGGCGTGCTAATTTTTTTTTTTTATTGGGCTGGAACGTTCATTTTGATCATTTTTTGGGCAGAAATCATCAGCCTCATCTGGCAACCCTGACTGTCATACTTAATTGTAACACCATTGACGGTAACACCGTTGACATTTCAGCCATTTTTATGGTGTTGTGCTAACTGAGGACCTCAGAAGTTCCACCACAACACCTTAATCAATTCATGTATAATGTATGCTTTATCTGTGTTTTTCCCTACATGTGATTTCTAATTCAGATTCTTTATGAATATGTTGATAACACTGTTTGACAGGCAATTTTCCCGCTATGAGAACATGAAAAAGAATGGATTAAATTATGGAAGGATGGAGCTCAAAATTTACCAAAAAGTCTTCCCGTATCCTGCCAAAGAGGTTATGACATCACGTGATGTTATTCGTATGGCCTAAGACGAAACCATTACTGATTTATGGAGACGGTTTCAGACCGTGACACGGTTAACACAGTTTTCGTGGACACACACAAAATGGCAGAAAATAAATTTCATGTATAATGGAAAGGACAGTGGTCTTTCTGACAGTTTTGTCATATTGTGATGATTACTGTGAATCAACATTTGCAATCGTCTTGGGCAAAACAAGTTTCTTTACATGCTAATATGAAGACTGAATCTGACATTTGGAAAACAGGACGGCATGAAAACGCCCAAAACCAGTATTAAATATTCATTCTTGCTGGAGCGGAAAATAATGCTATGTCTACACTTTCTGTATTATATGAAAGATAAATGTTTTCTAATGTCCAAAACATCATTGGATGCAGTTAATAGTTAGTGGAATTGCCAAATAAAATCCACGGACTTAAAAGTGTAGGCGAATTAGAGAATCACTCAAATATTGAAAAACACCAAGTCAACATATTTAAACATTCATTTTATGCACTGAAAAACTAATTTACTTGACATTTGGTCTTTATCCTGCTATAAATCTCTTTGGGTTGGTTTGGGCCCAAACACTACAAATGTCACTATTGATGATATTTTCTAATATTAGAGAAAAACTAATACAAGAAATTTGGGGGTTGTTGTACTCTCATATCAGCTGTAATACATGGACAACATAATCACTAATTGTATCACTTTAGGAAGTATTAATGGTGAATTTATACAGGTTTTGATAGTTTTGGTCATCAAAAACGATTTGCATAATGTAAGATAAAAGTATTATTTAAATAATGTAAATAATTTAGTATTTCCATGGATATGAATACATACCAAGTTAGCTATGATGAAAACAATATTTGATGAGACCTAGTGTTTTTAGGTATTTTATGGCTGAGTTTTGCTATTACGGGTCAAAAATGACCCGGACATCACAGGTGTATGCAGCTTTTGAACACAACACAAGGGTTAACCACATCCTTTTACAAGTCCTAGTTAGACATCTTTGGTCTGGTCTCTTTCAGTCCCCATCAGGGCCGCTGACAGCTTTGGCTGGGCCCAGGACAAAGTAATTTGAAAGGGCCCCCCAGCCCAATCGAGACAATGCAATGAGGACCCAATTCTCGGCCCTCACTCTCCCTGGGCCCGGGACAACATGCCCCTTTGTCCTCCCCTGTCGGCACCCCTGGTCCCCATTGATCTACCTCCAGACTCCCAGAGTCACACATTTTCCTGACATCATGTCACACCAGAGAGAAGTGGGCCCATTGAAAGTGAAAGTGAAGGCAGGAGAGAGACTCACAGTGAGCTCCTATTGTGCCTGCAGGCAGGCTCACCGACAGGGGGGACAATGGGGTATGTTGTCCTGGGCCCAGAAAGATGGGAGGCCTAGAATTGGGTCCCCATTACATTGTATGCATTGGGTAGGCGGCCCTTTCAGATAACTTTGTCCTGGGACCAGCAAAAGCTGTCAGCGGCCCTGCCTGCAGGTCTGCCGGAGCCCTCCTAGACAAGACAACCTTTAAAGTACATCCTTGAATGAATGGGCAGAGGCTGACGAGACATGCACATTTCCACAGGCTGGACACCTGTGTCTTTCCCCTACCTCCTAGCTGTGCCTCAAGGGTCAGCCTTTACAGAAGGTTTAGATCAGTGGTTCTCAACCTTTTTTGAACAAATGCCCCCTTGGCCTCATCACAAGCCTCCCAACGCCCCCTAGACCCATCATAAGTCTGCTAACGCCCCCGCCATGACAACTAAGCCCCACCCCCTCTAAACTGTATGCTTCTCAACGCTCCCATCATAAGTCTGCTAACGCCCCCGCCATGACAACTAAGCCCCACCCCCTCTAAACTGTATGCTTCTCAACGCCAAACCCCCCCAGGGCTCCCCAACGCCCCCTAGGGGTCTGTACCGCCCCCGTTGAGAAACAGTAGTTTAGATCGAAGAACCAGACTGAGCACCTGAAACAATTTAAGGAGATGGTCTCTTTTCAGTGGGAACATTTGAAATGCACTTTATATAGGTTGAAAAAGTAGGACGATGTTCTCAAAATATTTGAATGGCAAGAATTCACACATAGTTGTGAATACCTCTGAACAGGCATTTTCGATATGCAAAAAATGCAAAAGTCAAAAATGGTGGACACCGTTTTGCATATAATCTCTTCATTTCTAGATTTTTTTTGTGCTGCAATCTATATTAAAAAAAAACAAGCAATAAGGGTTCTGTGGTGCATTGTGTAGAGCACCGGTACCATAGACATGGGGAGGG
>NC_085860.1:32518950-32536450 GCF_034702125.1 Engraulis encrasicolus
GGACACATGCTGTCTTTGTCAAAGTTTATGTCATGAAGTCAGCATGTCAGCCATGTTAGGGTGGTTGATCTTTGAGACTGGAGTGGTTACGTACGCTGAAGTTGGAGCCAAAATGAATGTCAGGGGAGTGCTCGTGAATGTCAGCGCTATATTTATGGCTGATAAAACGCTTTATTTTGATTTGATTTCGTCAGTGTTAGAACTGTTTATTCTGGCAATGAGGAAATGCAAAAACAAAACAAAACAGGAAAGAAATAAAAAGAGACACTGTGTTCCATCTCTGATTCAAACTGATGTACATTTTCTATTCGCTGCTCAAATCCATATATGACGGAACACACACACACACACACACACACACACACACACACACACACACACACACACACACACACACACACACACACACACACACACACACACACACACACACACACACACACACACACAGAGAAAGAGAGAGGAAAAGAGACGCAGAGAAGACAGAAAGACAATGTCAGACATATGCACACCCACTCACTCTCACGCACGACACATTCACACAAACACACACACACACACACACACACACACACACACACACACACACACACACACACACACACACACACACACACACACACACACACACACACACACACACACACACACACACACACACACACACACACACATGACATACAGTCAAACAAACACATACTGTACTCAAGCGCCCACACACACAGTCGGTCCTAGATTAGAGGTGGCACTGACGTTGAGTGAGCTTCTCCGGCTTGGCGGCCCCCGGCCCGTGAGTGTGGCGGCGGTGGGCCGGGCGCGGTGGGCAGACAGATGTCTGTTTGCGAGATCCTGAGCCGTCGGAGCAGGGAGGCCCCCTTGCTGTCCGTGGGTAAAGAGGACACAAAGTGGCAGTTTGGCAGCTCCAACCAGGAGTGTCACTCCGCATCGCATCCCCTGCCAGCAGAAGGCACGTCGCTAAACGGAGGAGGTCGCCAGGAACATGGGGGGCCGCTTCCTGGGCCCTCTCGCTCTCTCCCTCTTTCTCTCCCACTCTCTCTCTCTCTCTCTCTCTCTCTCTCTCTCACTCTCTCTCTCTCTCTCTTTCTGTCTCTCTCACTCTCTCTTTTTCTGTCTCTCTCATGCTCTCTCTCTCTGTCCCTCATCTTTCTTTCTTTCTTTCTTTCTTTCTTTTTTTCTTTCTCTCCAGAGACGTGGCACCCAGCGTGTCACCTAGGCGCGCGCTCCCCACCCTTCGTGAGCACAATGTTTGACGAGCAGCAGAGACAAGGGCGCGAGACTGACGGGACGTCCTCGCAAACATCCTGACGCCGACGTGAAGAGACATCGCCACAGATCATCCAAATGCTCCTACGCTTTACAAAAACAGACAGAGAGAGAGAGAGAGAGAGAGAGGGAGAGAGAGAGAGAGAGAGAGAGAGAGAGAGAGAGAGAGAGAGAGTGCACAAAAGTATGAACGAAAACCGTGGGCGGACATGTCAGGGCGCAGTGGGCAAACAGTTGACATCTCGACAGCTTTAAATCTTTGTGAAGTTTAAAAAAATAATCAAAACTTGGATATGATATTGTGTCTGCAACTCTCACTGTATATCAACCTCAAAACTGACACAAGTGCGGAGTCTAGAGTTTAACACCAATAAGAAAAAAAAACACGAAACTACTATGATGAAATATCAAGAGGAAGTACTTATATTTCCAATGTTCAGATGTTTGTTTGACAAACAGACATGGCTGCCTCTTTCTCGGAGTGCTAATGCCAAAAATGCTATTCTGACAGGTAGGCTAACGCAATAGACATGGCAAGGCTTGTTCAGCCAGTTCATTGCTGAGTAAAGTGGCTTTTGGACAAAAAAGACAGGGCCTGCTCTGTACTCCAAAAACAAAAGGCATGGGAGCTTTAATGAATTCGTCCAGGAATGACAGTGAACGAGCTCAAAAGAGATTCTTGGACGTCCACACGCGTGTCTCTGCCAAGCAGATGGGCGAATAAATGAGTTCTGTTCAGTCCTCGGCAGTCGCGGCCAATGGATTTGACACATATCACATTCACAGTGACCCAGCGTAGCATGTCATCTGATGACGGGAGACACACAATGTGTCAGTCACGTCCATTAAAAGCGGCATCCATTGACAGCCTCGCTGCCAATTTCCAGCTGTAGACACACAACTATTTTCCCGACCAAAATAAGATAAAAAAAAAAGAGGACGGAAAGTAAAGATGAACACTGAAATCTTTTTTATTCTCGTGAGAGATGCTGTCAGGATAGAGAAAGGTGCTTTATTTATTCTTTGGGGGTGTGGGGGGATGGGTTTAAAGGAACAACACGGCAGTGCTTTCATGGTGGCAGTGGTGGCAAGCATGGTGGCCAGGCCAGGCCAGGCAGGCGATGTGCCCAGGCGTGGTGCCAGTCTGCCCAGGGTTCCTGAGCTGTGTGCCCATGCCCCCGGGGCCGATGTCCTCATCGGAGGGACAGGAAGGGCACCAACTGCCGGCCGCTCCAAATCAGTCAGTCACCCCACACGCGAGCCAGCAGGCCAGCTGTCAGAATGGAGCAGAGAAGAGGAGAAGGGCTGGAGACGTGGGGGAGAGAGGGAGGGAAGGAGGGAGATAGGGAAAGAAAGAAAGAAAGAAAGAAAGAAAGAAAGAAAGAAAGAAAGAAAGAAAGAAAGAAAGAAAGAAAGAAAGAAAGAAAGAAAGAAAGAAAGATGTAGATAGATAATTAGATAGATTGATAGGTAGTGGGAAAAGGAGGGGGGGAGACAGAGACGGAAAGAAGAAAGAAAGAAGAGATAGATGTGTAGAAGGGGGTAGGTTGAAAAAGATGGCAATAGAGGGATGAGAAATTGCGACACATGCTGTGAAACAGGCTCTGTTGGCCAGATTCTGCACACTCTCTGCCCCATCCCTTCAACCCCTTCACTCAGTTGTTGTTCCCTTGATGTGTGTGTGTGGGGGCCCTCCAAGATGGCACCCTCAATTCCACTGCAACATTTTTATGTTTTGGGCCCTTTTTTTGTCTCGCCCTGTCCTTTTGGAGAAGAGCGCCTTTGACAGTGTCACTTGAAGCGGCTGACAGTTGCTGTGTGTGCTGTCAATCGACACGACAGTTTGGACAGTTTGGCATGAGGGCCATTACTCGGCTTGAGAACGGAGAGTGGCGATATTCAGCCGGCGTAGTATACGAAACAGAGGAGGAAGACAGCAGTCATCAAAAGATGCTCCGGCGTTTTACATGCATGTATTCAACGCTGTGTGTGGCAGGCAGACAGGCAGGCAAGCAGGCAGGCAGGCAGGCAGCCTTTCTCTGAACGACAGAATTGTGGTTGGGTATGTGCATCTGTGTGTGTGAATGATAGAGTGTCAGATAAAGAGAGAAGGGGACTGAAAGACAGAAGATCTGGGTGTGTGTGTGTGTGTGTGTGTGTGTGTGTGTGTGTGTGTGTGTGTGTGTGTGTGTGTGTGTGTGTGTGTGTGTGTGTGTGTGTGTGTGTGTGTGTGTGTGTGTGTGTGTGCGTGCGGCGTTGTGTGTAGGCCTATGAATGTGCACGTGTTTGTGTGTGCATCTCCGTGTGTGATCTTTTTGTCAGTCGGTTGATGAGCGTTCGTATGTGTGTGTGTGTGTGTGAAAGAGAGAGAGTGCGTGTGTGCGTGTGTTTGTAAGTGTGTGTTTTTGCATGTCAGTGAAGTGCGTGTCAACAACATCCCCGGCAGGATGGCCTTTTCTCTGATCGACTGCGAGATGAGCTAACACAAGAGTTTTGTCTCAGTCAGCATGTTTCCCTCCACGCTCTCCTGCAGGAGCTATAGCTTAAGGTAGCACTTAACATGCCGCCAGACAGGCCTCTTAATGGATTGATACACAGCTTTTGACATGCTATTTGAGCATGTAGCTCACAGTAATTGGGCATGTCATGATGCATTAAATTAACGATATACGGGAGGTTCCAGAGCCCCGGAACGAGTGTCTTTAGCAAATCTGTCAGGGCTCATGTGAAAACGCTTCTGACAGCTATCTCTTCGGGAGGGGCGGGCAGCCAACTGCAAGTCAGCTGCCCAACTAAGACCCACTTCCTGTCCAGCTGTTGAGATTTTCTGGCATTTGGCAAAAAAAAAATTGTGCCTTTGCCTTTGCCCACCTTGGGTTTCTGTTCTATTCCGTTGGTGGTTTTCATTCTTTCGTAGGCCTATCATGAGATTTGACTTGTCTGTGTTGGTATGCCATGACAACTTTTTCTAAAAGGATGAAATGAGAATTTTTTATGTTCTAATAAAAACTACAATGACTATACTGCATGGTATCAGAATGCTCTCTTGAATATGTGCTATATGTGTTTCTTGAAGACAAAAATGGTGCTCTATCAGCATTTCTGTTTTATAGCTCTCATTTTACTATTAGGCTTTAATGACCCGTTCATATCAGGGGAAGACAGACAAGACCAGTTACTTCCGTCAGTGGCTCTCGTTTGCTCTTCTCTACTTCATCCTTCTCTCTCTTCCATTTGCTTGCCTCCTCCTCTGCTCTGTTTCAATTCCATCCTCCTTTCTTTCTTTCTTCCCTCCTTTGCTCCCACTCTCCCCTCCTCTTTTTTGTCTTCTCTGGCCCCTCTCCTTTCATTCTCATTCTCAGTACCCCTCCTCTCTTTCTATTCAATGCTCTTCTTCTCTTCTCTTCTCTTCTCTTCTCTTCTCTCTCTCTCTCTCTCGTTCTCTCTCTCTGCTGTCCTGTGGTGTGGTCACTCCCTGTCACATCTCATCTCGTCTCAGCTCGATTTAAGCCGACAGGCGCTGTCACAAAAGCCAGGCACCCCTGAAGTTGGACTGGACCTATTCGCGAGCGTGACCATCAACCAATTTGTTTGATATTTTCATTTGAGAGGACGCTTATTTGCACGTGCGGCCGTGAATGACAATGAGCTGCAAGCTTTCGAAAATAGAAAGAAAGAAAGTAAAATAAAAACAAGCCCAAGAAAGAATTTTTTTGTAAGTGTATTGCATAAAAGGACATTACCCTTCAAGGGATACAATACACTCATGTAATATACGAAAACTTTCTTTACTTCTACCCACAGATGCGTATCTGTCTTTTTTCATTATTGTACCCTTGTAAGGTTTTGATTGACATGTCCGTGACCTTATTTAAACCTGTGTGTAAGTGTGTGTGTGTGTGTGTGTGTGTGTGTGTGTGTGTTGTGAGAGTGAGCTCTCTCTTAGACACTCATCACTCTGTCAAACCCTGTTCTCTTTTCATTAGTCAGAGCTCTGTCCTCGGCCTCCCGCACTGATTAGATTGACACGCGAAATCCTCCCAAACACAGTGCAATTTAAATGATATTCATTAGGTCAATGACAAGGCATGATGGGACCCACTGAAGAAGAACACGGTCTCTCTCTCTCTCTCTCTCTCTCGCTGCTTTTCCATCCCTCTGCTTTCTCATGCCGTCTTTCTTTTCTCGTCCTCCCTTTCCCATCAACTCCTCCTGCCATTCTATTTTCTGCCCTGATTGGAAAGACAAGACAGCCAGCAAATGAAACAATAATATGAATAGCACACCAAACCACACAATATCTGTGTATTACTGAATGTGCTTTACTCTGTGTACTGTGTGCTCAGTGTGTGTGTGTTGAAAAACCCCTTTCAATTCATCTTGCAGCGTTGCCTTCATAGATGCAGAAGTCACCCCAAAGGCTAATATCAGGATCATGCCTAATGATCTGGAAACTCACTCGCAAACAGCAGGCAGTCATCACACATTTCATGTAAGTTATAGCTGGCCAGGAGGCACGGCTAAATATCCCTCAGAAAACACATAGCTTCAAGGGCTTTGTATGCCTACTTACTCATTTTATTTTAAAAAGTAATATTTTATATAGAGAATAATACTTAAAATGCAGTAATAACATATTAAAATGCCTTGTTTTCCTGTGGTCCTTTTGAAATTAATCTGAAATACTATATCTGTTTTATGGTAATGAAGTGCTGTGTGTGAGTGATGGATGTCAGCGTGCAAAGGGTTAATTAATCTGCTTGTGCAGGGGAGCAAGTGGACCATGCTAACAGGATTTAACACAACACAAGACAATGAGGGTGAAAGACTGCGACATGGAGGAACAGAGAAATACACGCCCAGACACTGACAAGCACTTGCTGAGATCACCATAGCGTACTGTAGATGGAAGGGCGAGTATTTTTGTGCGAGATTTTGTGGTATTATTAGAATATTGTCTTCCTTGTTTTCTCCACTCCATCTAAGACATATCGATGTTTTGTGCACAACACATAAATGGTGTGGTCATGACTCATATGGGATCTTATGGTATGACATCTACAGGAATATTTAATCTGCATGACACATACTGATCAACAACTGATGTAGAAAAATTCACAAAAAAATGTATTTTTAATTATTACCAAAGCAATATTGACAACACATACAATGCGTTAACATTCTTAACATTCATGAGAGATAGTAAAGGTAATTGTGTACACAAACCGTGTAATTACTGTGATTTTTTTTTTCTTTGATTCAGAACCAACTGACAATCATCTACAATGTTGACAACCAGCTTTGCAAAAAAACAGGCAAACAAACAAAACAGAACGAAAACAAAAAAAATAACAAAGTAAAACACATCGTTTTTTTTATCATGTAGTTAAAAAATATCGCAATGAGACAAATTAATACATCTGATTTTTAACAAAATATTTTGTAATAATATTGTGCAAAAACAACATAGGTGCCTTAAGCGAAAATGAACTATCACTTCTAGTATGCTTATGAAAAACATTGTTTCTTAAAAGTGCGCGGATCCATCCAGTAATACATTTTTTATATACATTAATTTAAAGGAGAGCATTGGGATTTGATAAAACAGGGCCTTTGAGCCAAATATTTCAGTAGGTACAAAACAGACAATGATCCAACACTACAGTAATTCAGACCGCAAAAAATGCTGTGACCGAACATACTGTCTAAATCATTCTGTCCAATTTGAAATGTAGATGGCTCTATGTTAAAAAGTCCTTCTGCCGAAAACATTTCCCTATGTGTTTTTTTCTGTCAGAAACAATAAAACACATATAGTTTGAGCATTATGGGATAGTTCTTGAAATTACTCTCATTACCAAATGCTCAAAGTTTCATTCCTTACTGACATTTATAGTTTCTTTGTTTATTACAAAATTAAGATTACATATTAAGATACTTCATTTACATGTAAAACATGTTTTGGAAATGTTCATTTTTAAAATATATTGTAAGATATCAAAATAGAACTAATCCACAAAGTTCTACATTGTCTGCCTGGAAATGGGACATGAGGTTTCAGTGAGTTCTATACTTATTGTACATGTCTTTTATGGTTCCACTTTGTAGGCATGTCCTTTCATTACAGTAAATAACCTATGTCTCCATTTCAAGACCTTTCTTGAGAATGTCCTCTGTTCTGCTTTCATGGAGTTTGCTCATGTGCAGTCTAAGTGCTTGCTTGCTTGTGAATGTCTGCTTGCATAACTTGCATCCAAGAAGCCCAGTGGTCCCTTCCTCTTCCTGTGAAGACAAATGAGACGTCGGCAGTTTTTCACTTTGGGACACTCTGTCAGAAGAACGTGTCACCTGCTTCCTCAGCTTGTCCCCTGATATCTTGCCGATGTCCTTGAGGCTGAAGCCCAGGTGGGACTCCAGGTGTCCGACATAGGCTGCCGGTGTGTGGATCTGTGTGGAGCACTGGCTGCAGAAGAAGGCAGGCTGGCCCGAGTCCAGGTTCTTCAGGAACTTGGTGCGGCCGGATCGCCTCAGCTGGTACTTCACGTTGGCCAGCCAGTGGCTGATGGTTGTCATGGAGAGGCCTGTGACGTGAGAGATGTTGGTGCGCTCCTTCAGGCTCAGGTCCGGCGGGACGTATTTGCCCTCGGCCGAGCGGCGCAGGCTGGCGGTGAACTGCGCCTGCAGGATCAGCAGGTGTTGCAGGTTCCAGTTGGACTGCCGCCCCTTTCGGTGCCGGTGCGGTGCATCCTCCTCAACGTCCTCCACGGTGGTGGTCGTCACAGCTCTGTCCCCGTTGCTCCTCTCTAGACGGCTGCTGTGCTTCGCAGCCTTGGAGACGACTCCTCCGTGGGCTTGGGTCAGGTTGCGCACCATATCTGAGATGTCTGCTAAGGCATTCTCCTGAAACACATCGTTTGTGATCAGAGGCTTATCTGTATGTGTGCTAGTAGAGCTCAGGGTAGGTAGACAAGGGGGTGTTGTGGTGGAAGTGGTGGTTTTGGGTGTCTGGGCAGACGTTACCGATGATGAAGTCACAGAAGTCAGAGGCCTATCACTCTTGCCCTTGGACAAGTCAATCGGTTGGTCTTTGTCGACATCCTGAAAACCGTCAGCGCACACTTCTGACTTCTTGCTCTTCGCGCCAGGGAGGGGTATTGGCGTTGCTACGGCAACCTTGTCAGCCATGCTATTGCTCATCTTGAAGAGCATGCTCATGGGGTCTGTGTCCCGCAGGGCAGGCTTGGCCACTTTGCCAAGGTGCAGATTCATCACCGACTGCAGTGCACTTAGTGGATTGACAAAGGGCTGCTCTGGCACTGAGTGGTTTGTAATAATGGCAGTGCTAGCATCCAAAGCAGGCCTGGGAGATCGCACCGCATTCGTCATCTGTACATCTCTCGTGTCTGTTGTTTTCTCCTTTGCTACACTACATCTGTTTGTGTTGGCGTTAGTGTTTGAGGCGTGGTCCAGGAGAGAAGCTTCCACAGCGGTCTTGGGTGTCTGAACTCTGACAGAGCTCTGATCTCCTTGCTCCACAGGTCTACTGCGGTGGGGAGGGGAACTTGCATTTTTCGTTGGCACTGTGTCAGTTTCCGTGGGTTTCATCTCTTTCTCCACCTTAGCCATTTTTTCAGTCAGTCTCTTCACAAGCTCCTGCATGGCCTGCAGGTTGACTGGATGAGACACAGGCAGAGAAGCTGCAGGGGAGAACGCATTGCTATTGGGTTCCGCAGCTACAGTGAGTGATTGACTCACAGGAGACGGAGGGGAGTCACTGGGGGCAGGTGAGGTCATCGCTTGGTTCATGCCAAGGGAGAGGCAGCTCTCTCTGCTGACGACTGGAGCCCGGAGGACGGCGCTCCTGCCAGCAGCAACCTGGCCTTGACTGACATTGCTGGGCAGCTGATAGGCAGCGTGAATGCTCGGGTAGCCGCCGCCCCAGCTGGGAGTCCCCGTCTGTGCTTTGTGAATGGCGGACGAAACCGTATTCTCTAATGACTTGAGAATGTCTGAGCCCCCCTTGGGGCTGCTTTCTTTCAGGTCCTCCTCCGTCAGGTAGTCATACTTGGAACAGGTCGACTTCTCAGATTTCGGGTTCTCTGAGGAAGGAGGAAGGGGGTTGGTGGTGTGTTTGCTGTCTGAGTCTGCCTCTTGTTTGATCTGAGTGGCTACTGGGGTTGGGGACATGCAAGGTGATGACAGTGACACTGGCGAGGATGATGACAGTGAGGAGGGTGGCAGTGGAATCGACTGGGCCTTTTCTTCTGAAGGGGACGATGGTCCTGACAACAACAGCATGCCTTCAGAGGATTTTTTGGACATGGCAAGGTTGCCAACGTTAATGAAATGCCCTGTGACGAGCATATGGGCAGTCAACTCCTGCAAGGAATCATGGGAACTCCCGCATTCCATACATTTCAGGATCTGGGATTTGTGACTCTCAAATTGCCATACGCTGCTGCCAACACTGTGGTTTTGGTTGCCACGGTGATGGTTTGTGACGTCAACAGCAGCATCGGGTAGCTTTTCTTTGTGGCTCTTGGTGCTTTGTGGTTCTTTCTGTTTCTTGGTGCTACTGCTGCTGGTCTCTTTCAATGTCCTTTCTTTAGATGGGGGAACGAGAAGATCCAGCTCCACTGAAAGCTTTTTTCTAGACTGGGAAACCATCTTGGCAGCAATGGAGGGCATGGGCTCCTTCAGGGGCACCTTCTGGTAGTGCTTGGTCTTGATCATGTGCACACTGAGGTCCTGCAGAGACTCAAAAGAGTGGCCGCAGTACATGCACCGCAGGACTTTCTGGGCATCCTCCTTCCCCTCCATCTCCAGTAGGGAGCGCTTGCGCGGTTTGGACCAGCACTTGGAGCCGCTGCCGTCCTTGCCGTGGTTGTCGTCGCGGTAGTGGCCCGTTTCGTTCATGTGCACGGTCAGCTCCACCAGCGTTTCGTAGGCCAGGCTGCAGCCTTTGCACCGGAACTTGCTGGCACCCGTGAAGATGGACCCGTAGAGCTTGGTGTTGTTCTGGCGCTGGAGGTGAATGGTGCTGAGCAGGCCTGGGTCCATGACCAGAGGTAGAGCGTTCGGAGGCGTCTGCTGCAGAGTCTTGGCCATGGCTGACTGGTGCCAGTCGAAGGCACTGCTGCTGCCACCGTTGCTACTGCTGCTACTGCTGCTGCTACTTGTGATATTGCTAGCGCTTTTGTTGTTAGTACAAGGCAGGTTTTCAGCGCCGCTGAGCGTTTTGACTCCAAGTCCAAGGGCGGGCCAGTAGGAACTGGTGAGGAAGCTGTTGTAGATGGCTTTCATCTGTTCCAGACTTCCAGGGCTGATGCTAGGCGTGGAGTCTTCATTCCCTGCCCGGAGCTTGCGACTGGAGCCTCCTCGGCTGCCCACTTCCTCGTTCTTCACGGAGTCGACGTCGGACATGCGGTCACTGGGCTCGCTCAGGAGCGACTCGCTGTCCACGTCGTGCGTAGAGGAGAGGTCAGTCATGCAGGTGTCCCGGTCGTTCTCTTGGCCCGAAGCGGGGAGTGGAGCCATGGCTGGGCTCTCTGTTTGCTGTTGTTCATCCTCCTCATCCTCCATCACATCCCCTCCTTCATCTGCTGTCTTCTCTGGCGTCTCTTCTGGGGAATAGACTGAAAAAAAGAAGGACAAGATATCTGGTCAAAAATAAATATTTCATCAAAAAAACAGCTGGTGACAACAAAGCACATCACTGAACAAAGAATGTTCATGAAGATCAAACTGAGTACAATAGTTTGGCATTGAGTCTGGAAATACAGTGAAAAATAATGTTCCTTAACGCTAATTATCATCTACTATTATAGTTTTTTCTGGAATCTCTATGCACCATTCTCACCATACACACACTGACCTTAAAAGCATCAGAATCTTTTAAAAATGTTGGCTTCAAGTTTACAGGAGGCTCTGTCAGCTCTGTCGTGACAGGCTTTTGACATCATTAACACTTTAAAAAGTCAGTCAGTTCTGAAGCGAGCGCAGCCCAGATCTGCCACTAATGATCCCGAGAAAAGAAGCTGCCGTCATACATTAGCGCCGCTCATGTCAGCAAAAGCCTGTCAAGATGCCTGTGTCTCCAACACTCCAGACAGCCCCACGCATCAAACCCCTTGACTATGGCAGACTCTTCTAGAAGCGCTCCACGGGGCGCCCACTGAGGCACAGGAGAGAGGACATGTGAATCAGACCCTGCCATGAAGCACATTTCCCTAGTGATGTTTTGTCTTATATGTAAGGGAGATGGGAAGGAATACAAAACAGGGGTGCATACATATTGTATATATTCCAGAAAGTGTGTTCCGCAGTCGGAATACCAGTATAGATAGATAGATGAGCATGTGCTCAGAGGCGACAGACAGAAAACAAGGCAATGACGAGTGTTTTTTAATCTGATGGAAACGTCCAAATGTGTACACATACACACGCACACACGCACGCACGCACACACACACACACACACGCACCCACACACAAATGCATGTGAACACACTCACTCTCTCTCTCTCTCTCTCTCTCTCTCTCTCTCTCTCTCTCTCTCTCTCTCTCTCTCTCTCTCTCTCTCACACACACACACACACACACACACACACACACACACACACACACACACACACACACACACACACACACACACACACACACACACACACACACACACACACACACACAGGGGTTAAGAGGGAGGACAGAAGACAGAGTCACATAAGCAGCCTGTCACTTCACATCATCTGCAACACGGATGCACCTCGGACAGGTGATGTGGTGTGTGTGTTTCTGCCTGGCCATCTCTGTCTGACACATTTACAGGGACAAAGCCACCCCTGTCTATCTCTCTCTTTCTTTCTCTCTACTATTCTCTCCCATTCATCCCTCGCTCCACCATTCCTTCACCCCCTTCTTCTTATATCAGTCTTGTCTTTCCTATTTCTGCCCCTTTGTGTTTCTCCTGTTCCCCATTGCTTGTTACGTGGCCATTTATTTGTATTTAGCTGTTTTGTTGCGTTAATGTTGCTTTTGTGTGCACATAATAGTATGTGTGGTTGATATCTGTATGTTTACAACAGCATAGTACAGTATCTTTCCTTTCAGAGTCAACCATCACCTACACTCTCTTTCAACACAGAAATCACAGCCCCCATGTGTGAGTGAAATATTACATGATGATTTCACAATAATACAGACATAAATTAGTTTATTTACTATCACAGCCTGATAAATGTACATGTGCGTGTGTGCACACACACATACACACACGCATGCTAGATTCGTAACTCTGTAACACTTTTTTGATACAACTCACATTTAATGCTAAAACATGTAAAAAAAATCACGCAATTCACATTACACAACCATCACACACCTTCCCACAAGTCCTCCAATTAACGCACACAAAAGTCATCAACTACTCCAAACCCATCATTAACAAACAGACACTTCAGCAAAGACCTCATCATCATCAACAAAAAAAACCCCAGCTAATCAGGTCTCCGACACCTCTCCATTGAACACCTGCGTGTGTTCTCACTCCATCACGTTCTCTCATTTCATTTCATTTCTCTCTTCTCACTTCTGTCATCCGTCTGTCTCCCACCGCACTGCACTCCTGACTCCAAACGCCGGCTTGTTTTCCAGCCTCTCGACTGAGATTGCACGCCGCTCGTGTAAGATATATGGTCATTATCAGTTTAGTAATTAGACGTGCGATATAGTGCATGTGTGTGATATGACAACCGCAATAAGACACTTGTCCTTTGGGAATGTTGCAATTGAAGAGACACATGCGCACATGCTGACAACCACACAAGTACACGAGCACACGAGATGTGCACACCCCCACACAATCTCTGTCTCACACACACACAAACAAACAAACACAAACACACACACACGCACACGCACACACACACAAACACATAAACACACAAACACACACATGCACACACACACGCGCGCACGCACACACGCACGCACGCACTTACACACACACACACACACACACACACACACACACACACACACACACACACACACACACACACACACACACACACACACACACACACGCACACACAAATAGATTCTCGCTCCCCCCCCTTCCCACACACATATTTGACAGGAGATGTTAGGGCTCAAACAGGCTCATTTTACACACCAACTCCTCCACTCTACTCCTTCGCTCTGCTCCCTCTCTTCGCTTGCCGTGGCGGCGATATCAGGCCACCGGGTGGGCAGGAGGCAGGAGAGCAGGAAGAGGAAAATGGGGGGTCCGTAATAGATGAGTGACAGGCAAGGGGGGGGGGAGGTGCTGGGGTGATGGTCGTACCCCCCCGTAACCACCATCCACACCCCTGCACCCCCCCCTCGGAGATTGGGGTTGTCACAGGGGATCCATTACCTGCCAGTCTCCCGTGATCAGGGCCGACAGCAGTGATCAGAGGCTGTCAGTCAGTTAGGGCCCGGCCCGGCGTGCTTGCCAAGCGCCTGCTCTCTTCTCCTCTCTCCTCTGCTCTCCCGTGCTCTAGCCCCCCCTGCTCTGCTCGGCTCGGCTTGGCTCAGCTCGACTCCCTCGTAAAAGAGGGCCAGCCAGGTGTAAATAAAACGACATCATCACTTCCCCTACCCCAACCCCCCATCATCACCCGTCCGTCCGCCCGCCCGCTTCGCGTCGTTCCCTGAGACAATTACGGCTGACGTTACGGCCGTCTGCAGTGCCAAATTGCTCATGCTCGGACAAATACGCACAATAGCCACCTCGCGCTCCTCTAACTGTCCCCCCATCCACCCCCCCCACACAAAACCGCGAACACCCCCAAACCCTCCACCCAATCATCCTACGCCACCTACCACCTACCATCACATCATCCGCTCTCTCACTCTTCTTCCCTCTTTCTCTCTCTCTCCATCTCTCTCTCTCTCCTTCTCTCTCTCTCCTTCTCTTCCCCCGTCCCCACCTGTCCGTGGCACCTCCATCGAACATAAAAGGGACACAAAGGAGGAATAAAGCGAGGGATCATTTCATCCATTCGTGAGCAGATGCTCACACACAAGGCAGGTTGGGTGGGGTGGGGGTGTGTGGGGGGGCAGTGCCAGGGGTGCTGGCCAGCCACCTCCATCTTCTTCCACAAGCACCACCACCACCACCACCACCATCACACCACCATACCACCTGCCCAGCAGGGCAGAAATGTTAAACGGCCACGTGCTGTCCTGTCCTGTCCAGCTCTTTTCATAGCACTGCTTCGTATCGGCCCTTAACTCAGCCGATGATGATGATGATGATGACTGCCACTGTCTTCCTGTCTGTCTGTCTTGGCCTTCCTCAACTCAAGGTTTTTTTGGGGGTACGGTATGGATAATTTTGCCTTAATTAAAGAAAGTGAAATGCTTCAAGTGCCTTCTTTTTAAAATCTTTTTTTTAAAAAACGATTCGGCTCACAGCTTTTCAAAAAGCGAACTCTTGCCTGTAAGTCAAAGCCATCATGTCTCACCATTTTTATATCACCTCCCACCCCAACTCTTCTGCTTCGATTCTTTAAGACAAAAAGAACTCCAAACACAATCACAGAGCTTCGGCGGTGTGATGAGGGAAACGTCTATGTCTATATTTTATATTGTGTGCCTGCCTGTATTCGGTGCCCATTACGGACGGTACTGCAATGTGTTCAACCTCAGGCGGGCAGGAGAATATGAAAGACAGCAGTGCATTCGACTACCTTCTCATCTGCAGTGTAAATCTTCATTGTGTGTGAAGTGTGTGTGTGTGTGTGTGTGTCTGTCTGTCTGTCTGTCTCTGTGTGTGTGTGTCTGTCTGTCTGTCTGTCTGTCTGTCTGTCTGTCTGTCTGTCTCTGTGTGTGTGTATGTGTGTGTGTGTGTGTTTATGCGCCTGTCTGTCTGTCTGTCTGTCTGTCTGTCTCTCTCTACCCCCCTCTATGTGTGTGTGTGTGTGTGTGTGTGTGTGTGTGTGTGTGTGTGCACGTGTGCGTGCGTGTGAATGTGTATGTGCGTGCGCACTTGTGTGCGTGCGTGCGTGCGTGTGTGTTTCTGTCTGTCTCTGTGTGAATGTATTGAGCATTAGTGCCCATTGTGGAGAAGAGAATAAGGGGCAGTAAAACTAGTGACAGGCGCTTAAGGGCAACCTGGGAAGAGAAGAGAGGGGAAGAGAAGGGAGGGGAGGGGCAGGACTCCACATAACAGGGGCACTGGGGTTGAGAGGAGAGGAGAAGAGCGAGAGAAAGATAGAGAGAGAGAGAGAGAGAGAGAGAGAGAGAGAGAGAGAGAGAGAGAGAGAGAGAGAGAGAGAGAGAGAGAGAGAGCGGCTGTATCTTTTAATTCAGGCCCCCTGACTGATTTACTGGGCCGAACAGGAGGCGACACCCAAATCCAATTATTATGCCCGCCTTGATTGACAGCTCCTCTGATTTAGGAAGGTAATAAAACGGTAACGTGGGTGTTTGGATTCTTTCTGATGAAAAACAAAATAGCCAGAGGGGACTTGGGTGATGAGTGTGGGCGCACACACACACACACACATGTGTACACACACACACACACACACACACACACACACACACACACACACACACACACACACACACACACACACACACACACACACACACACGCGCACACACACACACACACACACACACAAACACACACACACACACACTCTCTCACACACACACATACGCACACGCACGCACACAGACAAACACACACATAGACACACACAGCACACTGGTGATTTATGATGTATGGAACAATGGTGTCTCTAAGATACAAGCCATCGCCCCAAAACTTCAAATATGCAATAACGTCTCTGTTTGCCATCTGTCTACGTGAGTGACTAGCAAATGTCTGTCTATCTGTTCTTTCCTTTTACCCTTTTCCCTGTCACAAAGGGACACACACAGACAGACAGAACCTCAAACGCGCTCGCTCGCAGACACGCATACACATTTGCCAGATATATACTGTCATTCTGTCAGTCTTTCCACTCCCTTGCTGACAAAAAAAACAGAAGGGCTCTGAGTGAGTTTGTGTACCTCCCCTGCATCCTCCAGCTCTCTCTCTCTCTCTCTCTCTCTCTCTCTCTCTCTCTCTCTCTCTCTATCTATCTCTCTCTCTCTCTTTCTCTCTCTCTCTCTCTCTCTCACTGTCTGTCTTTCTCTCTATTTCTCTCTTTTCCACACACACACACACACACACACACACACACACACACACACACACACACACACACACACACACACACACACACACACACACACACACACACACACACACACACACACACACACACAGTCTGTTTTTCACCTAAGCTCCGGGGCAGCTATTGTTCTGCTCCTTAATGTGTACTTGTGATTGTCTAATGTGTGTAATTCACAGCGGGGACGGGGAGGATCTCAATCGCCTCAACCAATCATCCAGGTCCACAACCGCCACCTCCACCACAGCAGCAGCACTGAAAAACAAACCCATAGTACTAGCCTATAGTATGCTCACAGCACTGGAGAAGACTCGCCTTTCCACACTGCTATATTGTTTTCTCTTTCTCCATTTAAATGCAACTTTCACTAATTTAATCTACGTATACCCCCTTTCAAGCATATGGCACAGTTTCCAAACAGCCAAATACTGAGTTTAAAATGTGTGCATTATTCGCGGTGACTGACCAAAGCGAGAAAAGAGGAAAAGAGACTATTCGAGGGCATTACATCACCAATACAAACAGACAACAATTAACAATACGAAACAAACTAAGCAAACGAGACTTTCAGCCCAAATTGACACAGCCCTTAGACAGATGCTGATTGAAGAGATGTCCAAACAACAAACTGGATCGACTATGAATTGCTGAACCCGGTGCCCTATACACTCTTCAAGCCCTCTAAAGATGGAGGACACTGTTTACGCAGGTCTGCCTGCTTGTATACACATTGCAGATGTACACAGTAGTATAGGACACACAAACACAAATATGTTTAAACAAATGCACAGCACACACATACTATCTGTCCCACCGTCTGCCAAGAAAATACATTCTTCTTTCCCCTAAACATCTTCACTCCCCATCTGAATACATTTCTTGTTCCTGCCCCTTTTATACTGTAGTTCAGAGATGAGAACACACACACACAGGCACGCACGCACGCACGCACGCGCACGCACGCACGCACGCGCACACACGCACGC
>NC_085860.1:32541450-32591450 GCF_034702125.1 Engraulis encrasicolus
ATTCCCTGCACTCAACACCCCCCCCAACAACACACGCACACACACACACACACACACACACACACACACACACACACACACACACACACACACACACACACACACACACACACACACACACACACACACACACACTCCTCAGAGAGGCACAATTACCCTCTCTGTTATCTCTCTCTCTCTCTTTCGTCCTTTCTCTCTTTCTGTCTCTCTCACACCTGGCACTCTGTCAGTCAATTCTCTCATCAAGCACGTCTTCATTCCCGGCTCTTGTTACCCTCAGTTCAGTCTCACTCATTTAATTCTCTCTCTCGCTCTCGCTCTCGCTCTCGCTCTCGCTCTCTCTCTCTCTCTCGCTCTCGCTCTCGCTCTCTCTCTCTCTCTCCCTAAATGTCACAACGTCTACCTCTCCAGTCTGGGAAAGTTTGTAAAAGTGCCTTTAATGGATGACACATATCATGGCGGGCCCCGAGCTGAGTAACAGTGGTGGTGGTGGTGTGTGTGTGTGTGTGTGTGTGTGTGTGTGTGTGTGTGTGTGTGTGTGTGTAGTGGGGGTGACCACTGTCTGATGGACGACTGCGATGAAAAGGAAATTGAGCATTTGGCTTGGCTCCACTCTTTCTCTCTCTCTCTCTCCCTCCTCCCCTCCCCCCTCCCCACACAGCCCTCTCTCTCTCTCTCTCTCTCTCTCTCTCTCTCTCTCTCTCTCTCTCTCTCTCTCTCTCTCTCTCTCTCTCTCTCTCTCTCTCTCTCCACACACCGGCTCAGGTTTCTGAGGGCCCAGTAGACCTTGGTCCCTGCTGGTTCTGTTCGGGCCACAAACATCAGAGTGCACTTAGTTTTTACATGACCGGGGGAATCTTTATTTATGCTACAGTGAGAGATAGTAACTTTGAATTTCTTGCGAGACATCTTAAATCTGTAATCCATCTTCGAAATTCGTAAGACACACATACAGAGTAGTATCTCAAAGAAACAAACATGGTGGAGTACTCTTCCCCCCTCCCCAAAAACCCTCTACACCCCCCCCCCCCCATCTCTCTCTCTCTCTTCACACAGGCTCATATTTCTGTGGGCCCAATGGACTCGGGGCCTGACGTGGTTCTGTTATAGGGCCACAAACACATCACGGTTGCGGCCCCTGCCTGCGGGGAGTAGCCTCCGGGGAGGAGAGGATATAGGGACAGGGGGGGGAATGTCCCCTGCCAGAAAAGGCAATTGTCTTCCACGGGGCCCTCTATCCATCATAAGCCTGCAGTCCAAGCAACCGCCATTATCTCACATGTCAGTGCTGTGGACAGCTGTTTCTCTCAGCCAGTGTGTGTGTGTGTGTGTGTGTGGGGGGGGGGATCTGTCTGTGTGTATGTGTGTGTGTGGATGGATGTGTGTGTGTGTGTGTGTGTGTGTTTGGGGGTTTGTGTGTGTGCTGGGGGGTGGTAGGGCAATGGCCCTAGTATGTTATTTGTGGTGTTATGTTTCCCCTCGAGCTCATTCCCACAACATGTTATCTAGACAGTTTATGGAAAGAGCACAGTTGATGTTGATGATCCCCCATTCTCTCTCTCTCTCTCTCTCTCTCTCTCTCTCTCTCTCCTTTTTCGTTCTCTGCCTTCGTCCCCTTTGTGTCGCATTGTGCGTCTGTATACTGAGATCTCCTATGCTCATTTTGTGTTGGTACATTTTTGAAAATGAGCACTTTGTAATTTGCTATCATGAATAAAATGTGTTGTTGCATATTTTCTAAGAACCCCCTCATAACCAAAGCCATTCCCATGCGTGTTCTGCTTCATGTATACACACAAACAGATACCACCAGCCATGTAGAAAACGCACACACACACACACACACACACACACACACACACACACACACACACGTAAATAAAAGAATGTCTCATGGTGTCATTACCATGGGGACAAACTGACAGAATCCCTCTTGCACCTGCCAAAATTTCCTCTACACTTCAAAACACAGAAATGTGGTCCAAGAATAACACAGATACTTCACTTTGACAAGCAATAACGTGTGAGTGTGTTGTGTGTGTGTGTGTGTGTCTGTGTGTGTGTGTGTACTAGAGGGATGATGCATGTATATACGCTCTCTCTCTCTGTCTCTCGTGTGTGTGTGTGTGTGTGTGTGTGTGTGTGTGTGTGTGTGTGTGTGCGTGCCTGTTTACGTGTCTGTCTGTGTGTGTACAAGATACTATCATGCATGCGTTTTGTGTCAGAGGGGTATTTTTTAATGCGGTCCAGTGGTGAGAGTGACACTTAGGAGAGATGCAGACTTCCTTGGCCCTTTGTACGTCATGATGCCTTCCCTGGAAGCCATGCTGACACAGTGTTGCACAACACCATCTACTGTTTCACATACTTTGATACACGCACACATCAAAAAAATCACCAACACCTAGGAACACACTGCTGCACACACACCCACTAGCAACATACACTCACGCACGCACGCACACACGTACACACACCGTGTGTGAGTGATGGCTGCCAATTGCACAGCTCCCAATGCAGCAAGGATACATCAGTCAACAATAATATGGTTTTCATACGACCAAGAGCAGGAACACCACTTACTCCATTGTGCCATAGTTTCCTTATTGAGTTGTGAAGTGTGTGTGTTCTGAACATGACTGTGTGAAGTCCTTATGAAAGAAATAATTCGTTGTAGGCCTACTGCAATATCAAAACTGCAGTTTTCTATACTAAGTCAGGTATATTACAGTAGGCTATGTAACCTACAGTATGTCATAGTATTATTACTACACCGTTACAACACAAGAAAACAGGACATGCCTATAACAGCTGTAGCGTGCAGGACAACACTAAATTGAATGACATGAATTACATAACTGCAGAAAAACTGCAGTTTTGCTTTAATATAGCCTACTCCAGTAGTTGAGAATTTCTTTTCCAAGTCTGAGACAGAGGCAGTTGTATGGCAGAAATGGAGAGATTACAACTAACACCGAACATTTCTGTCTACTAATAGGTCATGAGAAATGCAGCCTATTGAGAACCAGCGGTTCTAGATCCCGTTCCCCACCCCGTGCCTTGTCCTGAGGTTTGAGCTGTGTCGGTCGGTCGGGCGGGCGACTGAAATAGATATTTCCATCGTGTGACATCAGCGCCAGGCAGAAGCTCTAATTGGACGGGTTGACGGAGAGCTCGCGCGCTGTCATCTGCGATCATTCCAGCTGTCAGTGATCCATCAAGTTTACGGCTAATTAGGTGAGCGCTAATGAAGCTGGCAAAACAACTGCACTTTTTACATGGCTGAGCAAATCTTTATGCTAGCCACAGACAGCAACTTCGAATTGCTTGCAAGAGTCTATAATCCATCTCGCATATTCATCTGGCTCAAACACCTCTCAAAGAAACGGATGTGGTCCACAGCCTTAATCTCAAAGGATGCAATATATAGAGGAGTGCTGTAACCTATAAGAAAATAGCAGCTCAGAGGGTTCAATTTAACGGCTAAAGCCCTGACAGTGTCATTCGTCAGCAGCATTCCCGGCCAAACCCGTGTACACTCATGCGGATACTCCCACACTGTTTGTCCAGATGCTGGACTTGGCCTTAGCCTCAGATTTATTGCCAAAATTGTCTTTGCCCTCAGTCGCCAGACACGCAAAAGGAAAGCATGACTGACTGACTCACAGGAAATGGTAGGCTACTACGCTGACAAACAGTGAATGTTCTCGTTGTCTTTCATTATGGCTTTCATAGGTTTGAGAAGCCCCCCTCCATGCTCCTTCTGCCCCGGGACCCTCAGCGTCAGTTAGATAAAACTCTGCGAAGCTCGTGGAGGTCTACAGAGGCAGCCTGACGTCAGCAGTAGGCGTTACAGAATGAAGTAAGTCCTCCGGAGAGCACAACACAGGAAGGAGGGAAGGAAGGAATGCATCAAAGTGCTAAATGACAACCCATCAATCAGCGTCGACGTCAAAACAAGGGTGAATGCCTCTTTAGGGGCGTCTATGCGTTTACGAAATGTAAAAATAAAAATAAGAAAGCGAATTACAGGCACTTTTACACAGCTACTGTACGCATCTACGATAAAAGTTGATACAGACCGAAACACTATCAAGAGTTAAACCTGAGGAATCGTGTAAAACGGCAGATAGCCCAAGTTCCCAAATCGACACGCGAAAATCCCGATGGCCACTCCGTATTTTACGCAAAGGTTCATTTCTATTCCATTTTACGTATGAAGACTATTTGCCGTTGAGTTTTCAAATAAGATCACACAAAAACTACATTCACATCGTTTACTCTGACCTAGAGTACATAAAACGGTTACAACGGACGTAGTTTTAGCTGTTTCGTCAACGTACCTGCTGCGCGCTTCGGCGCTTGCTGTTTTACCCGCGGCATGCTTGATTGAAGCCCAAAAAACTGTTTTTTGGCAGCTACCGTTTGTGAAACTGAGTCCGCAGCTCTCGCAGTGCGATGTTTTCATTTACAGAGCACTGGGCACCATGAGCTAAAGAAAAAAACTAACACAAACGTGAAAGGAAATGACACTATAATCTCCCGTTTCTGGCTCGCGTCGGTGGTAGGATCCTCTGTCCGGTAACGGGGCGGAAGGCTGAATGAGATCCCGTTCGGTACCCTCCCCAGGCGGCAGCACAGCAGACAGGCGGCAGGAAAATGAGCTGATCACGTCACTCAAAGTGGCAGACAAGAGTACTGCTTGCTATCCTATTAACCCTTTCCATCGCCTGCGCTCCCTACGCTTAGCCACGCCCCTCTCTTTCCCTTGGAGACACCAAGAGGGCATGTTCTCAATCACTGTCCAAAAAACGTTGCTGAGAAAACAAAGGAACTCTGGCTCACCAGGATGAAACATGTGCAACCAGGAACAGTTCAGTAGACCATGTGGATACATCAGGATCATTTTCTTTGGAGACAGAGCTGCTTGTGTGCATGTGCTTGAATCTAAAATAGTTTTGTCGAAATCAAACATGTTTACGCAGACCTACAAGCATTAATGTTCCCATTGTCTGATGGGAAATAGGGCCCACATGTTCATGTCTTTAAACTCTCAAAAGTGATATTTTAATTCCATCAATCACACGCTGTGACTGAGTGAAATATTTATACGCAGGATACTCGCCTGACCTCACCTATGGTCACTTTATCACACGAGGACCCTTTTCCCTCCTGGCATGGTGCCAGGAATGAATCACCCAAAGAGTTTGTTTTTCCCTTCACACTGGACAACGCGTGTACAGTACACGAAGCCTTGCATGTTTGTTGACTTAATCATTTAAAATATTACAAACACCTGTCAAAAACTCACTTCCATTTAACTGATGTTGCATTAGCACATCCACGGGCCTTTTTATCTCCGCACGGACAAAAGACAGGAAAGTAATAAGCTTACATAACCCTAACAGGCGAATGAAATGTACACACTGTACACATGCAGTAATTCACGACCAACACCGAGGAACACATTGCAGCCGTAAATTGCAAAAACTCTTGCTTTGATATCTGAGTTGCGTCTTAAGTCTTCGCCATGCCATATATATATATATATTTTTTTTTCTTTTTTTTTTTTCAAAAGGTTGTCTCAGACCACTCAGTCATCAATCATGTTCCTCTTTCAGGCCATGGATTGGACGTTTAGGCTATTTCTGTGGAGCGTCAAAGCCTCTGGTCCCAGCTGTGTAATGGCCAACGTTATGTACGTTCGTAGGCTACATACGGGGAGTGTGGGGGCTAAGTGGTCCCAGTCCAAAGGCAGGGTGCCTGCGCCTGGACTCACCTCTGGCAGTGGATATTAAAGCCCTGAAAGCTTTGCTGTCAGAGGTCGCTCTGACTGACAGCCAGCCAGCTGGGTTCAAAGCTGCCAGCTGTCTCTCTCCCTCTCTCTTTCTCTGAAACGCACACACATACACTACGTGCACACACACACACACACACACACACACACACACACACACACACACACACACACACACACACACACACACACACACACACACACACACACACACACACATATATATGCACGTACATGCATGCATGCATGCCATGTGCACACACACACACACAAACACACATACAAATATTCACACACACACACACACACACACACACACGCACATGCATTTATATATGAATGCACACACACATACAAATATTCACACACACGCACACACACACACACACATACAAACACAGATGCACGCACACACACACACACTTACAGTACAATTACACACACAATTACACACACATACAGCATGCATAAACGCACAAGCAAATGGTCACACACACACACACACACACACATGTACACACACACACACACACACAAACACACACACACACACACACACACACACACACACACACACACACACACACACACACACACACACACACACACACACACACACACACACACACACACACACACACACACACACACACATCTCCTAACCCTAGAGACCTGGTGGAGGAGGTACAGAGTGGGGTTTGTGCAATCTAGAATGGGGATTGAGTGACAGCTCTGGTTCTCTTCTGTCTGCCTGTCTTCTGTAACTCATGACAGACACACAGACAGACAGACAGACACACACACACACAGACAGACAGACAGACAGACGCACACAGACAGACAGACAGATACAGCCACCTCAGCAGGTGGACCTAAACACACACGCACACACACAACATGCAAGCATGCACGCACACACACACACACAAATACATAAATTCACACATAAATGACGGTCGCGCGCACGCACACGTGCACACACACACACACACACACACACACACACACACACACACACACACACACACACACACACACACACACACACACACACACACACACACACACACACACACAGTACAAGTTTGTGCATGCACCCCACGCAGCATGCGTACACACACATGTAGATACAGAAACACACACCTAGTACCCCTCCCTGTTCCCTGTCCGCCTCGCCATTTGTCTTTCGCTCCCTGACAGCTCCTGAATGCCATGTGTCACTGAGTACATGCTGCCGACTGAGTCAGCCTACTGCCAGTTGCCCCTGACTGACTGATCTGATCCCAACAGAAGCCATTGCTTCTCCTTAGGGAAGTCGACAGGGGGGGAAACAAAGGGGTCAGTTGTCCCAGGTCCAGGGAGAGAGGCGGCCCAGAATTGGGTCTTCAGTACATTGTAGGTAGGGGCAGGTCCGCTGACAGCTTTGACTGGGCCCAGGACAAAGCCATCTGAAAGGGCCCCCCAGCCCAATAGATACAATGTAATGAGGATCCAATTCTGGGCCCCCTTAATCCATGGGCCCGGGAAAACTGTCTCCTTTGTGCCCCCCTGTCGGCACCCCTGGGTAGGGGGGTCCTTTTCAGATGACTTCGTCCCGGGCCCAGTGCAAGCTGTCAGCTGGCCCTGCACCTCCTCACCGGCCGCAAAACAAGGTGAGCTTTGGGGGGACGGATCTGTTGACACCAGATGGTGGAGATCAGCAGAGGTGTCTGTCTCCACAGACAGAGACGGATTAGGACTCCTCCCACTGAAGAAGAAAACAACACGGCTTTGCAAACAGCAGTACAGAGTCATCTCAGAGTCACAAGAATAGAAAAAAAGTATAAAAAGATTTCCCCTTACTGTATGTCACAGCTCCTGCTGTAGGATTGTTATAGCCAGATTATTAATGACTGTGATTAATGTGTTAATGTGTTTTTAATGATGCGTTAATGTGTTAGTAAATACTGTCGTAATGTTGTAGCAATGCTATTAATCTAGAGACAAATCTAAAGTTGCAAGGTTTGTTGCTAGCTATACAATGCTACACCAAAATGTGTAATGCAATTCAAAAGTTGATGTCAGTGAACACTGAACTCTTCTGCAATGGGTTGGCATTTGTTTTTTTCTTTGAGAGATGGGTTTAAAAAAAAAAAAACTGGACAGATGCTATACAGAGAGTAACCAGACTGAAAATCTATCTGTATAATATCAAAGCACTGGTAAGAGCGGGCCTGCCCCCCCAAAGCAAGGCTTTTGATCCAGTAACAAAGAACCTTCAAAAAGTTCCTGAACACCAATCCAGATCATCTGTAAGACCTGACAAACCCGAACACCATAGATGTTGGGACACAAGGTAAATTGTGAATAATAACAAAATACTGCCATTTTCAAAACGTCTGATTCTTACATTTGATGGAGAATGGCACAAAGAAAACATCAGCCATCAAAACTGACCAAAATTATTGTTTTGGGGGATATTCATGAATATGTAAAAACAACACGTCTCAAAAGAGTTGGGACGGGGACAATAAAAGGCAGCAAATGCCAAGGAAGACTAAAAACAAAACAAAATACAACACTTAACAGTTAAATACATTAACCGATGAGATTATTTTATATTGAAAACAGTGTTAATTCCTATCTTGGACATGATTTCACCAGCTTCAATGGAGGGTGTATTCCTTGTCATATTTCTTCTTTGTCCTTACTATGTGGCAGTAATTGAAGATATCCCTTAAAATACAAAGCATGAGTGGCTTTTCATGCTGTTTAAAACCCATTTATATCATTCAGCACTGTATTTAACTCTACAGATGAGTGAGAACAACTTAACAAATGCACTACTGCACCTCCATGCCATCATGGAGGCTGACTTTTGAAGTTAGCACTAACACAAGTTGGATGGTCCATTTTCACTGTAGCACAGGATGCGCAAGACTATTCTTTTAAAAAAGAATTGACTTCTGCAACTCCTGCTGACTTCTGTAAGTAAAGGAGAGTTTCCCATGCCTTCTGGGTCTATTTCAAGTGAGCTCAGGTGGATAGGGGAATGTTAAACCTCTCTGTCATTTGCACACATTAACCTTAATATGGTCAATTTTCAATAGCTGTAATTCTTGGAGTGCTAGACTACAGCTGATATATGTCATGGACCTATACAATGATTTTAATGACAAAAATATGCCTTATATACACTCAATCATGGTAAATCAAAGGAAATTCAAAAATGTAGGTAATAACTATGGTAATTATTCCCTTTGCATCTTTAATTCTGAGTGACTCAGCCTCTCTGTGATGGTCTTATATCTGGACATTCATATTGTTCCTCAGTACAATTAATTTTGAAATGTCCTTCTTTGTTGTTTTATCTTATTTGGATGTTTATTACATCTCACTGATCCCCGTCCCAACTTATTTGAGACGTGTTGCAGCTATCAAATTAGAAATGAGTACATATGTCCCCCAAAACAATATTTTTTTCTCGGTTTTAACACTTAATATGTTGTCTTTTCATTATTCTCCACCTAATGAATGGTTTGAGTGTTTTGAAAATGATAGCATTTGGATTTTATTCACAGTTTACCAAACGTCCCAACTTCACCGGAGTTGGGGTTTGTAATTGATAGCTACGACTCAAACGCTTTACAATTATTTCTGGACAGGCCACTGGAGAAGACACAGCATGGCTTTGCAAGCAGTACAGATTTAGATCAGGAAGCATTGAAATAAGTAAAATTTCCCCTTATTGTACGTCACAGCTGTATGCTATTAATGACTATACTGTGATGTGTTAGTATACTGTTATAATGTTGTAGCAATAGTATGATTTTAGACTAATGCTGTAGCAGGGTTTGTTTTTATACTGTACAATGCTATACTAAACTTTCTAATAATTATACGAAAGTTGATGTCAGTCAACACTGAATTGAAGAAAGAGACCAGACTGACAATCTGTCTGTGTTCCACAGCACTTGGTGAGAGCAGGCCTACATCAAAATCAGGACTTTTGCCCCAGTAACAAAGAATCCTTCAAAACATCCCTGAATACCTATCATCCCCAAAAGCTAATACACGTAATGGAGAGTCATGACTCAACACTTTACAATTACATTGCATATTCAAGCACTCAAACAGTCGCTCACACCATCAGCTTACTGTATGTGGGACAATAGTCATTTGATTTCTGATATATACAATGAAGAGCTGACATTTTCCCGGCTCTTGTCTAATGGAAAAGAGACGTAGCCTCTTCCTGCAGAATGGGTCGCTGGCGGGCCTATTCACTGAAAATACTCAATTACATCATAACAACAGTGCTATGAAAGTACAGAGATCCTTAAGTAACAGATTAAGACATAGGGCCTAGCTATTACAATTTTGGTGACAGTAATGTTATAACATAGGCTCTGCGCTAAGGGGCTAAGTGCTCTGGAGCCGGGCCTTACACCATTCCAGCCAATCAGCAGTACTGCTGTGGGACACAGAGGGACGGCTTGATCAACTGACTGTTGACAAACGCCAACACCTTTCACCAGTATTCCACACGTACTGTACCTTGGCCAAATACCCACAGCTATACCCATCACTCTCTCTCTTTCTCTCTCTCTCTCTCTCTCTCTCTCTCTCTCTCTCTCTCTCTCTCTCTCATTATCATTCTGTCACTCTCTTTGTGTGTTTCTCTGTTTCCCCTCCTCTTCATTTATTTATTTTCTTTTTTTTCTTTTCTATTCTTTTTCTTTCTTTCTTTCTTTCTTTCTTTCTTTCTTTCTTTCTTTCTTTCTTTCTTTCTTTCTTTCTTTCTTTCTTTCTTTTCTTCCTTTCTTTCTGTCTTCCTTTCTTTCTGCCTTTCTTTCTTTCTTTCTTTCTTTCTGCTTTTGCATTATCCGTGCAATATTGGGGACAGGACACTTGAGTGATCATTAGGCCCTAAGTGACTGCTCCCGGTGGCCCACGCGGGGTGATCCATGGGCTAATTCCGACCTGGTTATCAGCCTAATTGCTGCCCTCCTCCTGCCAAAACCCTGCTAGCTCTGCGCCCGCGTCGCGTCGCGTCTCAGCTCCCCGTGATAAACGAGGTGTCACTGGGGCACAGTGGAAAACTTTCACCTCGCCGCGCCGCGTCTGAGAAAGTGCCGCGCTTGCCGCTAACGCCGTCACCGGCCAGCCTGCCTGCCTGTATGGCCGCCATGACAGATGGGAGCCTCAAGTCAGTCACAGAGAGAGCTCACCTGCTAAGTAATGTCACATGGCCCGACCCAGGCCGAGTAGCACTGCAGAGAGGAAAAGGGGAAGAGGTGTGTGTGTGTGTGTGTGTGTGTGTGTGTGTGTGTGTGTGTGTGTGTGTGTGTGTGTGTGTGTGTGCGTGCGTGCGTGCGTGTGTTTGTGTGTGTGTGTGTGTGTGTGTGTGTGTGTGTGTGTGTGTGTGTGCGTGCGTGCGTTTGTGTGTGAGTGTGTGTGTGTGTGTGTGTGCGTGCGTGCGTGCGTGCGTGTGTGTGTGTGTATGTGGGTACGTGTGCGTGCTTGTGTGTGTGTGTGTGTGTGTGTGCACATGTTTCTGTGTCTGTGTGTAATTACAGTATGTGCGGGCCTACCTGTGTGTGTGTGTGTGTGTGTGTGTGTGTGTGTGTGTGTGTGTGTGTGTGTGTGTGTGTGTGTGTGTGTGTGTGTGTGTGTGTGTGTGTGTGTGTGTGCGTGCGTGCGTGTATGTGTGTATCTCTTCTGTAGAGGAAGGCTATTGGCCTGGCCTGGATCCTGGCTGCCCCACCATTAAAAGAAAGATCTGCGGGTGAGTGGCAGTCAGAAAAATGAGAAAGGTTGGCATCTTGCCCAAGTCCTCTCTCTCTCTCTCTTTCTCTCTTTCTCTCTGCCACCCCCCTCTCCTCCTCTCCACCTGTCCTGCAATCACTTCCTTGAACATTGCTAAGTCAGACAAATAGGGCTGCTCTTCAAGTAATGAGTAGATCAAACATTGTATTTTAAAAGTATGAAAAAATATTTCTCAATCTTCCTTTGACAGTCTGTCTGCAAAAAAACGTGTTACCTTTTTTTTTACCCTGAGAGTATTTCAGTTGAGAATGATTATTAAAGGTTATTTTGAATAGGCTGTATTTACATATATAGTATGTTGTTGGTAGTGAATGTAGGACAACATATTTACATTTTATGGCCTGCCAAAAAAAGCTATATCACCAGCATCCCCCCACTTACACCCCCCCTCCCCCCTGACCAGAAAACCCTCTATTTCCCAAACATCTCACCAGAATAACCACAAGACCTGTCACCACCCTGCTAGTCCTTAAAGAAATAAACTGCCATGCGTGTTTTGACTCCCTGATCCATGTGATCCACTGTGACCCATGTAAAGTGACATTCGACTCTCGCCTTGAGACAATGTGTTCTGACTTTAGCCGGCGACTCTTCCCGACTGAGGAGTGCGCGTGTCAGCCCATTAGGAAAATGAGTGGAGACGCTTGCCTGCGTGACGTCCCGCCCCCCCTTACCCAGTGCCTCCGTAAATCCCCCTTGCCCCCCCTTCCCCCCCTTCCTCCCTTTCCTCGTCTTACAGCTCACAGGAGGTGGTGCCCCTGCCCAAGGATGCTGACAGCTTTGGCTGGGCCCAGGAAAAAGTCACCTGAAAGCCCCCCCCCAGCCCCCCCATCCACTCAATATTATGCAATAAGAACCCAATTCTGGCCGCTCCACATCCTTTGCCCCGGAATACTGACCCTTTTGTCCCTTCTCCTCTTCTGTCGCCTTCCGTGCCTCTGCCATGTGTCCATCACAGCACTCGCCGCCCCCCTGACCCCCTCACATCCTGGGTCTGGGCCTCCCCAGTTTCCGCTGTTCTGAGTCCTCCTCCCCCTCCTGCTCCTCCTCCTCCTCCTCCTCCTCCTCCTCCTCCTCCTCCTCCTCCTCCCTCTCCTCCTCCTCCTTCTCCTCCTCCTTCCCTTCCTCCTTCTCCTCCTCCTTCCCCTCCTCCTTCTCCTCCTCCTCCATCTCCTTCTCCTCCTCCTCCTCCTTCTCCTTCTCCTCCTCCTCCTCCTTCTCCTTCTCCTCCTCCTCCATCTCCTTCTCCTCCTCCTCCTCCTTCTCCTCCTCCTTCCCCTCCTCCTCCTCCTCCTCCTGTCCGGGGCTTTGATCACCCTGTACTGGGTGGAAGCCGGATGACCTTTCCCGTGAGCTGGACGTCGGAGCGCGTTACTGTATGTCGCGGGGCGGAGTGTCAACAACAGCCGACCCTTACCTCCGCTGACACACCTGACAACAGACGTGCTACCACAGAGACGGGAGAGGGGGGCGAGCTGATTGGAGGAGATTGGAGGGTAAAGGGGGTGATGGGCAGTGGGGGTGGTGATGGGCAGTGTGGGTGTATATGTGTGTGTGTGTGTGTGTGGGGGGGGGTTGTTGGGGATTATGATGGGCAACATTTCTGAGCCAATTGAGTGGAGGGGAGGGGGGCGCATGCATGGTGGACCAGCTGAGAGGGGTGGATGACTGCAGCCTGTGTTGGTATGGTAGCCCTGCCTACATCTTCTGGTTCACATGTGCCTCTTTTCCACTGCTGTTTTTTCTGGTAGGCCTACAGCTCGACACAGCGCGACTCGGCCGTTACTTTTTGCTTTACGATTGAGCTGTATTGTGCTTATTCGAAAAGCAAAAAGTGGTGGCCGAGTTGCGCTGTGTCGAGCTGAAGGCCTACCAAAAAAACGGCAGTGGAAAAGAGCCTACAGAAAACCAGACTTGGCTATTTACTCTACGGCACCTGACACTACAGAAAATGAAAATCACATGTTGATTTTTAAAAAATGTTGACATGAATGAATTGCCATTTTAATTAGCTGATAGAGGAGGTTTCTACATCTATTTTAAAAACGAAAACACTCGCTAATGTGTTAAATGCATTCAGTTATACTATTCATTTCAGAATGAATCCTTTCCCTATACAAAACACCTCCCTGTGCTGTGTAAATGTTGTGTGGCCGGTTAACGGCCAGAGAGATGTTGTCAGTCAGCATCCCTTCATGTGGCTCAGTACAGGTGTGGTGATCAGAGCCTTATGGTCAGCCTCAGCAGTGTCAGAGCTGGGACCAGACAAGCCATCTCCCCTGTCCCCTGTTCCCCTGTCACTGTCATTGTCATTGTGACTGACCTGTCTCCCACTGTCTGTGTCTGTCCATCACATCTGTACCACACTGTCGGCCTATGTTGTGCTGTGTTGTGTTTGTGTGTGTGTGTGTGTGTGTGTGTGTGTGTGTGTGTGTGTGTGTGTGTGTGTGTGTGTGTGTGTGTGTGTGTGTGTGTGTGTGTGTGTGTGTGTGTGTGTGTGTGTGTGTGTGTTGTGTTGTGTAAAACATCTCTTTCTTCTCACTTTCTCTCTCTCTCTCTCTCTCTCTCTCTCTCTCTCTCTCTCTCTCTCTCTCTCTCTCTCTCTCTCTCTCTCGCTCTCTCTCTCTCTGGCCGTCTGTCTTTGTGCTTTGGTTGTGTGTGTATATATTTGCCTGTACAGTAAGTGTTGAAAGACTGACCTACCACACTTATTTGATGTCATGACAGATGTTTTCTGCAGGCCTTCATCTCCATCCAAGTAAGTGTCTGATACTATAGCCTTAGCAGGACTCCAGCCCCTCTACAGGCCATGTTTGGATGTATGTACAATCACTCACCATTCAGAGATATACCATCTCTCTCTCTCTCTCTCTCTCTCTCTCTCTATCTCTCTCTCTCTATCTCTCTCTATCTCTCTCTCTCTCTCTCTCTCTCTCTCTCTCTCTCTCTCTCTCTCTCTCTCTCTCTCTCTCTCTCTCTCTCTCTCACACACACACGCACACACACACATGTAGCACACACGCACACGTATGCGCGCAAGCACACACACACACACACACACACACACACACACACACACACACACACACACACACACACACACACACACACACACACACACACACACACACACACACACACACACACACACGTATGCACGCAAGCACACGCACGCACACACACACACACCACACACACACACACACACACACACACACACACACACACACACACACACACACACACACACACACACACACACACACACACACACACACACACACACAATTGTTCCACCAAGATGATATTCCCTAACGTCTGCCACATTAAACAACACTCAGGATAGTGAGTTGTTTGTCTCTGTTGCCATTTGCCAGACCATATATTGTACTCTGTGAATACCTGTGGTCAGGGAAGCTGACAGGGGGGGGACAAAGGGGTCACCTGTCCCAGGACCAGGGAGAGAGGGGCCCTCAGAATTGCATCCTCATTACATTGAATGTATTGGTTTTGGGCCACTTTCAGATGTCTTTGTCCTGGGCCCAGTCAAAGGTGTCAGCAGTCCTGCCTGTGGTGATGTGGAAATGGCGGTGAACTATGTTGTTTAACCCCTTAAGACGCGGCTTTATACATTTGTTGTTACCAGTATGGTAATGACCAAGTCGTGGTGCATCACTAAAGTGTCTGTGTTGTGTCATTGTAGTGCTATGGTAGTTACATTTCAATGACTATTACAGCGTGCCACTGGAGGTACAGCGCACATTAAGGGGATACAGATGTCCTCTCAACATCATTTCATTAATATTGTTGTGTTCCCCATTGCTATTGAATGTGTTACGCGTTGGTCCTGTTTTAAAAAATGTTCTGGTTGCTTTGTTTCAAGCCGTTTTTGCAAGCTAGCAAGGTGGCTTGTGGAGAAACGAGAGGGTCTTCCGGGTTTTTCGTGTATATGCGTCTCTGATTGGCTCCCTCCTCCTGCTCTGCAGAGAGATCGTCTAAGGTTAGAGTCGCCACTTCCCCGGGTGGTACTGCACTATAGGGGCGCCAACGGAGGCGTGCAGGCTCCATTCAGGGCTGTGCTCTTTCGACAGCGACCCCTAGGCGAACTGCAGGCATGGGTTGACCAGAGTGGTCAATCTCTATGTATGACGCTTTGTACTCTGTGTGTATCCGGGAGTAGCAACCAGCTGATAGCTAAGCTAAGCTAGGTTTCGGGCCACCAGGCGTTGCTTGTTTTGAAAACAAGCAGAAAAAAATTACTCGACATGTTTTTAGGAAAATGGGTCGACATAAACCTTTGTGGGCAACGCCTTCTTTCGATGTGACGCAACACAGAAAGGCTTTCATGATTCGCTCGTTTATCTACATTATTTATGTCAATTGGGAAACAATGGGAAACACAGCCAGACGAGGTGATGCACCGCTATGAAAGCCTTGCATGTGAGTTTAACTTGGGGTGACCGTCCGATTTTCAAAAGGAGTGAGTAAAACTGTGTTTTATCGGAAGTTGGCCTTTAAGAAAGGAGTAGGCTGTCACCGCATTTCCCCTGGGGGACAGAGGGACACATCACCAAGACCTCACCATGGATGGTTATGTTTTTACTCTTTAGTCCTCGTCTCCATACCCTGAACTGTACTCACCTGTTTTTTTAAAGGTGCACTGTGTGATGTTTGTAGTAGTTTATTTTCAGAATTCATGCTACCAATTCACTAATATTACCTTTTTTCATTACTTACATTTCAAGTATTCATTATGACTGGGAAAATCGCACTGTTCATTCATACATGAAAAGGGGGATCTTCATGGTCCGCCATTTTTAATTTCCAGAAATGGGCATTTTTAGCTGAAATACTTACTGTACTTTGGTCATACTAGTAAATGTTAGTTAATTAATTAAATTAAATGTTCATGAAAAGATCAAATTTGGCAGTACAATTTCACTGAACAGTGTAGTTGCAATACCTGGCCACCATCTCACACAGTGCCCCTTTAATAATATGAAAATACGTCGCTGTCCAGCAGAAACATCGTATCACCACTATTTAAATTTTTATTCATTATTCATTATAAAATATAAGTCAGCACTACTGGTCAGTCTCCATGAGCATGCGTGCGCTAAACAATTTAATAACCAGCTTTAATGTTAAAAATACAGTGATTTATAAATTAATCAGGGAAAAAAGCAGTGAAATGTGGAGATTACAGGATTCTGCCTGACAACGATGACATGGAATATGCAGAATAATCCAAATAGTTCCTAGACATCCAATGCTCCTCAACATGGTAAAAATTGCACATTAGAACAAACTTAAAAGCATCTTATTTGATGTATGGAGCTTGTCACATTGGTGACTGTTTTAAAATGTCACGTGAAACCTTTATGTTCAGTGCTTACAGTCAACATTTTTGTTGAAATAGAGGATGCAGTTTAGCACAAAAACGAAATATGACAAAATATAACAAAAAGATGTGCATTTTGGCCATCTGAGTTTGTGCTTTTCTGTGTCTGTGTCTCTGTGTCTGTTGTACACGTGAGTTTGGATGGGTGTGTGCATGCTGCTCGTTCTCTCATCTTGTTGAAGGAATGGTCTTCCTCAGCACACACCTCTGCCATCTGCACGCTGGAGTTGTCTAGTCTAGAGCTGAAAGAGGGCCAAAAAGTACATCCAAGAAAGAGAGAGAGAGGGTGTGAGAGAGATACAGACAGACAGACAGAAAGAGAGAGAGAGAGAGAGAGAGAGAGAGAGACAGACAGAAAGAGAGAGAGAGGGAGAGAGAGAGGGAGAGAGAGAGAGAGAGAGAGAGAGAGAGAGAGAGAGAGAGAGAGAGAGAGACTGTATAGGCTATCTGCTATCATAATGTATTACAATGGCTTCCGTTGGGTGGGACAAGACTAACACTATTCTGTAGGAAGTGGAAGATAGGAATAGGAGAGAGAGAGTGAGAGAGAGAGAGAGAGAGAGAGAGAGAGAGAGAGAGAGAGAGAGAGAGAGAGAGAGACATTAAGAGAGAGAGACATAAAGAGAGAGAATGTAACGATGAAAAGTATGCAGAGAAAAGCAAGCTTCTGTCACTAGCAGCCACATCTTTGAAACATGTGTGTCCTTTGCTGGTTGACTGGGAGAAACAGAGATCTGTTTTGTGTTTTGGCAGTGTTGACAGGTGTTGTGCTAAATGAACTTCATCCTCTCTCTCTCTCTCTCTCTCTCTCTCTCTCTCTCTCTCTCTCTCTCTCTCTCTCTCTCTCTCTCTCTCTCTCTCTCTCTCTCTCTCTCTTTCTCACACACACACACACGCACGCACGCACTCGCACTCGCACTCGCGCACACACACACACACACACACACACACATGCACCCACGCACCCACTGAGTCACGCACATCAATCAATAAAAGTGTTATTATTAAGTGTCCTTCCTGATGAGGTCATCCGTGTTGATTTGTGGCAGTTTTGGAGGAGAAAACATCTATTAACATCATATAAAAGCCCGCATTCATCACGCGGCTCCCCAAAAGCTCTTGTGAAGGGCCATTTCTCAGGGCCCGAGTGATGTAAACTGGGTTGGCCAAGGACATGTGATGATGCACTTATGGCTCTAATAAATGACAGGAAGGGGCTCAGGAGAAAGGCATGCCTGTCTGCACACTGTCACCACCACGGTATAGGCTGGCTGTATAGCCTCTACAGCCACAGCCTGCTCAGCACCGGGCACCATAGGATGGCCTCATGTCACAAACAATAAGAATAATAAATTGTAGGTCTGATGAGCTCATAAAAATTGTATATCTCATTGTTTGTCATTACACTATGCAAAGCAATTTATTCTGGTGTTTTATTTGTTTTATCTTAATATTGAGGCACACATAGGCTATAGTAGCCTATATAAAAGAAATGGTTAAGAAAATCATGTGTTATAGTAAAGATGTGGGTTAAATTGACCAGGTAGTGTGACAGTGACATTTATCACAGAGAGATATTTAAAAAAAAATTTTTTTGCAACTATACCAAACAGCCAACTACGATGCCTCCTTTTGATAGGCTAAAATAATACAGATATATGCACACCACAACACAAACAATTGGACATTTTCTAATAAAAGTTGGCTTACACTACTTTTGACCACAAACCAAACAATTTATTATCTGAAAATTGGTGTTAGGCCTACATCAAACTGAAGAAATGTCACTTATATGTCGCATATTGCGTTTACTCAGACCACAATGCCATATGTGAAAATACTGTCCTCCCCCGCACTTTAAAACTGCGCCATACATTCCCCGGTTGATGATATCCCACACGGGCGTCCAAGTGTAGGCTGCCATGTCCGCCTGCATGGCGCTGCGCTGAGACATGTCTCGCGTTGGCGCCGGAGATCACCGGACTATCAAACAAGCGCGCGTGTCAGGGAAGATGACACGCGTGCCACTTAACGGCGGGTCTGATGGAGGATTGCGCGCTCCTGTCACGTCCTCCAAAATATAGCCGGCGGCGATAGATGCGCTCTGGCTGCCTGGGCTGCGGTGACAAGCGGGTAAACCGGAGGCCCGGTCCGTGTGGGAGTGACGGAGTGACTGACGGCCTGACGGAATGACACGGGGCTGTGTGTCTGTGTCTGTGTCGCTACTCATTCTGGCAATCTCCAAATGCCACATCAAACAACGCCTCTGAGCGCACGCGTCCCTGATTCGTTCTGAGCTGTAATCATCATGATGGGCCAGACTCAGCCCGTGCTCCTCCGCGCGCGCCCCTTCAAAACGACACAAGTCATCCGAGCGCCATTTACTCAACTGTAACGCCACAACAGTGATGAAACAAAACAAAACAAAAACCGTTGTGGAATCACTGGCCCACTGCTAGAAGATGACAGCGAGACAGTTGTTTACTTTTCAACTTCTGATGGTTTGAAAGTGAACAGATATCCACTCTGACATTGACACACAACTGATATGGGACACTCTCTGAGGGTTATACAATGTATGTGGACGTTAAAAAAATGTCCATTTAAGGTTAAACTATTTTTCCAGTGCTTTAAGAGGACACACACAACCCAGATAGTTGGCTTGAGACATAGGCCAGTCCTTTCAGCAGCTGCAAACATAAATGCAGATGGAACCTCAAAGGTCTCGTAAAATGGGCTATCCAATATTTCCCCACCCCACCTATCCATATTGCTATGTTACGACCACCCAATTACAGTTATTTATTATTTGTCTGCAAAATACCTTCTCCATACAAATCCAACTGACAGAGCCAAAGCTCTAAATACACTGTAGACAGACAAGACAGACCATTATTCAAAAACTGGAATGAAATTGAATAGTATGGTGTCCCCAGTGCAAAGAGACTCCGTAGAGCTGAGTGATTCTTGTTTTTCTCATATTATTGATGACAGGAGCAGAGAGGTAGTCGTTTTAAAGGTTTGGACGGTCAGGGCGGGCCTACAGGCAGCCCAAAGGAAGCAGTTGAAGAGCTTTGTTGCAAAAAGACATTCATTTTGGAACATTTTTGAGAAATTTTGTATTGGGCATTGCATTGCTAAATGCATTTTATACAGGTCAAAAGTATGTTCTCAAAACATTTGGATAGCAAGAATTCACTCATAGGTGAAAGGATGTCTGAAAAGTGATTTCCAATATTGAAATGCGAAGTAAGAAAATGGTGTTTAAGTAGCCTAATTTTGCAACGAAACTCCTCTGTTGACCTGAGCACAGGGAAAGGGGGGCCCAGAACTGGGTCCTCAGTATTGAGAAGGGGGCCCTTGCAGTTGACTTTGTCCCAGGCCATTTTTTCAACTCATTTGTTTTTCTTCATTGGCTCAGCAACTAACCTTATGCACATATACTGACACACGCGTGCACGCACACGCACACACACACACACACACACACACACACACACACACACACACACACACACACACACACACACACACACACACACACACACACACACACACACACACAGTAAATCTGTTCCCTTGTTCGGCGCAGTGTTCAGACTTACAGTTCCAAAAGCATCAGGATATATCTATATTGTCTTTATGTCTAAATTAGATGTTAAAAAGAGGTAGCTTGAGGATGACACTGAAATGGACTATACTGAGTTTAAGGAGAAATTATGCGGTGTCTCTCCATACTCATGTCTACTCCTCAGTCCACACCAAGGAGAGGACTGCTGATTTTGTTGGTTAGAAGCATTAAAGCAGGGGTAGGGAACCTTTTTCATTCGAGGAGCCACTTCAAATCCCTCCAAGGGCCGTAAAAGTCCTCCAAGGGTTGTACTATGAACACCAGGATTTAGTCAAGTCAAGTTAGTTTTATTGTCAATTTCTTTACATGCACTGGTCATACAAAGAATTTGAAATTACGTTGCTTGCTTTCCCATGCAGACATAGACTAATCTAGGTAAGGACATAGACAGTATAGACATAGACAGTACTCATACATGGACATAAGACAGTATGGACATAGACAGTGCTCATACAGACATTTAAAGTGCAAGACTGGACAACAGAAGACTTGTAGAGAACATACATTAAGAGGAGGTATTTTGTTGTGCTTTTTCTAAAAGTCCTTTGTAGCGTTCTGACATAGTAATAGTAGCATTTGAAGAAAAATAAATATTAAAAAGGGTCTATCAAGTACACCAGCAGCAGTGTGTGTGTGTGTGTGTGTGTGTGTGTGTGTGTGTGTGTGTGTTTTGTGTGTTTGTGTGTGTGTGTGTGTGTTTAATGCAGGTAGAAAGTGCGGTGTGCGTCTGTGTGTGTTTGTGTGCGTGTGTGTGTGTGTGTGTGTGTGTGTGTGTGTGTGTGTGTGTCAGTGTGTGTATGTTTGGGTTTAGTGCAGAAAGTGCAGTGCGCGTGTGTGTGTCTGTGTGCGTGCGTGTGTGTGTGTGTGTGTGTGTGTGTGCGCGTGTGCATGTTTTGAGTTAGTGCAGGTTGAAAGTTCAGTAGTGCAGGTGGAATGTTCAGTCGCAGATATGGTGGTGGGGATGAGGGGGGGGGGGGGGGGGGGGGGGGGGGTTGTCAGTGGCCTGGCTGGCTAGAGGCTGACAGTGGAGGGAGAGTGGGTTGAGTGTTCAGTATCTTGATTGCTTGGTGCATCGAGCTGCTTGCAAGCCTGGTGGTGCGGGAACGGAGGCGCCTGTACCTCTTTCCAGAGGGCAGGAGGGGTGAACAGGTTTGTGTGCTGGGTGGCTTGTGTCTTTGATGATCATCAGTGCTTTCCGGGTGAGGCGTGCGGTGTAAATGTCCTGCAGGGAGGGGAGTGGTACTCCAATGATCTTCTTCGCTGTGTTCACAACACGCTGGAGTGTCTTCCTGTTTTTCTCCGTGTAGCTTCCTCCCCACACTGTGATGCAGCTGGACACGACGCTCTCTATGGTTCCTCTGTAGAATGTTGTCATGATGGAGGGTGTAGCACTTGCCTTCTTTAGTTTGCGCAAGAAGTAGAGACGCTGATGGGCCTTCTTTGCCAGTGATGCAGTGTTGGTGGTCCAAGAGAGGTCGTCGCTGATGTGCACTCCAAGGAACTTGGTGCTGCTCACTCTCTCCACAGCATCACCGTCGATGGTCAGTGGAGCAGTGTTAATTTCGTCAGCTTTTTATGATTTAGTCTTAGTCTTAGTCACAATGACGAAAATCAATTTTAGTCTTAGTCATATTTTAGTCATTGTCTTCCCAATTTAGTCTTAGTCTTAGTCAAAATGACGAAAATCAATTTTAGTCATAGTCAAATTTTAGTCGTTTTAGTCATTTTCGTCAACATTTCAAATTTTAGTCATTTTAGTCAATATTGTGGTGTAAAATAAATAACCTACAATGGCTATTGTTATTTCAGAAAGTATTACTAATATAGCCTATTACAGCAAATATTCACCTTGTTACTAGGTCATTTTCCACCAAAACCCAAATCAGTCATTTCAACATCATAGAGCAAAGGAGCATCGCGCGAGCGCGCGCACACACACACACACACACACACACACACACTTCCAGGTGCAGGCTGCTCTCTCTCTCTCTCTCTCTCTCTCTCTCTCTCTCTCTCTCTCTCTCTCTCTCTCTCTCTCGTGCATTAGAAGCTGCTGCATATTATTTGATTTTGAGTTTGATCACGGAGGAAACTACATGCTCTTCTTCACCTGACCGCGTGACTTAAAGCCTGCAGATTAGGTACCGGCAGTGGGAAGACCAGACATCCCAAGTCTCCATGAAGTTCAAGAAGTCTCCCTGATAGTGGCTTCCCGATGACCACGAGTCAGATAAAATATTGCTGATGTTAGACTATGCAGTTAGCGGTTTTTGTTTTCAATTGGCAATGCGAGCAGAGAACGATAATGACTCGTGCGACATGCGTGGAATAGGCTTAAATAGATTGCGCGAGCACACATCGTATGCCCTGCAAAAGTCCCAGGAGAAATAGTTAGGCAGGGGTATGCAGACTGGACGATAGAAAGGACAAGTACATACAAATATTTAAACACTAATGCTGTTTTGTTTGTCGGGGGTGTCGAGGCTCGATAAGCATGACCCTGAAAAGAGTTTTTGGAACTTAGGAAGACGCTGCAGACGCATGGAAATGCTGTCGACTTCCTTTGGGTCTTTTAGCGTTGCTCTCGACAAGAACAAGTTTCAAATCTCAACAGTTTAAAACTCCTCAGCGATCGCCCATCCATTGATTCTTTTCAAAACTACAGTAGCCGTGCCTCTGTTTAGACAGGCCAACTTTCCCCCGCTGGCGCGCGCTCCGACGGTGACAGATTTAAATAGGCTACATTCACAAATCCGACCTTCATGATTTGCTTGCGAACTGCCTACTCACGTGGTTAAACAACAAATATAGCAAACATTACAAAAAAAGAACAGACAACGAACGCCGGGCAGCCGAAGTGAAAAGGAGAATAGTGGAAGCTCGAGGAGGTTTAACATGACAGTATCAGAGGAGGATTGGCGCGACGACTGTCATTACTGCAGAAACACATGTCTTCGTCATGGACAAGAGGGTTGTTGAACATGTTTCAAAATTACCACTTCCCTCAACGTCGGCTATTTTTTCTCTTTCTCTGGGAATGTTTAGGACCTAAACTTAAATGGACTCACTGAACTACTAGGCTACAGAACTACTGACTGAGCCGCGCATGGACTGGCTGGCTGCCAGCAGAGACAAGCGAGGCAACAGCGTGAGCGCGCAATAACCTATGAAGTTCAAGACACTTTGGCCTATATTACAATTACAAATTACAAATTAATTATAAATAATTATATTTTTTAATGTCCATTCGTCCATGGCTTGGAAATTTCGTCTCGTCTTAGTCTCCTTGACGAAAATATTTTTTATTTTCGTCATATTTTTATTTGCTGGAGGCAATTTTTAGTGCGTCATCGTCTCGTCATCGTCAAGGGAAAAAGGGGCGTTGACGAAATATTTTCGTCATCGTCGTGGTTGACGAAATTAACACTGCAGTGGTGGCAGTTGTTTTTGGACCCTCTGAAAGTTGACAACAATCTCCTTGGTCTTGTTGACATTCAGCAGGAGGTTGTTGTCTTTGCACCATCTTGTGATCTCATTTACCCCTGCACTTTAGAGCACTTTTGAAGGCAACCACCTGCATAACAGACCCCACTTTCTCTAGGTCCCCTGAAATATGACTTAATTGTATTGCAAATGTCATTTCTAAGATTCCTTTACAAAACATGTCATATTCCACGTGACGCTGTATAACACTAAAATGATGTCGGGGGCCAGCTAAAACAGGGCAGGGTTGAAAGTAAGCAGATGCGCACAGGTGTGTACCACACGTATAACATTTACAGCAGGTGCGTAGTACCGGTGAGAATAGGTTTAATGCTGCCCAAAATCCACATTTGAAAAAAGTAAGGTCTGCTAATTAAATACGAAATGTGTACGACCACACTATGCCATTTGAGACAAGTGTCCTCCTATGAAGAGACACCCGAAATAGTCATGCAGCGATATTGATTTTTTTTGTGGGTCAGGGGGTAGCACTGGTAAGAAATGAAAACTACTTTCAACCCTGCTCAAGGGCCATGAATTGCCCTCGAGGCTCCCCACCCCTGCATTAGAGGATGGGTGATCAGGTTTATGGTTTGGGGTGAATGGGGTCTGCAGTCTCCATAGGGGAAAGGGGTCCTGAGAAAGGACAAGAAGATGGCTGACCATGTATGCAGTGGCTCCAGGCCTGTGTGTCAGCTAAGTGTAGCTGGCTATGGACGTAAGTATACCACCATTAGCACTGGCCGTTTATGAATCATTAAGCTCTCCTCATTTCCTCTCTTTCTATCTTTCTCTCTCTCTCTCTCTCTCTCTCTCTCTCTTTCTCTCTCTTTCTCTCTCTCTCCCTCTCTCTCTGTATCACATGCATATTTTCTTCCCGCAGTAGTCTCTATTGTTAGACTTGAGGTATAGATCTGGTGATGCGACTGTCCAAATAGATGGATGACTGATTTAAATCATGTCATGTCTTTATTGACAGATGGGCATCTGTCTTAGCTGGATGACACATAGGAGACTGCAGCTGCTGGTCTGGTTTCAGCAGAGAGGCCTGACAGACTGGTGGCATTAGCAGTCACTGTGGGTGGATTCCAATATGCAGACTCCCGTCCTCCCTTGCTCATGTGCCCGCTTGTGATCTCATGAGGATGTCACTGATGACAGAAGATTACTTCAATATCTTGCAAAAGCACAATTCTAATGTCATTTTCTCATTTGCAATCGTGATGGTGAATGAAAAGCGGTCCCCCAAAAATTGTTGTGGCAAGGCTGACAGCTGGGAAACTTTATTATCGTCTCCACAGAGGCGGGGCCAGTAGGCGGGGTGAGGCCACAAGCACAAGTGGAGGATGGGAGTCTGCATATTGGAATGCACCCTGTGGCCGCAAGTCCATCAAGGACAGTGGTTCTCAATGCCCCCAACATCCCGAAACGCCCACCTCATCATACGCCCGCAAACGCCCCCACCCAGTGCCATGATGATAAAACTGGAACAGACCTGTCTCTTAGATGTCTCGTTCTTAACGCCCCTCCCGAGGGCTCTCTAACGCCTCCTGGGGAGCTGTAGAGCCCCAGTTGAGAAACACTAGTTCACAAGAGCTTGGCCATGTCTTGTATCCATTTTGGTTCTCCATCGCCCTCTTGTGGTACATACGCACACTGCTGCATTACCTAACCGACATGCAGATTTGAGTCGGTCTTGACGTGAGCACAGAGATTGAGACACTGGGACAAAACAGCACCACCATCTGGTTGTACAACAGAGGTTCAGTCAACAAATTCCTTTAAATTTGCTCTTCCAGCTCCTTGCCTGCAGCTTAAGTTCAACAAAAAGGAAAGATGTAAAGATGTTTTATAAGATAAGAGTTCTTAAAAATAACAGCAGATTGGTATACTGTAAGAGAAATCAGCAAATTGGTTCACAGTTCCACTTTCGAGCTGTTTTCCATGTTCAAGTTGGCTCCCCTGGCTCAAATCTTGCATTATCTACAAAGTCCTCATCCTCACTTTCAAGGCCCTTCATGGTCTGGTGCTACCTCACAGACCTCCACCACCGTTATACCCCCTCAAGATCCCTGCGGTCCTCCTCCAAAGGCCAGCTGGCCATCCCCCACACCAGACTCAAGGCCACCCCCATGACACCCATGTAGATCATTGTGATTTATTTGTGTAGTTTTACCCCTTTCTTCTCTATTTTGTTATTATGCTATTCTTATTACAGCATTTTTAGTGTTACATAAACTAGAAGATGGATAGCCACCCCCAGATAATAACACACAGCCTACCTAAAATATTACACACTGGTAATTGATCTTCTAATTCAGATGTATGTATCGGCCATTATGAATAAAACACGACAGCTAAAATAAATGACAAAAAAGCTACTGAACAAAATACATGAACTTTCATTGGACACGTGTATAAATAATCCATTCAAGTTGTTCAGAGTTAAGGTGTACAGAGATCATTGTCCAGGAAGCACAGCCTGTGGCCATGATGTAAGATGGCAGTCATCAGTCACCAAAGATCCAGATCACTGGCAAAATGAAAATGGCCAAGGCCAAGATCAGACCAATGAGCTCGTCTTTCCACTGAGACTGGTGCCCGTTATGACAGGTGAGCCTTGCCCTTGCCCTTGGGCTGATCTCTTCCATATCTTCTTCTCGGTAACACTTTACATAACCTTCCACGAGATGGTTAACTAACGATTAACTAATATTAACTAATGGTAAGGTATTATTATGTCGCTCCGGAAATTGGGGGTTGGGGGGGCATAAGCTCTGCTGGATAAACATGATTAATAATCGTGATCGTGATTTTGATCTAAATAATTGTGATTATATTTTTTTCCATAATTGTGCAGCCCTAAATGTTATTGTCAACAGCAAATGTTTAGGAAGTGTTTTACAATTGGTTTAATAATGATATATCAATGCTTATAATAGTATTATAGATGCACAACAAACCATTAGCTAACCATTAGTTAACCATTTTTGCGGAAGGTTATTGTGAAGTGTTACCCTTGCATCTTCAGGATGCCATCAATTACATTGTCCCAATTTTTCCTCCCTTTCCCTGTTATGCCTGGTCCTCATGTTAATTACCTTCTTGTACAGTGGCGCTAACAGCTTTGGCCGGGCTTAGGACAAAGTTGTTTAATTTCTGTCCATTCTGCTAAGATTGATTTCTGATTTATCTTTGGTCGTCTGCTGTGAAAGGTCAGTGTTTTTCCACCTCTCTGACCACTTGGTGGCAGCAGGTTTGACCTCCCCTTCCGAGCCACGCCTATCTTCTCTCTTCAACTTTACACAAATTTTAGCTTAACCTTATTACTGGGACCACGAGTTGCCTATTATTAAGGAATTAGAGATAGGCTTTACTGTATCCTTGTTGTTGTTACATTATGAATACATTGTAAATATCCTACCTTGTTTTGTAGTGGATATTGTTCATAATTGATTATAAATTAATGAAGAGTATAATGTCTAGACTTAAACTTCAGAGCTGGTGTGTGACTGCGAGAATGTGTATGTGTGCATCTGAATTTGAAATCACTCTCAATCAACTGTATAGTTGTGATATTGAGCTACAAAAGTAGACCTTTGCCTTTGATTAATTTGTGATTAAACTTGACTGAAACAGTCTTTTAGCATCAAAACAACTTATCTACTTGAAGTTAATACACTGAATAGTAAAATGTATGAAATATTAGAATGTATATGTCATGTTATTTGTCAAATGTTGCCATCTTACCACAATGTTTCATCACTCTCCAACAAGTATCTGTAGAATGAACAAGGTTGCATGTTTTCTGGATCGTTGCTGACATGAAAAAAAAACACAGAAAAAAAAAAAGTTTTGTGCTGTAACAGAATCCATCATTAGTCTTGTTGGAACTTGGATAGCATCTCCCAGTTATAGCCCTCTGTTGTCCTATTTCATTCTGATAACATACAGCTAGAAGAACTCATACATTCATGTGCTTTGAAAGCCTGAACAAGGAACCATGGCCTAAGCCAGGGGTTCTCCAAGTGGGGTTCAGGGATCCCTGTGGGTCTGTGCCGAATTTCACGAACAGGGGGTCGTGAAAAAGTTTGCGATTATGAGGGGTCCTTGACAAAATGTGTGCTCTATTATGGGTTCCATGTTGAATTCTTTTTTGAGAAAAAAAAGTCTGATTTCTTACTATAGATCAGAGGTCAGTGAAACTTTTTTGAACAAACGCCCCCCTGACCTCATCATAAACCTGCCAACACCCCCCTTAGTATTAACAAATTAAATAGACTAATTCCCCCAATGGTAATTGAGCACCCTCCACCCCCATCTCAGCTGTATTCTTTTTTGTGTCATAATAAAAACTAGCCAGACAGTAGTTTAATTGAATCAGAAATATAATTACCATTACTCAATACGCAAGGAAAAAACAAAACAAAACAAGGGACGCTAACAGTATGGCTTATTATTTTATTTGACATGCATTTCCATCTCTCAACAGCTAGTGGTTTACCATGGGGTTCTGGTGCTCTCACCAAGAGCACATCATAATAAGTGGTTAGGTCACTTGGAGCATTTCAGACAAATGGGAAACCCGTCCCATCTAAATTCACTCCTGAAGCCCACGCCACTGCTATATACTACAACCAATAAGGAGACGAAAAATAGGGGACATACACTACATAGTAGAAAAAAAGAGAGAAAGAAACGAAAGAAAAGAAAGACATTTATACTTCCCTCAAGAGGACTACATATAAGACAGTACAGTACTGTAAAAGGGGATAAGACAGACAGAGGAGCCAGCCGATCATTTGGCAGTGTTAATATTAAGTTATGAGGCTGGGCTCTGGGGTCCATTTCGCTGAGGGAAACTTAATTTGAGTGCTGTGGTGGCAGCCATGTTGTGCTTAGTCTACGTAGTTAAAGGTTATACAACAAAATGCTTTGGCGTTTATTTTGTTATTGTGTGTTTTGTGCGTGTGTTTGAGTTATAAGTGTGATGCGGTTGTCAGCAGATGTAGGACACGCGCCTGTGAATTCCAAACACGCCACACGCAGACACAGTTTCACAGGCTAAAGGTACATACGTACATACCATAACATCCTCATAGTCTCTGACATCATACGCTACTGTCAAGCAGCAACGTTTAACAGCCTGGAGATGAGTGGCAGTGCTTTACCCTCCAGCGATCAGCTCTCACAAATACGCCAAAATAAAAGTCCATGGCAACCTGAGCGAGAACATTCCACTTGTAAAGTCTCTTCCCATTTCCTGATCCGTTATGTACACAGCATATATGTGATAATATTACAGTGGCCGCGGTCATTCAGTGGTTATTAGTCAGTTTTTTTAAAATTTGTATTAATTAAGCTGTTTGCAGTTACTCTTGTTAATCATAGCTAACTCTCATATAACATATATATGTCTAAAAAAAAGCATTTCACTGAAGTTTTTATTTTTTTTACAATAAGGACAGCATGGCATCCCTGTTGCATACACATTGCATTGTGGGGTGGGTATGCAAGTTTTGGCTATCGCTTTCCAGACAGCTCCTGTTTTACGGGCGACAAAATAATTCAGGCGCAAATACTCTCAGATCACTCATTGTTGTCCATATCAGTCCAGTAAGTGCGGAGGTACTCGAAAAAAATCTACATAACCCATCAAAACCATATTACTATAGTTGCTATAGTATAATGTATTTGCAATCTGTCTCCTGACTTGTTGGTGATAAAGAGCTGAAGGCGTGGTTCATATACTGTTGCGTTATCTCCGGAGCATACACATGTGGCATGGGGGGATATTCCAAGAACCCAGGTGAAATTAACCTAGTGGTAAATAATCTAATAGAAGAGCCTGTGTAGTCCTCATTTTCTTAACTGACACATGCAGGTTATCTATAATTACTTTCACCACTTTCTGTAGGTTAACTTAGCCAGGTTAATCACTCAACCGTGTTCTTGGGATACGCCCATGCTCGTCTGTTGTGATGCCTCTATGGCATATAGCGTGGGGCAGAGCGGTCGTTGCAGACCGACTTCCTCAGACGAACGCCCCTGCGGATAGTCTTCAGCATATCCTCCCCATCGGGCACTGCCGTCTTCTCTGCCCTCGCGCCCTGCATCTCCATCCCCATCCCCATCCCCATCCCCATCTGGCTTTGGCTCGCCGCTGCCACCTCTGTCGGGGAGGGGAATGGGAACTGGCCCTCTCCCAGGGCGTGAGCGCTGGCCACCAGCTCCCCGATCTGCTCCACCAGGGTGTGGCGGTTGGCAGCCAGCACCAGGTCCTCATGCTGCTGCTGCTGCTGCTGCTGCTGCTGCTGCTGCTGCTGCTGGAAGTGGAGCTCCAGAGCGGAGGGCTGCTGATGCGGGGGGTAAAGGCTGGGATCGAACCCGCCGGAGGGGCCCCACGTCTGGGTCGGCAGGCTGGGCCGCTTGGGTGAGCCCTTCATCATGTACTCCACGGCGGCCGGTGAGAGGTCGTCCGGGTACAGATACAGATCCTGGCTGCCGTTGGTCTCAGGGGGTGGCGGGGGGAATCCCGGAGAGTCGGGCACGGTGGGGGTCTTGACCGGGACGATGGGGGGCCGGATGGGTATCGGCCCCACGTTCGACGGGGTGCGCCTCACCCCGGCCTTGGACGACGGGGTTCGGCGGATGGTGGCCGTCCCGGAGGAGATGACCATCCCGCCGAGGTTTATCACGCCCCCTCCAGGCGAGCCGTTGGTCTCGGCAGAGGGGCTGTGCGGCTGGGAGTAGGTGCCCAGAGGAGAGGTGCCCAGTGGGGAGGACGTGCCGTGCGGCGGCGTGCCCACTTTGGTGCCCGCGGCAGGGATGATGCCCGCCGTGCTGGCCGGCCTCTTGGTCTGGATCATGCGGCGGTAGTTCTGCGCCAGGTTGCTGTGGCGGGGCACGGTACAGGAGCGGTCGAAGTCCGTCTGCGGGTCGATGTCGGCGTCGCCGTTCATGGAGTAGCTGTCGAAGTCTGAACCTGGGGAGCAGAGGAGAGTGGGAATGAATGGAGAACGAGTGTAGAGGAGAGAGAGAGAGAGAATGAATAACCTCAGAACAGAAACAGGACAGAAACACACACGCACCGCAAACAAACAAACATACGAACCAACAGCGAACTTGGACAATCACATAACCTCCTTGGCGGAGGTAACAAGTGTGATGTTGATTTAATACTGTGTGAGGATGTGGTGTCTTCGGGGTGAGGTACTTGTGCATGTTGTGTGTTGAGTGTGAGTGTGAGCAGTGTGTCCTAAGGCGTTAAGTCAAGATGGTGTGGGGATGGCTGGCATCAGAGACACATAACCATCATCATCATTATTAGAAAGGTTATGTTGCGCATTTTAAAATGAAATATCATATGAAAACCCCTAAAAATATAATTGTTCCTTTGATACAGCTTTAGAAATTACATTCACAACATAAAATCTTTATCTGCTCATGGGACTTCATGGGTCAAGGTGGCCACTTTAACAATGAAGAGACAGGGGAAAACCTTACCAGTGTATTATCATGAGAGGGAACGGTATCTTCAGAGCAAGACGGTGTGGTGTTCTGTGTGTGTGTGTGTGTGTGTGTGTGTGTGTGTGTGTGTGTGTGTGTGTGTGTGTGTGTGTGTGTGTGTGTGTTGCGTGTATTACCGTGAGAAGGTATGGTGTCTTCAGAGCAAGAGGGTGTGGTGTTCTGTGTGCTGTAGCCACTGGAGTACTGGAGAGACTCTCTGCTGTTCTTCTGCTGCTCCACACTCAGCCCACGCGTCAACACCATGGCCAGCTCACTAGCCGCCGAGGACATGGGCTTCATATGCTGGGAGCACACACACACACACACACACGCACGCACAAACACACACACACACGCACGCACAAACACACACACGCACACACGCACGCACGCACGCACACACTCACACAGGCCCACACACACACACGCACAAACACACACACACATGCACGCACGCAGGCACTCACGCACGCATAAACACACACACACACACACACACACACACACACACACACACACACACACACACACACACACACACACACACAAACGCACGCACGCACGCACGCACGCACGCACACACGCACACACACACACACACACACACACACACACACACGGCATGAATATACAGTGCACGTACACACATAATATGTTGAAAAAATAAATGGCCTGAATAAAGAGAGGAAATGGTGAAGGATTGAGAAGTTTTGAGAATGACCCCATCAAAACACGTTTCAATCGCATTGAAATAACAGAAAATGTATAGGTTGCATATGAATAAAATGTGTTCATTTAAATCATGCTCACTATTGAAGTAAGGTCAATCCAACAAACTTTGTTTTCAGAGTACTACGGCTCAAGTTGTACCCCATATAGATACTACATACAGTAATAGACTTCATTACCGCATTACCTTTGCCTGTGCCACTGTAACAGGGCTCATCCTAGCCCTCTGCTGCTCCTCCAAGTGTATCCCAGAGTTCCCTCTGCCCATGTAAGGGCTCTCGGACTCCCTCAGCCTCTCGATGGGGTCGTTCCTGCGGGGCTGAGAGGCCGCCCGGCTCTCATAGGCATTGGACAGCTCATAAGCATTTGACTTTGCCCAATCCTGGAGGAAAGCAGGAGGTGTTTAATGGGGGACAAGTGCCCCAGTGCACTATGGGAGGTGTAGTTTGTTGTGGAGTATCGTGGCAAGGCTCTCTTTCATTGGTCATTGATGCTTTTTTTTTTACTAGTAGACGTCAGGTGGTACAACTACAGTACAGCTAATGCCACTCTTGTATGATTAAATAATCTAATTAATATTTGGAAAGTCATTATGTACAATCAATCAATATACGTTTTAGATAATCCAATAAAATAAAATAAAAAACATTTAATTCTTCCAGTTGTGGTATTAGCTGTTGCTGTACCACCCTGAACTCTGCTACTAAAAGACATCATTGACCAAAATCCACTTTTTTAGAAGGGTGTTGATTATTGCTGGATTGAACACATATACAACTTAACATGTATGCAACTAAGGTTAAAAGCAAAAAATAAGCAATGATATTTTAATGAATGCAAAAGCAAATAAGCAATGATGTTTTAAATAAATGTTAACAAAAGCTAAAAGGGATGTTAGGCAGAAAATGAGTAAATTAGACAGAAAGCTAATCATTAAGCATGAGAGATTTTAAAAAAGCAACTAAAATGGTCAAAATTAAAACAAACCTTCCAGCAAGGAACCTTTGATGTGGGTGAGGGGGTGTTTGATCCGGGGGAATAGTTATGGGGGGACACAGGGATTATGAAAGAGAGAGGCCTGATGGAGCCAGTGAGTGAGTGAGCAGGGCGGAAGGTAGCAAATGAGCCAAACTGTGGATTGATGAACACATACAGCAGATATTCAGATCACCAAGAGCACCCAAACACACATGACACAAAGCATAGCAGTACCAGCAGCAATAGCCATAGATATACACAACACTAGACGCTGCCTTCAGCCTTTACGCATGGCGAAGCACAGTCATCTTGTAACATATCCTTGTAACGTATCCTTATTCGTGATGCCGCAGAAATTATCAAACTGAGCCGATGGATCCAGCGTTCATGTCCACATGACAAATTTTTAACCGCTGCTCTGATCTTTTTTTAAAAAATTTTTTTACTGTGGATGTGTGCTGCTGTGCCGATTTGATTGTTTCTTTGGCATCACAAACACAAACTGTCAACACAGATTTACTGCCACATAGAGGATCATTTGCATATCGCCAGCTGATGTTTATTTACCACCAAACAGAGATGGTAGTGATCAAATTGAGCCATTTTCCCCTTTGACATGGGTAGTCAAGGCAACATCTAGTATTGCATATCTATGAGCATTAGTAACCACAGAGCAACAAGGGTATTTGTTCTACCAGAGTGCTACACCACCACTATACCGCTGTGAGAGAAAAGGGATCAGCAGCAGTGTTTCTGAGCCAATAAAACACTTTATGTTGTGCTTCCGGTATTTCTATTGGCTTTCTATTTTCATTCAGAAATAAGTAACTGTCTTGACCATGACGAGTTGTTGGAGTTCACACATCAGCAAATAACCACTCAGACAGGCAGTTCTACTGAGGTACTATTCTGAAATACAACCAGTAGGATCCAAATGGAACTTTAAAAAGGGCTTAAGACAACATTGGACTATTCAAGATTTAAGCTAACAAACCGTTCTGTGTCAGGGAGTGCCTCTGGCCTGTGATTTCCAGGGCTATAAAGCTTCCAAAACATTCTTAGCTCGGGCCAGAAACATTCTGATAAGGTGATATCTGAAATGCGGCAGTGTAGCATGCATTAGGAGATTACTTGTTATCAGAATACGCAAAACCCTGAGCCCTTATGTTTGGTGCACGCTTTGTATGCTAACATCATTAGCGGTCACGCGAGGCTGATTATGTAAACATGGTGGTGTAGCACAAGGTTCTGAACAAACACGTTCTGTTTGTGGGGGACTGAGCTGGGGTTAGCGTCAAGGTCATGTTGACCTTGACATGGGGAAAAACCAGCTGCAAAAAAGCCAAATGTGATCTGTGAATGTCTGCAATGGAATATTCTCCATTCCTCAGCAGTACAATACTTTGGGGCATACAATAGCACAAAAAACACAGTCACACACATAGTAGGCATGCACGTGTGTTTGTGTGTGTGTGTGTGTGTGTGTGTGTGTGTGTGTGTGTGTGTGTGTGTGTGTGTGTGTGTGTGTGTGTGTGTGTGTGTGTGTCTGTGTGTGTGTTTGTCTATGTGTGTGTGTCTGTGTGTCTGTGTGTGTGTGTGTGTGTGTGTGTGTGTGTGTGTGTGTGTGTGTGTGTGTGTGTGTGTGTGTGTCTGTGTGAGTGTGAGTGTGAGTGTGTGTGTGTGTGTGTGTGTGTGTGTTAGGAAAAGGGAGAGCGCGAGCAGTGACACTCACCGCAGTGGGGGAGTTGCACTCGCTTACAGACTGACACACCTCACTGGCTTCAGACGAAGCTGAGCTAGAGGATTTCTGTGGAGCGGAAGAAGAGAAGAGAAGAGAAGAGAAGAGAAGAGAAGAGGAGAGAAGAGAAGAGAAGAGAAGAGGAGAGAAGAGAAGAGAAGAGAAGAGAAGAGAAGAGAAGAGAAGAGAAGAGAAGAGAAGAGAAGAGGAGAGAAGAGAAGAGAAGAGAAGAGAAGAGAAGAGAAGAGAAGAGAAGAAAGGAGAGGAGAGAAGAGAAGAGGGAGAGGGACCGGAGAGAGGAGAGGAAGAGGGAGAGGAGAGGAAGGCAGTGACATGGGAGTGAGATGGGGAGCACTCACAGTGGAGAGCAGCAAAGAGCCGTCTGGGACTAGAATAGGTGAGGGGGTCTAACAGGCTCTAGATGTGCAGGTGATAGGTGAATACAATGGCTTGAAATGGTAAACCCTGCTTTCCGCCTATATGCAGGGAATGATAACTAGGCCTACTGTAATTCATTTACCTGTTTGAAGAGTGGAGCCATTTAGGATTCGCTGATTTATCAAATTGCCCCAAATATGAGTAAAATTCCCCCCAAAAATTAAATAAATGCCCCAAATATGAGTCAAGACAAATATCAGTCGTTTTCTGAACACAATGTCAGAACTCAGCGTTTCTGCTTTCAGCTCATGTACTGTATGTACTTGAAGTACTTGTTTTTTTTTGTTGGTCTGTGATGGTGTTGTGTCCTACTGTACCTGGCTGGTGATGTCCGAGGGCATGGGGGAGGGGGGCTTGGAGTGGGTGTTGGCGTCCTGGGAGACAAAGCCAGAGTCATGGGACGACACACTGCTCAGGCGATGAGTGGCCCCTGGTGGCAGGTGGACCAAACTGCAGAGAGAAAATAAAAATATTAAAGATTACAATATTTCATATTTTAATAACATTCTTTGGATGTACCTTTCTGACCACTATACAGAGAAAAAAACAACAACGACCGAGACATAAGTACGTATGTAAGAAAAGGAATAAGGGGATGCATAATCAAATTGGTGATTGTATGTCATTACTGTTATTAAATGTCTTACCACAGTGAAGCAATGTAGTAAGTAATGATAGGACTCTGAAGGCTAAAAATAGGCCACACATGGCTACACCCAGCTTTAGTCTACATCCAGATTTTACTGCATTTTTAATTCTTGGCCAACATGGCATTTGGTGGAGGTCTGTACATGCTTTCTTGCTGTGCTAGACCACTGTTGAATGACTCTTGTTCCACAGTAAGCAGGGCCAGAATTAAGATGGCCTGGGACCCCTAAGCTACAGGTTGCTGTTGGGCCCACTTGAAGCCAAATTTTGTGAATTCATAGAAAGTGTCATAATTAGTAGGAATTAAGAATAACATGTCTATACCAATATTGAATCTCGTCACAATTCTGCAATTTTTCACTTTTGGCCAATGAGGGCCCCCTTGGCAGGTGGAGGACCCTAGGTTGCATCCATATCCAGCCTGTGCGTTAATCCGGCCTTGACAGTAAAACTACATATCGCTGCTAGTTACTCACTCAGCGAGTGAAGTCAATAGAATGTCTTTGTATTCCAGCGAGGTGAGTAGGTGATAGGCGAGTTGGCGAGGAGAGTACAAGCGATGCGATGTGGGCGGATTCCGAATATCTTAACTTTGAGCAAGGCGAGTAAGCGAGTAACCAACCAATTGGAATGCAGAGTTCAGTACTTCTCGCTTTTGCATTGGCAGTTAATGCCGCGGGAACGATTAGCGAAAGTTCCATCAGCGAGTGGCAAGTAGGCAAGTGAACGAGAAGCGAGTATTGTACGTTAAGGCTGCCTTCACTACTGGTGAATAAGTCATTTTCCACAGTCAGGCTGCCTTCACTACTGAATAAGTCATGCTCCACAGTCAGGCTGCCTTCACTACTGAATAAGTCATTTTCCACAGTCAGGCTGCCTTCACTACTGGTGAGTAACTCTTGTTCCACAGTCAGGCTGCCAACTTTACTGTACCTGCACAGGCTGCTCTTCCTGGAGCCAACGCTGCTGGGGGAGGATGGGGGCGTCTGGTAGGACCAGCTGTAATCTGAGCCCTTCAGGTCCACTATCACCTACACACACACACACACGCACGCACGCACGCACGCACGCACGCACGCACGCACGCACGCACGCACGCACGCGCACACACACACACACACACACACGCGCGCGCACGCACACGCGCACGCACACGCACACACACAGGGGTAGGGGTTAATATGACAGTTACATAGTTGAGAGAGAGAGAGAGAGAGAGAGAGAGAGAGAGAGAGAGAGAGAGAGAGAGAGAGAGAGAGAGAGAGAGAAGAACCAGGGCAGAGAGAAGAGGAGGAAGAAATAGGTAGGTAGCATAGTTAACAAGAGTGCTTTAAAAAAGAGAGAGAGAGAGAGAGATGAAATACCTGTTCGCTGGCAGCAGGCAGTTTGTGTGGATCAGTGGTAAGCACGGTGAGGTCATCAATAATGGCCTGAAGGTGGGTGACCTCTCCCAGCATGGCAATCTCCCCATTCTGATTTCAGAAAGAGACAGAAATGCTCACTTGTAGACTACCACACACCTCTGGTCTTTTACTTGAGAATTAGACTTACTGGACTAGACTTTTCATGTCATGTTGTCCATATCATTTTTTATTTTTTAAATATATTTTTTTAGGGCTTTTTTGCCTTTGAAGAGACAGGAAATGAGTGGGGAGAGAGAGATGGGGAGGTATCGGCAAATGACCTGGGCTGGAATCGAACCTGGGTCACCATCACAGTAACCCAGTGCCATACAGTTAGGCCACAGTAGGGCCACATTATTTTACACTCTGGGTGCATTCCAATATGCGACCTTGCGTCCTCCACTTGTGTTTGTGGCCTCGTAGCAGGAAGTAATATGTCATGATGACATCACTGACAACAGCATTATATTTCAATATCTTGCAATAGCACAATTCTACTGTCCTTTTCTCATTTGCAATTGGGATGGTGAATGAAGAATAGACCCCCAAAAATTGTTTTGGCGAGGCTGACAGCTAGGAAACTTAATTTTTTTCTGCACGGAGGAGGGGCCAAGAGGCGGGGCAAGGCCACAAGCACAAGTGGAGGACGCAAGGTTGCATATTGGAACGCACCCTCTCACTCCCTCGCTCTTCTCTTCCTCTCCACTCAGCTGCATTAGTCAATTCATTTTTCAATACTAAGATGAGATCAAGGGGGCATTGGGAAGCTTATGATGAGGTAAAGGGGGCGTTTGTCCACTACAATAGACAATTGTAGTCGAAGAGAAACTTAGCACTCTATGCAAACGTACCACCACTGGCAGCATCATGCTGATGAAGTTGCAGTAGCGCCCCCTCTCCTCCAGGAGGGCTCTGCGCACCGCCTGCTTCTCGGTCTCCTCCATCAACAGATACATGTCACTCACGTCCTGCATAGCATTGTTCAGCTGAGGCTGCAGACCGCCCCGGCCTGGTGGACCGAGGGAGAGAGATGGGGGGGGCAGTGGAGAGAGAGTGAGAGAGAGAGAGAGAGAGAGAGAGAGAGAGAGAGAGAGAGAGAGAGAGAGAGAGAGGAGAGAGAAAAGAGAAAGACAGGGATGGAGGGAAGGAGAGAGAGAGCGTAGACAGGGAAGGAAAGAGAGGGTGGGGTTGGGGAAGTGGAGAGGGCGAAAGAGAGACAGAGAGGGAGAAAGAGAGAGAGAAGGAGAAATATGAAGGGAGATAAGTAGAGAGAAGTAGAGGTAGATGGGTGGGAGGTAGCGAGAAAGAGAGAGAGAGAGTAGAGAATGGAGGAGGGGAGGTAGAGAAGGAGAGAGAGAGAGAAGGAGAAGAGGAGAGAGGAAGAGAGAGGAAATGTAGGAAAAGAAAAGAGGAGAGGGCATGGTGACATAGAGATGTTGAAGGGTCAGAGCCAGACAGCAGAGAAGGAGGGAGAGAATGGGAAGACATGAAGTGGAGGGGAAGGAAAGAGGTATAATGAAGAGATGAGAACATGGCATATGGTACTTAGTGTCCATTTGGATCCAACAGCATCAGTGATGAAATGAGGTAACGGCTGCAAGTCAAATGATTTCCTTCCACCCTTGGTCCTTGATCCTTCTGACGCGAGGCATGATGTCATTGATCATGATAGGTGTTTTATTCAACATCTTGCACAACACAATGCAAAGAACATTCTCTCATTTGCAAGCGAGCTGTTGAATGGGGGAAAGTCCTCAGGCTTTAATGGTGGTTGACAGTGGGGAAACGTAATTGCTTTCTCCACAGAGGCGGGGCAACACCAAGGCAAAAGGATGGCAGGACCAGGAAAGGACGAGAGAAAATAGTTTGACTTGCACCCAATGGGTCACCAGTCCCTGACACGAATGAACCACTGAGTGATGCGAGAAAACATGACAAAAAAAATGAATGATCACTGAGGATGAGCACATGGTGAGTTGGTAACACTTCATTTGAAAGGGCAATTAAACAGCAACAGCCGTGCTGTAATGTTGTAATCATTACTATCATGATGGAAACCCAAATGCAGGACCCTTTCAAGTAAGTGTCACAAACCTATGTATGAAAAATTAAACATCAATTGAAAAACAATTGAAAGAAAAACCCATGGGGAATGATGATGTGCAAATGAAAGCTTCCTCTGCAAACACAATGACATGCAAGGTTAATGTCTTAACAAACAAACACAAACACGTAAATGATCAGCTATGATATATGCGCAGTGAAATGGTTGTGTAGCAGTGAAATGATTGTGGTTATGATGGAGAATAAGGGGAGATGCAGAGTTGAGCTGGCAGGAAGAGCATACATACCCGGGAGTTCTAGAGCGAGAGAGATCATGGGCAAAGAATGAGAGAGAGAGAGAGAGAGAGAGAGAGAGAGAGAGAGAGAGAGAGAGAGAGAGAGAGAGAGAGAGAGAGAGAGAGAGAGAGAGAGAGAGAGAGAGAGAGAGAGAGAGAAGAACCAGGGCAGAGAGAAGAGGAGGAAGAAATAGGTAGGTAGCATAGTTAACAAGAGTGCTTTTAAAAAAAAACAAGCCTAAGAGCTTGAGCAGAACAAAGCTTTATGAATTTTTTGCAAAAGAGCTTATCACAGAGCTTAAAAAGGTTTATACATCATCTGGAAGATTCCATGCAGCATTAGTATGTTTCGTTTGGCATGTTTGTGCTCTAAAGTAATAGAGAGTAAGGGTGTGTTGACCCTGTCCCCACTAGGTGGCAGCATTTTGTGGCAAGACAATCATGCATCCTCCATGTGTACATCCCCACCTTGGGTGTCAAACTCAAATTCACCGTGGCCCGAAAATGAAAATCTGGGACAAACTCGCAGGTCAAACTGAATATTTCTTCAAAGCTGTATGATTTTGACATCTCTGATTTAAATACATACTGGCTTGAGGGTTGGGGAACTGACACAGGTTAAAACCTGCACACCCAAACATATGACTTGGGAGAGGGACCACAGAGCTCTGAAAAGCTGAAAGTGTTTTTTTGTCTGCCATTCTTGCTTCATTTTTATGTGACGTTTCGAGTCGATAGAACCTTTTCCAGACGCTGTGAAAGTTTGGGGAGGGCAGAGAGCATGCAGTTGACCTGCTCATGTCTTCAGCACATTGGTACATTGGAAAGGGTTAGTGAGGGGTCAAGGTGCTGGTCAACGGGATTAGCCCACTGGTCCAGTAGCATCTGACCCTGGTCAACCATTAATCCCACACGGCGCAGGCAGGATCAGGATCAGGGTCAGGAGGCCAGTCTGGTGCTGTACCCCGCCGCCTTGGCAGCCACAGCAGCTAAGCACTGGCCACGCAACCCCCTCTTAGCCATGAGCCAGTCGCTAGCTCCATTAGGACTGGGGGCAGCCGTGGTCTACTAACGGTTAGGAAGTTGGTCTTCAATATGGCAGCTATAAGCCCGATTCGGACAGGATAAATATTACCTATGGACCCCTGATATTTCGCAATTACCCCCAGACCCCTGTGATTTTTCGGGGCGCATTCGGACAGGATAAATAAACGTCTGTTATTTACTCAATTCACAGACATTACAAGGGGGTGCAGACGGCGCGCCTATGTGAAATTACCCCAGGACGTCTGTGTTTCGCCGAAATACAGTAGGTAATTCTCAAATCGCGGACATGGCACATTCGCACAGGACTAAAAACTCGTAGTTATTCCGAATTACCGGGGGTCCATAGGTTATAAAAGTCCCGTCCGAATCGGGCTATTGGTTCATATCCCTACACCTCCATCCGTGGCTGAAGCGCCCTTGAGCAAAGCAACAAAACCTACATTGCTCCATGGACTTTAACCAACACCCTGATGTATACATATCTGTAAGTCGTTTTGGATAAAAGCATCATTAAAGGGTAATGCAATGTAATGCAAAGATACCCGCTGCTGACCAACCATTTCTACGACACAGTACATTGTGCTAGTTCAACACTTAAAGAGACCAATTTAACATCCTAACAGTCGGCCTTATTATCTTAAAGGTGCAATGTGTAGGCCTTAAAATTTGATGGCGGAGGTAAGTATTTGTGAGAAAGGTAACATTTGTCAATAGGCATTATGAATTCTGGAAAGACACTGCTAAAATATTAGACAGTGTACCTTTGAATTCACACAGTAAAATGTACTGTGCATCTGAGCAAAACCACAAAAATGCAGACCAACTGACCAAAGGTGTTTGAAGGTTAAGCTGTGTATTTTTTGATAACATTTCCCTTTGAAATCCAGTCAAAAAATATGGTGACGTCAGTGTTTGACGTTGCATCAGCAAAATAAACAATACTTGGAAGTGCAAGGCGACCTCTACTGATATGGGATGTCATAATACAAACATTAAAATGTTTTATATTTCTCTTTACCTGACAACGCCTTTATTACGTAAACAAAGGATATGACTTTGCATTCTTATCAAAGGTGACTTGTGTTTTTTTTAACCAAAAGTTTATTTTCTTTAGGGAGGCCCTTCTTCCTGATCTTCAACTTCATTTTTACTCAGAGATCACATTTCTTTGACAGAGGGCAGCATTCACTTTAGTTTTTCTTTATGGTTGCTATATTGTTGGCTCTCTGCGTCATACACAAGAGAGTGTCTCTGTGATAAAGATGGTCCTGTTTTTGAACTGTGTAGGGAATGTAGAAGTGCTGTAGAAATGTAGAAAAATGCAGATAGAGCTGCTAGCCATGACAATGAGAAAAGTACCTTTTCTGGCCTTCTTCTGAAGCTTTAAGGTGTCAGAGGATTTCTTCTTTATTTCCTGCCTGGATCGCTTGTACTCTGTAGAGAGAGAGGAGTTCACATGAGCACCAAAGAAACTTATCTATGTAGAGTTTTCATCTCTGAACTTATGATTTGCAAAAACAGTTTTAGACGATGCTTGTGTTCAAAACAAGCCCATTAGGTACGTCACTCAGTATGACGAGGGGGCAGCAATACAGATGCAGAAGCATCTAATGCAGTGTTTCTCAACTGGTGGGTCGCGGAGGGGTCATGGGTGGGTCGCGGAGCCGTGGTGTAAAAAAATCGTAATTCATTCATTCACTAAAAAAAAAAAAATCCAACTTTTCCTGCAACAATTTACGTTTATTTTTATAGGCGATTGAACTTGTGTCATCTGTCGTCATAGATAAAATCAGAATGTTTATGCGAGATAGAAGCGTGCAACCAGTCATTCGAGTGTCGCTAAAAAAATTGGGTCGCGACCGAATGAGAGTGGAAAATGGTGGGTCCCAAGACTGTTCCAGTTGAGAACCACTGCTCACCCGATGCCTTGTCATTACATCACCACACTGAGGGGTGAGTATCCAGGAGTCGCATGGCATGCCTTACCCTGTCATCTAAATGGTGCTATGCGCTCAGCTCAACCAAGTAAAAAAACAACTGGGTGCTCATTCCTTAAAGATATACAAAATAAAGAGAAGAGGACAGCACTCCAAGTTTTTGTGTTTTATTGCCCGTAACACAAAAACTTGGAGTGCTGTCCTCTTCTCTTTATTTTGCCTTGTCATCTCCCATTTGATTTCAAAAAGCCACTCATCCTAGAATCACTGGATGAGATACTAGTATCCACTGCCTTCTATTCTTTCATATTGTGTGTGTGTGTCACTGCTTATAAATACGATGGTAAGAGGTTGTGTATTGATTTGACTGTAATGGGGCTCCTGGCGTGCTGACATAACGAACAGCCATTTTAAGATGCACTTTGGTTTGACATTACAGAAAGGTTGTTGGTATGTCACTTGAACCATCACTGTTCACTGTTTTTGAATGGAGGACTGTTCATGACGCATTGTTTACATGTATAGATCGTACACCAAAGAGGGTTTTTTTTCTTTCAAAATGTAGTTTGTACAGTCGATTAGATGAACCCAATGGGAAGCAATGCATTGAACTTTACAAAATGTGGATGACCTATGAATTAAGGGACTACACACTATAGTTTCATCAAGATAATTGATATCTGCCCTTAATCTGCTGAGTATCTGGAAATGTACTGTATACTGGTGGCATCTGTGGAGAACTTTCGTCCTAATGCTCTGGTTGGCTAGGGCATTGACCTTTGGCATGGTCCTTGTCCAATAGGGCAGCGGTCTTCTTCCAGTCCTCTATCCTGTCCTGCAGAGGACCAACTAGCTTCTCCATAAGGGCACTGGGAAGACAAGAGAAAGGGAGAAGGAGAGAGAGAGAGAGAGAGAGAGAGAGAGAGAGAGAGAGAGAGAGAGAGAGAGAGAGAGAGAGAGAGAGAGAGAGACAGACAGACAGACAGACAGACAGACAGACAGACAGACAAACAGAGAGACAGACAGAGATACAGACAGGCAGAGAAGAGATAAACAGGAATTAACAAAATGAAAGAATCAACAACACACATTATTCTCCACGTCATCAAGTTATATATGACACCCCCACTCATGCAGATTACATCTCTCTGCCCCTTTCTTCCACTGGAATGTAGTGTTTTCCATTTGGCCTGTTAATCCTTCCTCTCCCCCTCTCTCTCCTCTTGGGCTCCTGAGTCAGTAATACTCTGAGTAGAGAGATCAGGGTCAGCGCTACGCTGCGGCTGTGACACAGTGCCGTACAGTACACATGAAACAGATGACCAGAAGGACGCACACTAAACACTGAAACATGATCTCCTAAAGCGCCACAAAGCCCCTGGTCTCTATACACACACACACACACACACACACACACACACACACACACACACACACACACACACACACACACACACACACACACACACACACACACACACACACACACACACACACACACACAAACACACACACACGGACGGGCGGACGTCCGAGCTGACACCAGCCATGCCAGTGCCCTGCTAGTGTTACATGACATTACACTGCATTTAGACAGACACATATCTGTGATTTACAGCAATTCACAATGCATCAAGAACCAGACTGGAGCAAAGCTGAGCAAGGTGGGGTTGGAATATTATTGTTGAAAGCTCCAGGCCACATCAGCCGTTGATGAGGATCTTTACAGCACCCTGGTACATTACAGTGCATATTGCATGTGGACTGCCGTGGTGTAATGGTTAGGGAGTTTGGACTGTAGATCACAGGGTTACAGGATCGAATCCCACTCTTACCTCTCCCTACATGTCCATCCATGGCTGAAGTGCCCTTGAGCTAGGCACCTAACCCCACATTGCTCCAGGGCCTGTAACCAGTAGCCTGTAATAACTGTCTTTGGATAAAAATGTGTCTTCTAAGTGTAATGTAATGTAATGTAATGTAATAATAATGTAATGTAATAACAATGAAATTATGTAGACCTCCTTGTGTAATAATAATGTAATAATTGCATCTAGGCTGACATAAATCTGTGACTTACTGTGCAGCAAATTTTTCATGCCCCACAATTTCTCCTACTGCTGCAGGGGAATTGAATTTGTAGCCCAGTGTTTCCCATACATTGAGGAAACTATGGCGCACCGCCATAGTTTAAAGTTGGCCGCCATAGTTTGCCCCCCCCCCTTTTTTTTTAACCCCTTAGCGCAGCACTATGGATCTCTGTAATGTCATAGCAATGTTGTTATGATGTGGTTAAGCATTTTTAGCAAGTGAATAGGGTCGCCGGCGACCCCTGCTGCATTAAGAGGCTACAAACGATTTCCGTTTTTCCTTCGCATTTTCCTCCTGGAGTAAATACATCCTATAGAGAAAACCATGAGTGCTTGAAAGACAGAGGGATCAAAAGCCTGGTCAAGTTGTTGTAGTAGTTAACTTGGGTTTGAGAGCAATAAAAAACCTTCAGTGAAGGGACAGTTGGGATGAGTTTACTGATACTATCCAGCCTTTGTTTTACAGTTGTATGATAATGAGTTAGGCGACAGGCCTTCATTGACACAGCAGAGGAGACATCGGGCTGCATATAGAAATGAATGTGTAATGAATGTGAATATAGACATAAATGTGTAATATGTTGTTCAGCCCTTTTACCTTCAGACCCCTGCATGAGGGACGAATGAAAGTGTGCTGTAAACGGAAATGATTCACTGTACAGCATTTTTAAAATATAAATGACAATGTACTACTATACATGTCATGGGTAAAGTCTTATGTAATTTCTCAAAATATAAATGGCTGAAATGTAGGCCTGTAGTTTCTCCATGCACAAATGTCATACTGTACTCAATGTTTTGCCGTTTTGCATTTATGCAGCCAGCGTGAAATCACCCCCCCCCCCCCCAAGGGCCAGCATGAAATCACGCCCACCCCCACCCCCACCCCCACCCCCACCCCCACCTCCCTGGCTGCCCCCATAGTTTCCAAAATTTCTGTGGGAAACACTGTAGCCCCTCAAACCAAGAACCAACTCCATAAACTTGAGGCCCCAGCTGGCCGGCTGGCATTGTCTGTAACTGCATTTGCTTTTTTAAGTAAAGTGGCATCACCTCAGTCAGGTACGATACTGATAGTTTGTGAGAGACAGCTGCTGCAGTGTGATGTGATATGTGATATGAGATGGAAGGGTGTGTTTGGGAAAGGGGAGGTGGAGGGGGAGTGATCTGGTTAGAGTGTGGTCAGGTGTGATATGGTTAGATACTGAGAGAGAGCGAGAGAGAGAGTGTGTGCTGCAGACTGATGTTATTTTTATATGATATGACATCACCAGACGATAGGCCTATCACAGACATATATTCTGGGAATCGTCTACTAATTTTCTCATAGGGGAGGTTAATATAAACTATATTAAAAAATACTATGTACAGCTTGATGGACAGCTTGTCTTGCATCTGATGCCGACATGATGGATCTGTAAATAAAGCACATGCTTCAGTTTGTCTAACATGTCTTGCGCTTCGTCCTCATTCTGTGATTGGCTTCCCAAACATTTCAGCTAGTTTTTCCAGGCTGTCTTTCAGATCGGAGCGATCGTGCAAGGCAGCATGGGAATTCCCAGTCTAATGAGGTGGAGGGGTGTGCTTGGGAAAGGGCGGGGTGGGACGTGGTGCCTCTTACTTGGTGAAGTGGCGTAGCTTGGCCTCGATGCTGCGGTGGCGCATACACATGCGCGTCAGGGCAGAGCCAATGTCCCTGGTGGCACCTGGAGAAGGAGAGAGAGAGAGAGAGAGAGAGAGAGAGAGAGAGAGAGAGAGAGAGAGAGAGAGAGAGAGAGAAGATTTAAATTCACCTCTATTGCAATTATGCAGGTATACACACAGAGTAACAACATGCATTTTACTTCGCATCTAACCAGAACAGCAAGTAAAGAAGTAAAGATGATTATAAATACGTATGTACAGGTAGTATGTAGAGGGAGAGAAAGAGAGAGAGAGAAAGAAAGAGAGAGAGAGAGAGGGGGGGGGGCTAAACAATGGAGCAACATTTGTAGTCTCCAGGAGGGAGCAGTAGGGATGAGGGAGTGAGGGAGGGAGGCCCTGGCCTGATGTTGCTGCTCCCTCAGATTAGTGCCGATCATCACGGAGCGCTCTCTCTCACGGTCACGGTGGCCATCAACAAGACATCACATGCCCACTTCCCACTTCCCACACCTTGCTATTATCCACAGCAGTTCTCACAATTATATAGTCAGCGCGCATATGCATTAAGAGGATGTAAGAATGCACCAAATAACGTTTGCAGGTGTGGGCGCGCCATCACTATAATGCCTTTGACCTTTTTTTATTTGTCTTTTTGACCTGCTCTTCCAGTTCAGCTGCATATTTCACATGGGATTAACAAACACTAAACACAGTTTGCAGTAATATCAGGTAAATGTCAGTTGAAAACCACCAGAGAGAGAGAGAAGTGGGAATGTTTTTTGCATTGACACATACTGTAAGTCATAAGCGGCAGTAAGACCACATAGAAAATCTACCAGCTCGGCAAAAGGGAGAATTGGGTCAAAAACAAGCCAGGGTAAAACCGAAAAACCAAAAGTTAAGCCGTGTTAATCTTTTGCGTGCTTAGGTGTTTTATGGAACAAAGGATTCCTAGTGCATGAAATCACTTGATGGCTGACAGTGGCTGTGATTCAGGTCGACTAGGGGGGCCATGTTTCTTTTACATAAGGAGTGCCGTTACATGCATATTACTACATGAATGAGTATTCCGCTTTTCATTTTGTCAGTTATTTGGTACAAAACTGGTTCCGGAATATTATGTTTACATGTGTGGAGCAGCGTTGTGCAACTGGAATTTCCCCGGAGCACGGACACATTCTCAATGAATAATGACTGGTTCACACCAGACTACTGCCATAATTCTGTTTTAAAGCGGAATATTTCTCACATGTACCTGCAGTCTTTCACACCTGATATGCATAGGCTTCATATGTTCTGCCTTGGGTATCCTAACACACAGAGCATAGCTTGACACCAAAAACATTGTTTGTTTGGTAATAAGTGGTGCAACAAGACTACTTTTCATCAAGAGAATAAGTTGAGGAGAGGGTTTTCCCCACCTATTCATATTGCATGTTTTCTCTGCCGTGTCTGGCTGCAGTGTTATCGTTGTCCATTTGCAAAGGGAAAGTCTGGGTGAGAGTGGTTGCTTGGGAAGCTGGATGTGGAAGATATGGCTTCGTATCGGGCCTCTCGAAGTTTCCTTAAGACTCAGGAATCTCTCAACATGAAAAAAAATGTTATCTGATCTGACCTCATTCGCTCTCTCAACACCCTAATCTTGTGCTGCACCGCACTCTGTTCACCACAGAGGGGCAATATTCAGGTCATCCAAGGAATATAGAACTGACCCCATTCATTGTAAACGCAGAGGCTAGGTGAAGCCAACAGCAGACCACAAAAATGTAACATCATTTCAAGTCAAACTAATAGCAAATCACTATCCTGATTTCCATGATATTACATGGCGATATTACAATACAGTATCCAATAAGCATAATGTGAATGTGACAGTGATTCTGGCATTGTATTACATTGCACTACGCTTAGCTGGCCCTAATGCACAGTTATTCTCACCGTTATTTAGTAGGTACAGGGTTTAAGTTACAGTCCCTGAAGCAAAGTGGGGTTATGCCTTGCTCAAGGACACTTCAGTCATGGATGTATGAATACTACAGATATCGCCAACATTCCTCTTGGTACACAATACAACTCGGTCACCTCTCAGTCACTAGACCAACACCATAACTATTAGTCTGCAGCCTCCCGCTCAAGGACCAAAACGGACCTGGGCCAGGTCGGGGCCACCTCAGGCCCAGGCTCAGATAAGCCAATGATAAGCTACGGAGCCAGGCAGCTGATAGCACACACACACGCCACGCGGGACACACGCCTGCTGATGTTGCACTAATACTGGCAGCAGCAGGACCACCAGTAGGCAGACACGGAGCCTCCGCAGGGTAAAAAATATGTAGTAAAAAATGTGGTGTTAATTCAACACTTAAAGAGTATTCTGGGACCAAATGCACTCTATGAGATGTTACATTGACTCTCTAAGTGTTGAATTAACACTGTATTTTTTACTGTGAAAGTGTGTGTGTGTGTGTGTGTGTGTGTGTGTGTGTATGTGTGCGTGCGTGCGTCTGCGTGTGTGTGTGTGTGCATGCGTGCGAGCGTACATATGCATGTGCTTGTGAACTCAAGCGCAAGTGTTCCAGGGGTTACTTTCCTTTGCAGCATTGAGCTAAACCACATCCCTAATGTAGACCCCCCCTCCTCCTCCACTGTCCCCCCCGAGACACCACGCTGCTACCCAGCCCCCAGTTCCCTAATCTCCCTAAGAGGCCAGCTCCACACCCACACTGCTCAGCCAGTGTTTGTCATTATCACAGTAAAAATACACTATAATTTGAGACATTGATACAATTATCATGTAGTATATATTGGGAAAGCCAACCAACCAATCCAACCACCCCCCACAAGCTATCTCTTTATCTCCCTAAGGCAGCCTCCAGCCCCACACCCCCACACCCCCACTGCTTGCTCAGCCAGCCAGCCAGCCAGCCAGCCAGCCAGGCAGTGTTTTCCCCCGCCTCTAGGCCACCTCTAATGGGATTGGGCATGAGCAAATCAAGGCCACGGTGCACGGCAGGGGGTCCTGGACGCTCCCACACCTGCTCCTGCTGCTAACTGGCCTGGTCTGTCCTGGTCTGCATCCTCCACCAGCTGGCCTGCATCCACACACTGTAAATATTGTAAATATTGTCTATGTCTATACTGTCTATGTCCTTACCTAGATTAGTCTATGTCTGCATGGGAAAGCAAGAAACGTAATTTCAAATTCTTTGTATGACCAGTGCATGTAAAGAAATTGACAATAAAACCAACTTGACTTGACTTGACTTGATATTACAGTGTTAATTCAACAACAAAAGAGTCGTTTTTTTCAGATTTGTGTTTGGACTTTTCATGCCTTTATTTTTGATGGGATAGTGAGAGGAAATGAATGGGGAGAGACC
>NC_085860.1:32613950-32626450 GCF_034702125.1 Engraulis encrasicolus
ACGCGCAGTTTTACTGCCGCTCTGTTCCGGTGGGAGGATTCCCTTTCGGTTTCATGAGTCATTTCTGATCCCAGACCATCGCCGACTAACACACAAACACGCACGTACACACACAATTCTACGTCCCGAGAGACTTCTATTAGAAAAGAGCTGCTGCTTCTGTTGGACAGCCTGTGTATAGCGATGGATAGCACACCCATGGTGTTATGATGACCTAGGGGCAATCTTTGTCCTCCTTTTGCCACTATCAAAGACAATCATGAGCATCTTCACTTAAGAGACAACGCCGGAGCAGAACTGATTCTTTTTGTTTTTTATTTAAGTGCACAACATGACAAACGTTTCAATGGTTAGACCATCTTCATCAGAGACTCTCCCGTCAATGCACCAGATGATAAAGCAGAAGCGTGAGATGTTACCCTTTTGTTTGACAATCATGAGCATCTTGGCAAAAAAAAGGATGGATGCCAATCAGCAGTATGGCAATCAAGTTTGTAATGTAATGTAATACAGTGTCATAATGGGCAACACCAGTAGAAGGTTGTGCTATTTATTGGGGAAAAAAAACTTTGCTGCCATAGTACTACACTACTTCGACATTACAGAGTCTTCAGCAATACATTACAACTTGGTCGTTGCCATTATGGTAACAACAAACTTCTACCAGGGGTTGTGTCTTAACACAATAATAAGATAATGAAAATGATAGTCAGGCATCTCCCCAGGTTAATGGAAGACAGATACCAGACTCCATCTCTGAGAGCAAAAAGGCCATAACATCTCTGGTCTGGAAGAAAAACCCCAAAGTGCAACCTGGACGTTATCACCCAGAGAAGGACTCTATTTCTGGAACCTATTTATGCCCATCTCTGTGAAAGCGCTCTCTCTCTCACACACACTCACTCTCTTTCTCTCTCTCTCTCCATATGGCATCTATTGGTTCCCGTCACATTCTTCCTCCCGCCTCCAGGCTGCCAATCAATACGGTTCATAGCAGCAGCGCTCTCTCTCTCTTTCCTCTCCACCAAGTCTCATTCCTCGCGCCCGCCCCGCCTGTCACACTAAATGAATTTGCAGTTATAATAGCAGAGCCGCAGCTTTCCCATAATGAGAGCACATGCAGGCCCAGTGATTTTACATCAGCTAACCCCCCCCACCCCACTCAGCAACAACCCCCCCCCTTGCTGAGCACTGAGCTATGGCCCCATTGATTTTGTGGGTCCACATGGCTAGGCCAGGCAGGGGACAATTGCACTGAGAACAGCGATGATGACAATGCAAGAGGTCAATTTGGGATTCGGAAAAAAAAGAGGGGTGTGGTGGTAGGGCTGCACAATTAATCGAAAATAATCGAAAATCGTGATAAACTTGTTGAAATCGAAGTCGTGATTTTAATCGTGATTTAATCGTGGCAATAGTGACCTAGCTTTGAGAGTATCCTTGAAGCCAGAACATACTGACAGGCTAGTGTTTCTGGCCAGAAATCTGTCCACCTAAGTTTCATGCTATTGCCTTTACATAATTATTACAATTCATTTCAGTTTGCTCATCCCGTATATAATTCTTTCTTGGTTATATTTTATCTTGTTATAATTTTCAAAAAAAAATATGCAAAAAAATCAATAATCGTGATTAATAATCGTGATCATGATTTTGACCAAAATAATCGTGATTACGATTTTTTTTCCATAATCGTGCAGCCTTATGTGGTGGGTTGTTTTCATTCACTCATCATTTTCATTTGTACAGTTAGTGGGAGGCATATATGCCATTTTGTGTCACTGCGTGCTGTGGGGTGATGTGTTAAGAATAACAATGGGTCTTTCCCAGTGGGGACCCTATGCCCTAATTATCATAGACATAAACATACAGCTGTGTTTGTTAACCAGTCATGGTCAATCAAGACATTACATTACCCTAAACTTTCCTCCAAAGCGACTTTATATTATTCCATTGTGTTTAAATGTTGGGTTAGATGCCTTACTGTGGGGCACTTCAGACAGAGTCATGGAGGTTTAGAGAGAGAGAGAGTAAAGGGTGGGGTTCAAACCTGCAACCCTCTGATCTAAACTCGTTTGGGCATTGCCGCCCCAAATAAATCATTTAAAACGACAAACGACTGATGTGCCCCTGTCCTGGGCTGACACCAAAACGTGCGGTGCGGTGAGGTGAGGTCAGCCTCCTGTTTTCCTAGGACTGTATTGACTCGGCGATGCGAGATGTCCGATTGGACATGAGCAGCAACGGGACACTGGGGATTTGTTATCATCACAGAGGGTCACCGCCTGACCCCCCACCCCACCCCACCTCATCTCTCCATCCCTCCTTCCCCTTCCCCTCGGGCCACATCTGACCCCAGTCCACTGCTCCACACACAGCTATACTGTAAATACGCTTTGGATTAACTCCCTCTGGTTCTGCTTTGCATATAACTGTTCAATAGCTTTGATTTTGTGTACACAATTGTCGATTTGGATAAGAGCATTACGTAATAATAAAATTGAATGTAACATTACTGTAATCCTATGTGAACTCTTATTCCTTAGCGGACACACAGTGATCCCAGACTGCGCATACATTGTATGTACGACTTCAGATCATAGTATTTCTCAAAACAATGGAGTTGCAACTCAACACTATTCTGAGAATATGTGGTTCTGATTTTAGTGTTAAATTCAATTATGTGGGGTTAATACAACACTCAAAGAGTTCAATTAACACTAGTAAGTCCTTGGGTCCATGCAATATACAGTATCCTCAGAATAATGCTTAATTAACACAGCATGTTTACTGTGTACCGCCTGGGCTGATTGACTTAAATGCAGACAGGGTGAACCGCACGATCAGGTGGTTTTCCCTTCACACAGTCTGCTGTTTCCTGGGAGCTTCTATCCCACCATGCTGTGTGTGATGGGAACTGAGCAGCAGCAGCAGCAGCAGCAGCAGCAGCAGTGTGAGTGACTGGCAGAGAGCCAGGTCAGAGGGCCCCCTGATCCATCACTGGCTGCGACTGAGCTCACCGCTCACCGCTCCTACTGTAGCTCACCCACCCAGCGAAGCCCACAGAGGGGCCAGGGGGGGTCAGTTGTCCCGGGCCCAAGGAAAGGGGGGGGGGGAACAATTGGGTCCTCATTACATTGTGTATAATGGGTGAGGGGCCCTTTCACATGATTTTGTCCCAGCCTTGCACCCATAACCCACCCACCCAACCTGACCCACCCAACCTGACCCAGCCTCTCTGACCCAAACACGCTATCTTTTGCAGTTCAGTTCAGTTGCATTTCAGTTTTCAGCGAGCGTATGCATTTATGCTTATGCATTAATACATCTCCCTGCCTGGCCTCTCTGACCCAATTGGCCTTTAAATTTCCTGTGACATCAGACACCTTTGATTCAATGCATTCGAAGCCTGGACAAATTGCATCCAATGGCATAGGCATTAACCCGTTAAGAATGGCAATGACCTAGACCTACTCATGGTGCTTCACTAAAGGCGCTGTAAAGTAGTTAACTTTTCAATGACTTAAACAGCATTCCACTGCTGGAATGGCGTACATTAGGGGGCTACCATGCCACTGCTTTACTCTGATACCTGCTCTGCTTCAAAACGCAACTGGTTTGATGTCATCGTGAGAAAGGCTTGGCCTGAGAGAATACAGGCAGAGGATGCAAAATGAGCTCCACACGTGATCAGCGGCAGCTGCAGTTCAACTGAGCAGCAGTGGACTGACTATAGAGTAGCAAGGCCAGGGCGATCGAGAGCGGCCAGCACCACACCGGCCCACCAACCCACCAGCTGCATTCATCAGCCTGGCAGACTGTATTTGCACACTCACGCAGTCAACAGATTCCAGGCCAATGCAGTCATTTTCAGGTCTGGCAGGCTGTGGAGCTAAACACACACTAAATACAGAGCAGTACACACACGCACACACATGCACGCACGCACACACGCACACGCACGCACACACACACACACACACACGCACACGCACGCACACACACACACACACACACCTGCAAACTCACATACTGTATACAGTACATGCACACTCACTCACACCCAAATTCCTAAATAGTTTTGATATAATTCAAGTTGAAAGGCCCCGCTTAGCAGTACGTGGAAAGAAAACATTGTGATGTCATAACAGTAACACCAAACTATTCCGGAATTTACGGAGGACTGTTTGTGGATGGAGAGGGGAGGTCTCGGAGCTCTCCCAATCGCCTCCTCCCTGGAGCGGAGCTGTCAACATGGGTATTAGCATAACTGCCAAAGACAACCAGAGCAAGACAGAGGGCTAGGGAGGGCAAGAGAGAGAGAGAGAGAGAGAAAGAGAGAGAGAGAGAGAGAGAGAGAGAGAGAGAGAGAGAGAGAGAGAGAGAGAGAGAGATGCAGGCACAAAGCAAAGATTGTAGGGTTGATTGAGAAAGAGAGCGAAAAGATGTAGAGAGGTAAAGATCGCAAGATAGAGAGAAAGTCAAAGAGAGGTCAAGAGACTGAGAGATAGAGGGAGAGAAAGGGAGAGAGAGAAGCTGGTGGAGTGAAAGAGAGAAAGATTGTGTGAGAGAGACAAGCATGGAGAGACTGAGAGTGAAAGAGAGAGATATTTTGTGTGCGTGCGTGCGAGAGAGGCAGAGAGGTGCAGCGATTGAATCAGACTAATCCCATGAGTGATCGGACGCTGAGGTCAGCAGCAGCTCCGTGAAAAAGTGAAAGAGGATATTCCACCGTATGATGCCCTCCTCAAAGGCCCACATTCACAGCACCCGAGCCATGACGAAGGTCAGCAAGCAAGCCCCACGTGAAACGTATTGGAATTCATTAGTTAATTACTGGCTCGCGTGTCGATGCCTAATAGAGAAGGGAAAAACGCATGCCTGTTTTTGTTTGTTGACTGAGAGCCAGGCCAGCAGGGGAGGCAAACCAGCAAACAGGCGACAGAGATAGTAGAAAACAAAGTATCAATCAAACACTTAGAGAGTACTCTGGGATCAAATACACTCTAGAAGATGTTAAATTGACTCTCAGAGTGTTAAATTGACACTGTATCTTTTTTTTACTGTGCTGGATGGCATGGAGGCAGACAGGGTACCAGACAAGGACAGCAGAGTTGAGCTCAGTTCCCCCATACCAGCTCTAGGCAATTGGCCCATGCATGTCTGATCCTACCAGCACACATGTCTACATCTCCTGCTGCATGCAAAACACTCATCAGATATGTGGCCTACAGGCTTGGGATTCTCTAGCTCAGCGATACCTCTCTTGTATGCGAATGATTTGTGTGTGTGTGTGTGTGTGTGTGTGTGTGTGTGTGTGTGTGTGTGTGTGTGTGTGTGTGTGTGTGTGTGCGTGCGTGTGTGCAGAGGTGCGTCTTGCCACCAGGCAAGGCAGGCAGCCGCTTGGGGCCCCCAGGCCCCTAGATACTGATTAACAGCCCACATTTTACCACAGTAGTGGAGATTTTGGTTCAAATGCTCATTTTTTTGTGTTTTTCGCTTGGGGCCCCACCTGACCCTAGAATCGCCTCTGTGTGTGTGTGTGTGTGTGTGTGTGTGTGTGTGTGTGTGTGTGTTAGAGAGAGAGAGAGAGAGAGAGATTGTGTGTGTGTGTGTGTGTGTGTGTGTGTGTGTGTGTGTGTGTGTGTGTGTGTGTGTGTGTGTGTGTGTGTGTGTGTGTCTTCCAGGGTGGGTGTGGTTGAATGCACCTGCACCCGCAGATGCCACATGATTTATGCATGCATCACCACAGAAACAGATATTTTTTTGCAATCAAATTTAGAAATAGTAGATAATGTCGAAAGAAAGGGCATAGCCTATAAATTAAACTATTTATTTACAAACTGTTTAAAGGACCATTTCAGAATCCAATCCTAAATCTTAGCAGTGTTTAGGAAGCGCATCTTGTAACGAGATACACCAGCCAAATAGGTACCAAACACCAAAGTGCAACATCTTAATATCTCTTTCATCAACCTTGAAACGTTGCCTTTGATACAACTTTACTTCTGTGGGAACGTGTATGTTTGCACACCGTGTCACATTCCCAGGGATTACTTACCAACGGGTTCTTACGCACGCAAAAGATAAGCAAATGCTTTAATCATTAAAGACACGGTATATGGTAGGCTAAGGTTTTAACCTGTATGTCCGGTTCCCAGTCAAGGTTTAGTTTCTTGGTGTGGCAACTTTCCGTTACATACGGACACTATTGGTAACAACAGCCGGCAGGATTTATGTCGAGGTGCTGTCGCCCCAACAACCCCCACCACACCGAGAAGCCATGCCGACAAAAATGAACACGTCAAAAGATGTGTTGCTTTCCCAAAATAAATTCTGGAATAGTGGAGCTTCACGCTAAATTGAACAAAATCTGTGCTAAATGATTGCTACATAATTACAACGTCGCCTCACAGGCTTATAGCTACTTAGTAAATGTAACAATAGTGTATGACTATTACAACGTGTTCGTGTATTCTCTTTGATGTCTGCAAGTGAAATGGGCGAACGAAGAGCGATTTGGTAGAGTTATTAACAATGCAAAACCAAAGCCCAAGCAAAGTAATCTGACCGGATTTAAAGGGCCGTAGTGTTTCAGGGGGCATAACAAAGCGAAGTCACACATGATGCTAGCAGTTCAGGGACAAAACCCCCTCACTGACATAGCCTACCCCGAGTCTCGAACAACTCAAGTCACCAGTAAAAACAAAGACTACGAAATGGCAAAGATCGACGAACTGCACATGGCGTGGCGTCTTACCTTCATATCGTTCACAACAGCCTGGAATAATCCACCAAGCGCCCCGCATTCCCTCTCCACACTCTCCATCTTCTATCAAAAATCCTTGGAGGACTAAGCGCTTGATGAATGGAACGGCGAAAAACGCTCTCCGACAACAGTCATTTCAAAACAAAGATTTCTGGAGACTTTTGTCCATACGTGCGCGACAGAACAGAGTTAACCTAAATGTGCTGAAGAGAACGTCAAAAGCCACAGTAACAAAAACAAAACAATAACCCAGCACTCCGGCTCCCTCGTCCCTCTGTAGCCTTGGTGATGGTAAGGGTCAAAAGACGGGGCTGTGTATCCCTACCCCCAATCTACAATGCCCTCACGAACAAAACCGAATAGTGCTTGCCGTGTATCCGCTCATGTTCTCCAAGTACTTCGAAGCGCAAGAATGAATCCAAACACAAGGCAACGCAATGGCGACGCGCGTCTGCACACTATGATCCAACACTTGTGATATGCATGTTAGAGAGGACTCAATAGTAATAGCCCTGGGACAGCAGGAGTGGTGAAATCCGACCCCCGAAACGTGAAAGCGACTGCCCGATCACAGAAAGAGCAGAGGGAGCGAGGGAGAGGGAGCGTGGTGGTGGAGGAAGGGAGGAGAGAGAGGGAGGGACATACGGGTGGACATCTGGTTAGCTGGACTGAATGGGACGTCGACACAATTGTGGGAGCTGTGCTGTTTAAAAAGTGCCTTTGTGCCCAAGATGGAGTTTATGCTTAGTTGAGCTTAAACCAAGGGGAAGTCCAGTTGGCATTCTTGGTATGGTTATTTGTGAATAGGCAGGGGTTTCCGAATAGGATGGTTTTCAACCTCTCTCCAATGCATTTTTTTCTTTCGAATTAACATAGCCTACTGTATCTAGTGTATCTATGTAACTTAGGTCTAGTGTCATCGACGCGGCATCGGGGGTGATATTCATGTTGCCAATCAATAATTCGTAGTTTTAAATTACGCACATAGGTTTATAGTTTTTTGTTCGCTTGTTTGTTTTTTTGACATTTTTACAGTTTGTAACGTTTTTTAAGAATAGTGATGGATATTTGTAGAGGAGGCAGTGGAGAATTATGACAGGGATGAGCACAGAGTATCGCAAACTAAATTGTGTGTGTGGGCGCGCGCGCGTGTGTGTGTAGCGCGCACGCGCGCGAGAGACAGAGAATCGTTGTTGTGAAGTGTCACCCTCTACTGACGTCTCTTGTGCGTGCACGTAGGCCTAAATACGCTGTCCAAAATAATGTATAACTGGAAAGTAAGAACTCGCACCATGCATCAACTTTCTTTTAAATTAGACATTAAAAAGCTGATACCTGGGGCGACCTCTTCTTTCTTTTCAGTCTTCCAATCTAAACAATATTCTTTTGACAATTCCTTAAGATTTCCTTAATATAAGTGTTACTTTCCACGTGATCAAATACTGTTGATACATCCATATATCCGTATATCCATGTCAAACTCTAAGTCATGGTTTATTATCCATTAGTAAACATGTACAGTAATATGCAGCCATATGCTTTCTTGTAACCTCATCAACAAAGACTTCACAAGACCAGATAAAGTGCATCATTATTACTTGAGGACAGGAGCAGGATTCTGGTCCATGAATTGTTGGTACATTTTGTGTACATTTTCAAGAAATAAAACAAACAGTAATTTTAAATTCAATGTGCATTCTGGAATTGAAATTGAATGCATCTTGTGGCTATTTTGGGGAGAGTGTGTTTCTGTGGCTCCAGTGTTCCAGCGTTTGTTAATTGTTTCATGTCATGTGAGAGAAGTAAATGCCTGTACTTGGGGAATTGTAGTGGAACAATGTCTGTCTTAGCTAAGCTTTATTTTTGTTTATTTGAGACGCATCGTCCATCTCAGGACAACTGCTTTCACAGCCAGTCCACATGTGAGACCGGCCTCAATAACACACACCTCAGTCTGGTATTTATTTTTCCTGTTATGTGTTGTTTTGCTTCATCCCTATTCGTTGTTCATAAATTCACACAACCCCTGTTGTTTTTACGTGCTCTGCCGATAACTAATAGTGGATGCTCCTGTCATGTCACTGCACCTTGGCCTATCTCCAGGGTGGCCGCCTTTTCCTCTCACACCCCGCAGGCACCTCTGGTCTTGACAGAGCATGACACTTTGACCTCCACACAGGGACGGAGCTATAGTGGGGGACTAGCAGGTTATTTGCCCCAGGGCCCAGGGCCTTTCTGTATTTGGTGATGGGGGCCCTGTTATGACCTTGGTAGGCCGTATGGGGGGCCCCCCTATTGGTCTCTTGCCCTGGGGCCCTGTTACCAATTGTTCCGCCACTGCCTCCACACACTTTGAACCGCCTGGCATTCCACGCATCCAGGCCTGTGCTCTTACCTCAGTAAGGCCTGTTTTCATCTTTTAATGGGGTGCCTGTCGGGGTTAAAGGTCATCTAACCAAGACCACTTAGGGTGTGTGCAGGCCAGTTCTTGATTTACCTATGTTTCCCTAACTTCAGGACACGTTACATAAGGCTCTTTTTGGTTGATGGAGTTATATAACGAACCGGGCTTTTAAAAAAAGGAAGGGTTTGGGAGAAAGGTTTCATATCAAATAAACACGTGCTGTTGATCGTCACGGTCGGATTCATGTGGATTCATTGTGAGACATTTAATCTTCCTTCATGTCATTTCCTCCTGTGTGTCTTGGCTCTCGCCACGTCGCACAAATACTTCCAGGCTATGGGACTGTAGAACGCCTCTCCTCCAGGAATTCGCCTTAAACTTCCTGACTGGCCACGTGTGCGATTCAAAATTAGGAATATGAGAGGAGTCATTTTCAACCCGTCAAAAGTATTAGGGGCTATACGATACTGAGTTCAGCATCATGGTGTTTTGAAAGGCAACCGAGGACAGAGTGGACTCTGACAGATGTTCTTTAGTCACAATGCAAACTATTCCCATCTTTGTGTAGAAAGAAGTGTCAAGAAGAGTTTTGATTAATGGACATCGGTTTCCCTTTTGCTGTGTCAATGAATGAAATTTGATCTGAACTATCACTTCAATACTGTAGCCACTTACGGAAGATGGGGTCGCCGGTGGCATGCCTATTCACTATTTGCTGAAAATACTTAACTACCTCGTAACAACATTGCTATGACAGTACATAGAGCCTTAAGTAACAGATTAAGACATAGCCATTACAATTTTGGTGACAGTAAGTTTATAACATAGGCTCTGCACTAAGGGGTTAAGGTAATTAGAGCTAAAATTATTATTTCATCGTAAATGAAAGCATGTTGCAATTGCACGTTGTGTAACAACAATGATTTACTGTCTTGTGAGTGGGTCTTCAAACACAAGCATCCCAGATGCCTCATAGAGAGAGAGAGAGAGAGAGAGAGAGAGAGAGAGAGAGAGAGAGAGAGAGAGAGAGAGAGAGAGAGAGAGAGAGAGAGAGAGAGAGAGAGAGAGAGAGAGAGAGAGAGAGAGAGAGAGTACAAACAGCAGCAACATAGCTGCATCCAACGAGCAGCTTGACATGGGAGTTGGGGTTAGTTTACAGGGGGCTTGTGTGCTGTGGATGCCGCATCGCTGTTTTGGCCGTCCTTGGCAGTTCAACCCAGTACATTCTTTCCACGAAAAACACTCCAAAGCATTTTTTTTTCTTCTTTTTTTTTCAGCTCCATCAGGATGATGTAGAAGGTCAAGCTCAACCCCTCACTGCCTCTTCCTGTGGCGGCAGGCAGCTGTGCCGCATCATCTCCGACAGGACCCCCATCCTTGATCCCGCCCCAGTGCAGCCTCCAGCTAATTCTAGACTCAGAGCACCCCCCCCCCACACACACACACACACACACACTCAGACACATACATTTGTTAGACAGTAGTTTTGTCACGGTGAAGGCTCACCAGAGGTGAATACTGTACTTCACACTCAAGATCGGCTGTCATGTTCAAATGGGCTGCTTCATTGCAATCAATTCATCCTCCTCCATGACTGAGGTACCCCGGGCATGGTACCGTCCTACCGCTCTGCTCCCTTTTGGGCACTATTGGGGGTTGCCTGCTTGCACAGATGAGGCATAAATGCTATTTCGTTGTGTGCAGTGTGCACTTGTGTGCTGTGGACTGCTGTGTCACAATGACAATGGGAGTTGGAGTTTCCCAGTTGGGCTTTCACTTCACTAATGAGTGACCAAACATATAATCCTAACCTAAAACCCCAACCCAAAACCCAAAACCTAACCACTGATACAGAAGCAGTTGTAGGCCAGTGGTTCTCAAACTTTTTCATCTGGGACCCTCTTTTGGACTTGAGAATATTTTCTCGACCCCCACCCACCCATCATAGTCTTAGCCTATGGATTTCTAGCAATATTAGTAGACAAACCAATAATGGAAAATCTAGCCATATTTTGGCCATTAATATTGCTAGATTTCCATGAATAGTTTGTCCGCTGATATTGCCACAAGTATAACTCCACAGGACAACAAATACATCTACAGTTTACATGTATTAACCATACAAGTGAATACTGTTACTAACCAAGTTATGGAATTATGTTAGCATTTAGGTGTTAACCTGGGGATTTCCTGTTTTTATGCAATGTTCCTTTTGTCCTGCGACCCCCCCCTTCAGTACCTCCGCGGGGTCCCGAACCACTGAGGTAGACCATAACGACAAGACACCAGGACGGCATGCAGCTGATTCTGGCCTGTGATTCTGGAACCATTTGTTAGACAGCACAGCAGCTCTGTCAAGGTGAAGGCCCTCCAGAGGCAAGCATTTCACAGCCAGGAACCGTAACGCAAAACACCTGAACTGAGTCCCTCTCGTCTCACCCCCAACAGAGCCGATTCATCTCCAAGGGCTGTCACGTGGATTATGTGTGTCCTGTAGAGGTGAGGGGTTAAATAATCACATGTCTACGTACTGCTCTCCCCAAACCACACACACACTCACACACACCACAACAATTATTTCATATAATTCCATCAATCACTGCATACAGATAAAAAATCAGGAAGCGCACTCAATATTCTGTAAAAGGCTATACTACAGTGGGTGTTTAACTAAAAATAAAAAATAAAGAAGCACTCAACAGTTTTCATCTTCTTGTTTATTTACCTAACAAATACTGTAAGTTGACATCCTTCCTCAGTGCGATTATATGGCGATGGCGATTGCTTTTCCAGTTTTCGTTTCTTACAGCATTGCCAACAACATACAAGATGAGTTTTATTGGAACAAAGTGTCGAAAACGCAGGTCTGTTTTTTTGCCGGCAAGTCCATAAGTCTGTCAGGGAGGAAGGATGGGTGGGGGCGGGAAGGTGGTGTCCAGGAGAGGAAGGACACAGCAGAACACCCTAATAAATAAATAATACATATCCTATAGCTTTGGTACTGTTGCACATGGTGTTGTGAAATGAATGAAACTGTATGTTTAAAATAGAGAAAAAATACCTTGTTGCATAGAGTAGCACCTTACAACATCTGTCTTGTGTACCCAGACTGACTGAGCTTTTTTTTGTCAAATTATGAGTACCCCCCACACACACAAACACACACTCACACACACACACACACAAGCACACTCTATTTCTTTTCCTCGCTTTCAATGTGATTATGCTCCATACACTTTATTGTTAAACTTGTCCACGTACACCTACAGTGGGTTTGCATGCCCCTAGTAGTACACACTGGGTGCGATTTGTTGGAAAACCAGATGG
>NC_085860.1:32631450-32638950 GCF_034702125.1 Engraulis encrasicolus
CCTGCCCGCTGTTTTGAACACAAAGCTCACGCTGCAACACATGTGATTGCTTCATGGAAGGAGAAATAGTTTCATATCAGACCTCAAAAACCTGAGTCCTTGTTTGAATATAGATGTCTGGTGTGTGTGTGCGTGTGTGTGTGTGTGTGTGTGTGTGTGTGTGTGTGTGTGTGTGTGTGTGTGTGTGTGTGTGTGTGTGTGTGTGTGTGTGTGTGTGTGTGTGTGTGGGCGTGCGCGTGCGCGTGGCGTGTGCGTGTGCGTGTGCGTGTGCGTGTGCATGTGCGTGCCTGCGTGCGTGCGTGCATACATGCGTGCATACGTGCCTGCGTGCGTGTGTGAGTCACTCATACTTACAACTGTACAACTGAGCTCTGAAAATAAACCGCGAGTTGGCTGTGGGTAGCGGGTTCTGTTAACACGCCGTCACAACACAGCATAGCTGGGTCTGGTCCGGGTGAACAGGAGAAGAAGAAGGAGGGGGGGATGACTGAGGTTTTGTAATGAAATATGTATTTTTCCTCCACCAGACACAGAACTGCCTGACTCCTACATGAACCGTGTTATGCTCGAGCTTTCCAAACACAGAAACAATAAAAAAGAGGGGACGGATCTGGAGGACGATGACAAGTGTGTCATCATCACAGTTTTTTTTACAGCCAGGGTGGGAGCCATGTGAGTGATTCTACGATTCCCCTACGCTTTTGGCAAAAGCAAAATGTCAATTATCAGTATTTTTTTTCAACTAAATGACCTAGATGTTTACATAGTGTATATATTTAAGTTTCCAAACAAACAAATTGCCAAGCTTAATCTTAAATCATTTGATAAATACTCTAATGAAAGTGAACATTTGCTTAATTATTTTGTCAACAGTGTTATGGACAAATACTATGTCATTTCAAACATATATAAAAATACTACAGAGTTGAAACAATATATGTTTGAAAGTGCTTATGTCCCTTAGCAGTAATGTTGTCATTAATCTGTGCAACTGATATAGAAAATGTGATTGTTGAGCTTCATAAGTAGGATTTTATGAGTCACTGTGATACAGACTGACACATTTTTCATCATAAATCCCTGTAACGTCTGATTTGAATATAGTCACCCTCCTTACACAAGACTTCCTTCTCCAGAGATAATCCCTAGTGTATGTTCATAGGATTTTTCCAACACATAAGGGATCAATAGCGCAAAAACACTTCCAAAACAGTCAACCGTGTTACTCAACTGTGTTACGGTCAACAGTGCAGGGGAACAAGTCGGCACTTTTTAGGAGAAAAAACAGAGCAGACAAACCCATCTCCCTAGAACACAAATTATTTTGTTTGTTTGTCTGTCAATATGGATATAAATTGGCAAAAACATACTCCTCCTCAACTGTCATCAGTGTTGCCAGATTGGGCTGGTTCCCGCCCAATTGGGCTGCTCAGGATGGCCGTGTGCGGGTAAAAATGGCATCTATCAGAAAAACCTTCCCACTGCCATATAAATCAATAGAATTGGGCGGGTTTTTAGGGCGGATTTTGATCATTTTTTGGGCTGGAAATCATCAGCCTCATCTGGCAACCCTGACTGTCATACTTAATTGTAACACCATTGACGGTAACACCGTTGACATTTCAGCCATTTTTATGGTGTTGTGCTAACTGAGGACCTCAGAAGTTCCACCACAACACCTTAATCAATTCATGTATCTGTATGCTTTATCTGTGTTTTTCTACATGTGATTTCTAATTCAGATTCTTATGAATATGTTGATAACACAGTTGACAGGCAATTTTCCCGCTATGAGAACATGAAAAAGAATGGATTAAATTATGGAAGGATGGAGCTCAAAATTTACCAAAAAGTCTTCCCGTATCCTGCCAAAGAGGTTATGACATTACGTGATGTTATTCGTATGGCCTAAGACCAAACCATTACTGATTTATGGAGGAGGTTTCAGACCGTGACACGGTTAACACAGTTTTCGTGGACACACAAAATGGCAAATTTCATGTATAATGGAAAGGACAGTGGTCTTTCTGACAGTTTTGTCATATTGTGATGATTACTGTGAATCAACATTTGCAATCGTCTTGGGCAAAACAAGTTTCTTTACATGCTAATATGAAGACTGAATCTGACATTTGGAAAACAGGACGGCATGAAAACGCCCAAAACCAGTATTAAATATTCATTCTTGCTGAGGGAAATAATGCTATGTGTACACTTTCTGTATTATATGAAAGATAAATGTTTTCTAATGTCCAAAACATCATTGGATGCAATTAATAGTTAGTGGAATTGCCAAATAAAATCCACGGACTTAAAAGTGTAGGCGAATTAGAGAATCACTCTTGTGTGTCCCTGAACATCATCATATCATCTGATGGAATGCCAAGGAAACACATTAAACATCCCCTGTGCCGCACATTATGTTATTTTTAGTGACATTTATTTGTCTGTGTAAGTTTTGGTGTAGCCTAACCAAACACTGCTTATTACATAATATACAGTAAGTCATATCAGACGCTTTGGGGCATAACCTCAATCACCATGAGAAAGCCAAATTTACCAGAACAGACAAGGGGGCTGGAATGGGTTTGCTTCATGGCAAGGCTAGATCTTTCGCAAAACCAAATCCAAACACTTTATACTACACCTTCAATGTATGCTTCAGTCAGTTGTAGGCACTGACTTGAATATTGTTGTTACTGTATCATTGGTTGTAGGCCTATTTTTTTCCCAATTATTGTAGATCAGGGGTGAGGAACCTTTTTCATTCGAGGGGCCACTTCAAATTCATCCGAGGGCCGTAAAAGTCCTCCGAGGGCCGTACTATGAACACAAACAAGGATTTCCTCTACAAGTCTTGAAGCATCTGGTGGGCTACATCCGCCCCCCGGGGCTTATGTTTGACATCCATGCTATACACTATTGTGAACGTGCATTAAGTATTCATCTGAACTACAACTTTAGACATAGTATTCTGAATTAAAATACATGGGCATTATGTCAGTCAGAAATACTGAGGCGAGGCCCTGCCGTGGCCAACCGGTAGGGCACTCGCCTGCCATGCGTCTGACCTGGGTTAGATTCCCGGCCCGAGTCCGACCCCTCCTCGTCTCTCTTCCACTTAACTTCCTGTCCACCTCTCACACTGTCCTATCAAATAAAGTCGAAAAAGATCAAAAGAAGAAAAAAATACTGTGGCGATTCAGAAAATAGTGCATTTTCACTCTCCAGCCTTGTAACCTATACTGATAACTCCCTCTACTGGCCATTACAGAAAACAACACCAGTGATTACTAAGCACTGCGTAGTTCCCAAACTTTTTCTGCTGCGACCCCATGTTGGAACTTGGAATATTTTTGCGTTCTGCCGCCCCCAAACCCCCAAATGCTGTTTTTTGTTGATACAAATTTTTAATTTTAATTCACTGGAAAAGTTAATATACCTATTAACCATACAAGTGAATCGAGTTTCTAACCAATTTAGAACTGTCAAAAGGGACATAACAGCTGGGGAAGATAGAAAATACTGGTAAGAACATACCGGTAAGACCCAGGGAACATAAGACAAAGGAAATATATGACACAGGGAACCTTAGGGATGACCCCATATCAGCAGAGGCCAGAGGTGTAGTGAGGAGGCAGGAACAGTGTCGTAAAGAGAACCAGACACTGGAGCCTATACAAACACAGACAGTTGTGTGTGTGTGTGTGTGTGTGTGTGTGTGTGTGTGTGTGTGTGTGTGTGTGTGTGTGTGTGTGTGTGTGTGTGTGTGTGTGTGTGTGTGTGTGTGTGTGTGTCTGTGTGTATTGACACACTTACCAAATGGTCCCTTTGAAGAGAAGTGCAATGCTATGAGATATGTATCAAAAACACATTTCGAACCCGGGTCCCCGGCATAACAGTGCAGTGCCCTACTGTTTGAGCCACGGCAGGGCCAACTCAAAGTAATTCTTAGTGTACATTGCATATGGGAAGCTCTTGTAGTATGATAGACCCAATATTCTTCTTTATCTATATTTTTTGGGGCTAATTGCCTTTATTCGGGACAAGACAATGAAGCATAGACAGGAAATGAGTGGGGAGAGAGAGACAGGGAATGGTCGGCAAATGACTTATCCATTATCTGAGCATCTGAGCGCCAAATCTCTGTGTGACTATCTATGACTTATGCTAGACCCAGCCACTATGGACCTTACGCATCTAAGAATCCCTGTCCTAACCTACGTTGACCCTATGACTCTACGATCTCTTTCTATCTCTTCTTCCTCTGCCTTCCTGCTATCTCTGCCTCTCCTCTCTTCCTCTCCTTTTAAATCCACCTCTAACAATTATGTTCTTTTTTTCTCATTTGTTAAGCACTTTGAGTTGCATCCCTTGTATCACACAGTGCTATACAAATACAAATTATTATTATTATTATTATTAAAGCTACGGTAAGGCCTAGACCCGGTACAAAGAGGGTAGATAAGAGGAACATACTTCAGGCTCAGTCTTTTCCAGGATCCATGTGATGTCAGGTGAACGCCCCTTTAGGAGACCTTTCATTAGGAGACCTTTCATTAGGAGACCTTTGGAGTCTTACGGTTGAAAATCAATGGAGTGCCCTTAGCGCTGTAGATGGTGGTAGCGTACTACATCTTGTGCAAGGCAAGCCACCACAAAACATCACAAAAAGCGAAGAAGAAGGAGGGGACAACGCCCCCTTAGGAGACAAAACTTGAGCACAATCTTTTGCTTTGGGAGGGCGGAGTTTAATTCCTCTTTCTTTAATCAACCCTCTTGAAGAATCTGGTGGTGAGAAAATATGCCCATGTAATAAGATACCCATGTATTAAGACGTCATGTAAAACAAACTGCACACACACACACACACACACACACACACACACACACACACACACACACACACACACACACACACACACACACACACACACACACACACACACACACACACACACACACACACACACACACACACACACAGCCATAATGAACGACCCAGAGCCTTTCTGACATCAAGCATATATTTTTATTCATAAGACCAAATCCAGGACAAGGCAGTGAATTTTTTTTATTCTTTTGTTTTTTTACAGGTTCTCGATTTTAAAGATAGCAGATAGGTCATTTGCCACATACTGTTTATGCTCTACTTATAGTGTAGGATTGCATTTCCCTGTATATCTCAAGAGGTGGATGTATGATGCGTGTGTGTGTGTGTGTGTGTGTGTGTGTGTGTGTGTGTGTGTGTGTGTGTGTGTGTGTGTGTGTGTGTGTGTGTGTGTGTGTGTGTGTGTGTGTGTGTGTGTGTGTGTGTGTGTGTGTGTGTGTGTGTGTCTTTGACTGACATTGATGGGTGTTGTGTTGTGGTACCCTGCATCAGTTTGCAGAGCTCCAGTCGTTAACTGAGACACTGTTAGACATAAAGTTAGACAGATTTGTGTGTACACTGAAGTTATGGAGACAGCACTGTGTGTGTGTGTGTGTGTGTGTGTGTGTGTGTGTGTGTGTGTGTGTGTGTGTGTGTGTGTGTGTGTGTGTGTGTGTGTGTGTGTGTGTGTGTGTGTGTGTGTGTGTGTGTGTGTGTGTGTTCGGTAATGAAGAGCAGCCAGGTAACAGGTACTGAATGGACAGAATACAAACCGGGGGGGCAGGAGGGGTAGAATTTACAAGTGGTGGGGGGTCACCCTTCAACTTGGCTGTCCTCTGATTGTTTGTGGATGTTTCTCAGGTTGCTATTGTCATATCATCATCTTTATTAATATTATCATTATTCATATTATTATCATCATTATCATAATCATTAAATGTACATATATATGTCAATAAGATACTCAGAAACAGAAAGCACACCGCATGGCATTCTGGGTCCTAGGCTATGTACACATGATTCTAAACCCACAGGCGAAAAAATTACAATGGAGTCTTTAAAACTTTACCACCCTCCTTCTTCTCCTCCTCCTCCTCCTTCTCTTCCTCTTACCCCTCTCCCTCCCTCCCTCCTTCCCTCCCCTCAACCTACGATGACGATCCTCACAGCTGAACAAGTAACCATGGAAACAGATGACAGACAGACGATTGGATAGAGCAGGCGGGAGCGGGACAATAACTGGCCTCTGGTGGGAGGGGCTGGTAGAAAAGCATCTGCTGGAAAGTCTACTGCATGGGCTCCTATTGGTTGGAGTGGGTACGGCACGGTAGGGTACCGGAGAGTTTCTGCGTATCTCAGGGATGGCGTGGAGAGAGAGGAGGTACCTTAACATTTATGCGTATGTCAGGGGGGCGGAGTTAAGAGTGGGTGCCGTAGAGTTTCTGCGTATCTCAGGGGGAGGCTGGGGGGAGAGATGTCAGGCAAGGAGGGCCACTGTACGTTCAGCTCTCTCCATTGGCTACCGTGCAGGCTGGCAGGCGGGGAGCATCACAATGTTGCCGTGGTAACGCAGCCCAGGTTTCGCTGGGGGTTGGGGAGGAGAGTGAGCAGGGTGGGGTGGAGGAGTAAGTAAGTAGCACTTTTGAAAATATGTTGACGAACTCAAGCCCAAGCAGAGAGAGAGAGAGCAGACTCGGGTAAGGTCCAGATGCAAAACTCAATACTTCCCCATCTTCCTCTTCCTCCTCCTCCTCCTCCTCCCTCCATACATCCGATGACTTCTCATGTTCTCTGTCCAACCAGAATACGCGGGCCACAAAGAACCCCTGTCGTCTGCCCACACACGACTGCCAGGTCTTACTACCTTTGTCAATCCTACTTCCCATATCAGTTTTGAAGATGCCCTGGGATTGGCCTATGAATGTGGACATTGTAATGACAGTAGGTTTGATTAGGTACTAGTGACTCTCCTTTGCTATATGTCACCCTTGCTCCTGTCCGCACTCCATCACCCTCCTCACTCAGAGTCCAGCCAAGGTCATGGCAAGGTCATGGAGAGGTCGCAGCACTATAGAGCTGCAAAACAACACCAGACCACATCTACCTAAAAATATCAAATGTCTCCCAAAATATTATGAATTGATTATATAAAAAGTAATCAATTTATATTGTAGGTAGGTCTTCTTTTTAGTCAGTGGATTGTTTACACAGGGGTGGACCCATTCTCTGTTGACTACATTGACTGTCCAGGAAATGTTTGCCTTTCATAAGCTGGCAGCCAGCATTGCTGTGATAAGTGAGCGTATGTCCACTCTAGTGTTTTTTGCAGCTCTAGTATGCGCTGTACAGCCATACTGCAAGATCCTAGCAAGGTCAATTTGAAGGACAATAGTTAATTGTGACCATTGTAGAAAGCTAACCCCAGTGATAACTTGGTTGTGTGGAAGCACTACGGCATCAGTAATGGAAATTGGTGGTCAAAACACACACATGGAAACACATACAAACACACACAACCAGTCACTGCCAAACAGGTTTTTGAAACTACAACAGAAACAGGTAATATTTCTTTTCATTTTTTTCCCCTCATCTATTATTACAATCCTCCCAAACATTGAGTGCTGTGTGTG
>NC_085860.1:32648950-32658950 GCF_034702125.1 Engraulis encrasicolus
ACACACGGACACACACGGACACACACGGACACGCGCACACACACACACACACACACACACACATGCACACACATACACACACACACACACACACACACACACACACACACACACACACACACACACACACACACACACACACACACACACACACACACACACACACACATACAGGGAATGATGAGTGCAGCTGGTATAATTATCACATCTCCTCTGTCTCTGACTCCGTCTCATAAATTATGCACACAGAGCCATTAGAGACCCTCTCTTTTATCTCTCTCTCTCTCTCTCTCTCTCTCTCTCTCTCTCTCTCTCTCTCTCTCTCTCTCTCTCTCTCTCTCTCTCGCTCGCTCACACACACACACACACACACACACACACACACACACACACACACACACACACACACACACACACACACACACACACACACACACACACACACACACACTAAACACGTCTTTTTCCCACTCTCTTTGACTGTGCATGGTGTGCAAGCCAAGCGTGTCACACTTTCTGAGGAGGGAGAGGTGTTTTTCACATGTGTGTAGAGTGGAGTAGTAGTAGTAGAGTATATGCGTGCGTACACATTTTAAATGGTTATGAAAAAAGTGAATTTAGAGCCCTGCCTGCAAGCAAATATTTGTATGTGTTTGAGTGAGTTTGCATTCTTCTCACTGGATGAGCGCGAGGTGCTCTTGACGAAGACGTTGAGGAACTTCTTGGAGAAGGGCATGTCGGCCTCTGGAGATGAGTCCTCCTCGGATGAGGAGGTGAGCAGCAGGTCTTGCCGCACACCTCCCGACCCCCGCAGCAGAGGTGGCCCTCGCAGGCCACTGTACCCCACAGCTGGCCGCTGTAGAGCGAAGGACATTCACAGTGTATCAGCTTAACACATGAAGAGTTCAGATGCAAAAACCCTTAACTCCATTTCTGAAGACCTGCACTTCTTTATTTTTAGAGAATCCCGTTGTTGGTTTGGTTTACATTCATGTACTTGATAATACATATAAATAGTTATATTACATAAATAAAATAAAAAATATGCAATTTTGATAGCTTTGTATTAAATAAAAATGAATTAATATTATTTTCTGAAGTGGCACTTAGGGGGTTTTGCATCTGAACTCTTCACATATATTCATCATAATGATATTTGTGTGCAGTCATGGATAAGCGGTCGGGAGTTGAACCGGCAATGCTTATCCATGTCTGCCCGCAAATATCATCAAGATAGCGGTTGGGGGGCAATTTTGTTGTATGCAGTGCTGTGTGACAATGACAATGGGAGTTTGGGCAATGGGCTTTTACTTTCACTTAATTGTGTGGTTAATATTGGATGGATTGGTTGGGGTATTGGGGATGGGGGGCGAGGGCATAACCCCTGTATCCCCAGCGGAAATGACTTCCAACACAGGTAACTTATCTGAATTAACAGGAGAGCAGTGTGTCTGTCTTAAAATCAGCTGACTCTGTGATGGTTGGTACATGGTGTTACACTGGTATGACATGGTATTAAATATTGCTACGCTGGTTATTACACTGTACCTAATGTGGTAGATCTACTGTAACAGTGAACCATTAAAATAAAGTGCTACCCAGAAAGGTTGTTATGACATACAGTAGCTGAACAGAGAGACTACTCTTCAACGTACCTGCCCTTCCTCATCCTCCTCCTCTTCGCTCTCGCTGTGCTCGCTGAGCAGGGAGGTGCATCGCTTGAGGCTGACCAGCTCCAGGGTGGTGTTCTCGTCCACCACCAGCGTGTACTTCATGCTGTCGTAGGCCAGCGAGTCGGCCAGCGAGGGCTCCAGAGGGGGCCGCATGGGGCGGGCCAGCGGGTGGGGGCGCACGCTCTCGTCGATGGGGGGCGAGCTGTCCAAGTAGGCTTCCTCTTCCTCCGAGGACGAGTGGTCGACATACGGGGAGGGCACCTAGGGAAGGGAAGGCAAGGTAAGGCTAAAGTTTAATGTGCGTCAGAAAAATAAAAGAATAGAATGCTTGAACCTTAAACAAGAAATTAATGCTGTTTCTCTGAACATAGTTTTGCAGAGATTTAATCCCGCCTACCCATTCACCTGTATTGCTCAAAAGGTCCTCGATGATCTCGTATGATCTCTGCTTAAATTTTCCTGAGACCAAGGCCAGCTACCATATGCCAAACATGCTTACTGTACAACACCCATGGGCGAACTAGTGAAATCCTTGTGTTAGAGCAGGGGTTTTATCCGCTCCCCGACATAATTTTAATGTCATGCTGCTTCACATGAAATATGAAATATTTTGTAATAAAGGAATCTTAGAAATTACATTTTCAATACAATTAGGTTATATTCAGGGGATCTAGAGAATGTGGGGCCTTTTTTTTAAAGCAGTCTGCCTTCAATATAGGCCTAAGTCCAGGGGGAAATCCTAGTTTGTGTTCATAATACGGCCCTCGGAAGACTTTCACAGCCCTTGGAGTAATTTGAAGTGGCCCTTCTAATGAAAAAGGTTCCCCACCCCTGTGTTAGAGGAGCAACACAGTGGCTACTTCATTGATCCCTAAAGGAAAGTAAGGTTCTGAGCTGCATATAAACATAACACACATTGCACATATCACATATAATATTGCAACATATCATAATTTACATTCACTTGCAGTAACAGTAGGTAGTTTTCCTCTTTGACTGAATAAAAGATAATCTGACCCTCACTATATGAATGTAGGCCTGCCTTGCTCCACGCATACGTACATACAGTACAGTAACTGCCAGGGGAGTAGAAGGACAATGTAGAAAGGAGAAAAAAGAATACCTGAGGGGATGTAAGGCCCAGCTCCAGTTCCACATCCAGGAAGGGTGATCCCTCTTCCACCTCCTCATCTGTGGAGTAGCTAAGGCTAAAGACGCGATTGGTGACTGTCGTGGGCAGGTCCAACGTCAGGCTGTTCTTCACCTCTGTGATTCGCTGCAGGGAGGCTGGGGCACCTGTGCTTGGAGCTTGGAGACCCGTGGCTGTGGTAGCGGGGACTTTGATTTCGGGGCCGTCATCCTTATCGCTGGCAACGCTGTCCGTCTGGCTGGGAGAGTCCAGCTCCTTCTTGGCGGCCCGGGAGCGCTCCATCCTACGGTCGTTATCGGGTTCTTCATCATCGTCGTCATCGTCGTCGTCGTCGCCATCACCATCACCATGCCCTGGCCGCTTCGACGCTCCCGCCACTTTGGGTGCGTTCTTCATGGCCTTCTTGGCCTGGTTCTTCTCGGGGCCGCCGCTGGTGCTCAGCCTGCCGGGCTTCGGACTGATGCTGGAGGTCAAGCTGGGTGTAGGTGTGAGGTTAGGGGTAGGCCGCTCGTAGCGCTCCAAGATGAGCGGGGCCACGGTGTCGCAAGTGGGGTTGCTCATGTACAGGCACACGCCCACGCCGGTGCCCTCTGTGATCACCCTCCCCAGCTGTGGCTGTCTTCCATCGGTGGTCTTCGCCATCTCTCCTTCTCCTCCATTTGGGGGCTCGTCGCCGGGATTATCACTTCCACCCTGGGTCTCCCTCCTCCTCTGCTCCTCTTCTGCCTCCGCCGCCAGCATGTCGACCTCCAGTAGGTCGTGGGGCGTGGATGGGGAGATGGTGTCGGAGAGCGAGGCCGAGCGCTTCAGGCACTCCTCGGGGCAGCTGATGGGGTAGGAGCCCTCGGAGATCATCTTGTTGACCAAGTTGCTGAGCAGCCAGGGCGAGTCGGAGTTCTCGCTCAGCTCGTCCTCGGACTCGGATTCGGACTCGCCCTCGCTGTTGGGGTAGTCTTCGGCGTGCGGCATGTAGTAGCTGCGCTGCTGCTGCTGCGTGCTCACGGGCAGGTAGAAGGAGCGCTTGAAGCTCTCCAGGCTGTGGTCGGGCTCCACCCGCAGTACCAGCTGCTCGCGGCTCTTGTCCTCACACGGCTCTGCCGGGGGCAGGGTCTCGTCTGGGTCGGCCTGGTGGTAGCCACCTTGGTAGCCGTCTTCCTCGCGCGGCGCCTCCTCGCGCTGCAGACCCATTAGCGCCTGGCCGTCTTCCAGGGGGAGCATGTTGTCCTCGTCGTCGTTGACGTGTGGCTTGATGGGGTCGAGCTGGCCCAGGAGCAAGGGGGCCTTGAGGCCCACGATGCCGCTGTCCTGCTCGGCGTCCAGCTCGGGGTCCATCTCGGGGTCGGAGGTGGGCGAGCTGGCCTCCTCGATGGAGTTGGTGAGGTGCGAGGAGCGGCCGCTGCTGGAGTCGCTGCTCAGGTCCAGCTCGGTCTCGGAGATGGAGGAGATCATGTGGCAGGCCACAAAGGCCGCCTCCAGCTCCTCTTCCACGTCCGAGTCGGAGCCCGGCGAGCTCAGGTCGTCGCTGTGCCGGTCCGTGCCGCCGCCGTAGCGGTGCCGGTGGTGCTGCGTGTTCATGTCGGCGATGCCCGGGTCTGACGAGGGAGACGTGGAGTCATTGGCAGGGGCCGGCGGCGGTGGTGGTGGTGGCGGCCCCCGCGCCCCGTGGTGGTTGTTGTGGCGGTCGGCTTCAGGCAGGCGCTCTGAGTGGCTGGAGGAGGACACGTAGCTGGAGAAGGAGGCGGCCTCGCTGTGCTCGATGCAGGGGAACTCTACATAACCTCCGCCACCGGGGGGCGCCGTGTAGTCGTCTCCGTCGAACACGCGGTCCAGCTCGGCGTCCGACAGGGGCGTCTGCGAGCCGTCCTCCTCCCCCTCTTCCCCGGGGCCCAGCGGGGCGGTGGAGGACAGGCACTTGCTGGTGCCGTCCAGGGTCATGTCGTTGTCGGGGTCGGGCTCGTCCAGCGTCTCGGTGGTGATGGTGTAGGTGTCGTTGGCGGTGGTGTTGCGCGAGTGGCCGCAGGGGCGGCAGCGTCCGTTCAGGGCGTGGTCCACCTCCGTGTCCGAGCACTGGGACTCCTCGGCCAGCGGGGCGTCGCTCTCCGCGTGGAAGTCGCACGTGTCCGAGCCGCCGCCGCCACCGCCACCGCCACCGCACGACTTGTGCTGACCGAAGGAACCTGTGGTGGGGGGTGGGATGGATAGGAACATGGACAGACAGACAGACAGACAGGAACACATACAGACAGGGTAATACAGGCAGACAGACAGGGACAGACAGACAGACAGACAGACAGACAGACAGACAGGCAGGAACACAGACAAACAGGATGAGACAGACAGACAGACAGACAGACAGACAGGGACACAGAGAGGAAGGGACACAGACAGACAGACAGACAGACAGGCAGAGAGACAGACAGACAGACAGACAGACAGTAATAGACAGATGGGCATAGATGTGAGAGGAGGGAGACAGGGAGGGACACAGAGGGTAAGGAGGGTAAAGGAATATACAGTAAGTATTTGAATCAGTTTCCAGTATATGAACACAGATGCATATTTACTAGATCACATGAAGCAAGAATGATGACCGAGAGGAGTTTTAGGAGTTTAGAGGCTTTAGAGACTCAGGTAAAAAGCTGAAGGTGAGCTCTGAGCATATACAAAAAGAGAACTCAGGACCCTGTTTCTCGAAAGCATCATTGCTAAACAGTTAGCAACTTATTTGGTTCCCAACGGGAATTTGCATTGCAACCAAGTAAGATGCTAACTTAGTTAGCAACGATGTTCAAGAAATGCACCCCTGAGCGGGAAAGCTTGACAGAAGAGGAAAGGCTCGAAAATAGAGGTAAGGAAAAGAAGAGACAAAGTATACTATATCATTGTGGAAGGATTGTACACAAATACACACCGTGTCCATCCTGGGGAAGTATTCCAGAAAGAAGTTTCAGTCACTCACAAGGGTATATTAACTCTGCACAAGTGGTAAATCTGGTAATACAAGAGCCCTGTGGCATTATTTTGATTGAATGTTTATGAATCAAGACTGCTCTATTAGCATCTTTACAACTCACTCTGAGTAATCTTGACTGGGTAATTTTTTGGAACACATCCCTGGTATGAACATCACTGTTACTGCATAGTAACATCACACCAGTGATGAACATGTTTTGTTGACAAACAACCATGTAGTAGCCATGTAGCCATGTTTGTACACTGATCAGACAATGAACATGTCAAATGCGGTAACAGACATTATGGACATGTTAGTTACGATGGTTAAGAACAAAGTACATTTTGCGACGTTAATACAACACTCATGGACTCGAACCAAATGGAAGATGTCTTGAGTTAACAATACAAAATGTACAGTGTATGTTGTTTCATTTACAAACAGCCACATCATGGGGATGTTGTTTGTGTTGACAAACAGCGGTATGATTGGCATGTTGTTTGCTTGGTTTTGCCGCTAGGGGGGGCGCTCAGCTGTTCGCCCCTTTTTACCGTATTCGGGACGCTCTCTCCTGTTCCCCTCAAAGTCGTACAGGAGGGGTCGGCCGGGGGACTGCGCCTGCGTGGGGGGAGTACCTTTGGCGGGGGCCGTATTTCCGGGGGCGATGGCGGGGCATGAGCCTGTCACATGACTGCTGTCCTCCAGACATGAGTGGGTCGGAGAGTGGCGGCCTAGATGATACACAAATACATATAAAAGAGCAGAACACTGGGGGTGCTGTGGATCACTGTGCTACTACACCTATAGTCAGGGCCGCTGACAGCCATACATTTAATATAATGAGGACCCAATTATGGGCCCGCCATTTGGGACAGGTGACCCCTTTGTCCCCCTTGTCAGCTTGCCGGCCTTTAGTGTGCCATGTACAAGCAGTTACCCATTGGGACCATTGAGTCCATCCTCGCTCATGTCCCAGCCCTACCCCACCTCTTTCTCCCATTCCCACTTCCTGTCCAACTCCACACTGTACTGTCTTAAAGGGGCTCTATGTAGGATTAAAAGTTTAATTAATCACTGTCCCGAGTCAGCCGATGCTTATTTGAGTCACTAGTAAGTGAACAATGACTCGCGACCATGTTCACGGTCCGCTGTCAGAAAACCCTAACAGCGAGTTTATTTAAACAGCATTTTTTCATGATTGTGTAAAAGCCCCATAAAAATATGTTTAAAAAGGTAACAGTAAATGCATGGTGTAGCACATGATATTACATTGCTGTAACACCATTTACTCCATTGTACCTAACGAGGTATGGATAAACTGTGTTGTTACAGAAAAATCAAGAACCCACCACAAATGTGACCGAACCAGCACAGAGTCAGCTAATCGTAAGACAAGTGCACAGGTATACAGATAAGTTACCTGTGTTAGCAGGAAACTGTATTCCTTTTTTACTTTTACTTGTGACATCTCTGCAACTGGGGACATTGAGAACGACACTCTAGTCAGTCCTGAAGACTTTTTACAGCGTTGTCGGTTTCAAATACACACACGCACACGCACACGCACACGCACACGCACACGCACACAGACACAGACACAGACACAGACACACACACACACACACACACACACACACACACACACACACACACACACACACACACACACACATCAAAAAGACACGTGTCCAGCCCAACAGGAGACAGAAAGGTCTTAAAAACTGGGCAGTATTGAAAGCTGCCTTTGCCATAGCAACAGTGGCTGGTTTGTGCAACCTGACTGGCTGAGAGTGGTGTGTGGAGGCGGGACTAACTCACCCTGTGAAGTTTGGTTACGCAGCGAATCCTGCCAGCTTGATTTGCGTGGAGACACACCATGACCGTTATTGTTCAGTGAGTCCTACATAATCACACACACACACACACACACACACACACACACACACACACACACACACACACACACACACACACACACACACACACACACACACACACACACACACACACACACACACACACACACACACACACACACACACACACACACACACACACACACACACACACACACACACACACACACAGAAAGGACAAGATAGGAGGTGAGTCACACTAAAAAAACTGTTGCCTGATACATACACATGAGACTTAATAGTGTGTGTGTGTGTGTGTGTGTGTGTGTGTGTGTGTGTGTGTGTGTGTGTGTGTGTGTGTGTGTGTGTGTGTGTGTGTGTGTGTGTGTGTGTGTGTGTGTGTGTGTGTGTGTGTCTGTGTGTGTGTGTGTGCTTCTGCGTGCATGTATGTGTATATATATATACCTGTGAGACTGTGGACGTGAGGTTGAGGGTGGTGGGCCGGCTCTTGAGCGAGGGGGAGGGAGGAGGGGAGGCGGAGGGGGAGGGGGGCACCTCCTCTTCATCCTCGTTCTCCTCCTCATCCTCGTCATCAATCATCTCAAACTCCTGGAAGTCGTCCTGGAAGGAGCACACCGGGTGGTGGAACTCACTCTTCTCCAGAATGAGACAGTCCTATGGAGAAAGAAAACGAGGGGAAAATACTTACATTACATTACATTACATTACATTGCATTTGGCAGACGCTTTTGACCAAAGCGACTTTCAAAAGAGGACATAATCAAGCCACATCACAAGCAAATACAAAGTGCACAGGAGATATACAGAACAACAAGTGCAGTTGCAGAGAGGGGCTAGTTTAAAAAAAAATGTTTTTTATAAAGAGTAAATAACGAGTACACACACATACAAACACACACACACAAACTAAACTAAACTAAACATCATATCAAGAGTCTGCCCTGGGGCAACTTACGTTGTGGGTATTGGCAAGGGGTTCACGGTTCAATTTGCATCACGATACACATGACATGATGCGATTCTATCACGATGCATTGCCATTCATGTACTATCGCAATGAATTGATATACGATCAATGAAAAATACGGCTTATTTGTCAGTTGCAGTGTAGAATTCACAAGTCAATTTATTTTATGTAAGCATTTTAACATCTGGGAGAGAGCTTCCATTACAACAGAAGTATTACCTACTCTTTGCTGAACAAAATGAACCATTGGAAAATTCAATTTTACTATTGTTAAAAAATGGATTGTCATGAATCGATGCATTATATTGTGAAAATAAGTATCACAATATTGTCATGAATCGATGTAGTATATCATGAAAATAAGTATCGCAATGCATTGTCATGATGATTTTTTGCAAACCCCTAAAACGACTTTTATACACCATTTCAATCTTTTCAAACATTACAATGAAGTTTTTCCCTGAAAGTGAGTGAGAGAGAGAAAGAGAGAGAGAGAGGGGGGGGAGAGACTCTTTGTCTCTGTCTCTGGCTTTTGTCTCCTCTGTCTTCTCTCTCCCTCTCTCCTTTGTTTCCCTCTCCCCCATGTATTCTTCCCTGTCTTTTCTGAGCCATCACTCCACTGAGAATAGATTAGAATACAATACACACACACACACACACACACACACACACACACACACACACACACACACACACACACACACACACACACATACACATACACACACACATGTACAACCATGCATCCATACACAACCACGCACACTCATACTCACACTCACACACACAAACATACACACGCAAACTCTCTCTCTCTTGCTCTCTCCCTTGCTCTCTCTCTCTCTCTCTCTCTCTCTCTCTCTCTCTCTCTCTCTCTCTCTCTCTCTCTCTCTCTCTCTCTCTTTCTCTCTTACTCTCTCTCTCTCACACACACATACACACACACACATGCACACACACACACGCACACACACACACACACACACACACACACACACACACACACACACACACACACACACACACACACACACACACACACCCCTCTCCTCCGTCCTTGTGAGGGGCCATTACTCCTCTGAGACCTGATGCCCTGCCCTGTGCTCACCTCACCTCAGACCCGCACAATGTAGAGGAGGCCCATCAAAGGCATATCGTCTGCTGAGTCTGCCTAGTGTGTGTGTGTGTGTGTGTGTGTGTGTGTGTGTGTGTGTGTGTGTGTGTGTGTGTGTGTGTGTGTGTGTGTGTGTGTGTGTGTGTGTGTGTGTGTGTGTGTGCATGCACTTGTACCTCTGCACTCAGAATTGTGCTGAGTATGCCTACTTAACCAGAGCTGCCGGGTGAAACAAGCACACGCTCGCACACACGCACACGCACGTC
>NC_085860.1:32663950-32671450 GCF_034702125.1 Engraulis encrasicolus
TGATTCTTTTCGGCGATTAGTGAATGGGCCCATCAGTGGGCCCATCTATGTAAAGAGGCTATACTGGACAATCTGCATGCTTTTGAACACATCTGGTGTTATAACAGTGCTTTTTGCTCCGTCAAAGATGACAAATTGCTTTTTGCACATTTTGAATCACCTGTTTGACATGGGATGCTATTTATTTATATATATTTTATTTATATATATAAAATAAAATAAATATGTATAATTTGCATTCAAAGATAGATACGTATGTAAGCACATAATGTATTCTCTGAAAAGATAGCCATTTTCAGTTTATCCCCCACCGAGTGTTTCGGTGAGAGCGAAAGATTCAGTCAGTTTGATGTTGATAAGACATGGCCTATTTACTTTCCACTGAACTCCAACTCTTGATGTGTTTGTGTGCTGATATACAGTCATTGCTGTGACCTTGACAGAGGCTTTAGTCAAGGTCACACTATAAATAACAAACCCGGTGGCGTTATGGTGCGCAATGCAACCTTCCCACGGTTACCACGTCGAAAAGATAACAGCTACTGCAGCATAGCGCAAACACATGTTTTGCCACTTGCCATTACTATTACTGTTAGTATATAACACATTAAAGTTATACTACAATACTCCAAACTCTATGGCTTTTAAAATGGTGACAAACTGTTGATGGGCTTTGAATGAGTGTTTGGCTTTGAGGGAAAATGATTTGGCTTTGGGGGAAAATGATTTGTCTGTCTTCCATGTCACTATGCATATAGTCTGTCCACGTATACATTGTTATTGTTATTCCTACTGTATGCCACAGAAGCCATTTGCATGGAAATCGTTGCAATGTCAGATAATTACTCAATTTTCTACCAACTACCTATATGTGTGTGCATGTGCGTGCGTGTGTGGGTACTTGCGTGCGTGCATACTGTGTGTGCCCAGAGTGCATGTGTCTGTAATTTAGCACACAGGCTACTCAGTAGGGGGGGCTTAATCAATTGGAGAGTAGTTTAAGTGAGTAGTTGGGTGACTGGACCAATCAAAACACATGTGCTCCCCTAAAAGAAAAATCTAGTACAGTGTACGCACGCACACACACACACACACACACACACACACACACACACACACACACACACACACACACACACACACACACACACACACACACACACACACACACACACACGCGTGTGTGCCTGTGTCCATGTAGGCTACTTAACCTCTTAGCGCAGAGCCTATGTTATAACCCTACTGTCACCACAATTGTAATGGCTATGCCTTATGTTACTTAAGGCTCTCTGTAATGTCATAGCAATGTTGTTATGATGTAGTAAAGTAGTTTCAGCATAGGCCTGCCGGTGATACCCATCTGCAGTAAGACGCTACTGACACTACTTCCCCATAGGTTCCAGGTGAATAACCAGGCTACAGGTAGGTGCTTTGAGGGTAGAAATTCTGCATTTCGCTACCCTGTGCTGCACTCTTTGCACAGACAGGCCTGTCGGCGGGCACGATCACTCATTGCTGAAAAGATTCAACAACGTCATTACATCATTACAACATTACTATGATATTACAGGGAGCTTTAATTAACAGATTAAGACTTGGTCATTACAATTTTGGTGACAGTAAGCATAGGCTTTGTGCAAAGGGGTTAAAGATAGGGCACATCTAACATAACAAACTCACTAACTAGGCTCAGTACAAACGGCTAGCCTGCATGCCAACTCACATGAAATTGTTTGGTATGGACATAATACATAGCTCAAGTGTAACCGAAAAAAAACATGAATGGTTGCCTTTCAGTCATTCACATTATAGAGAGCCCTATGGGATGGGATGTGCTAGGTTTAACACTTTCTCCACTTTAACACATTCTCCATCACCAATGAATTGAACTGAAGTCTGAAGTCTGAAGTCTTAGTGAATGTTGCACAAAGGACACTTAAATGGCACAGGGATGGAGGGTGTTGGGTTGGACTCTCTTCACAGACTTTACATGGCGAACTGGAGCAGGCAGTCTTCAGGGCTACGGTGCACTGCGCATACTCTCTCTAGGTGCACCGGGCATATTCTCTTTCTCTCTGTCTCTCTGTCTGTCTGTCTGTCTCTCTGTCTGTCTGTGTCTGTGTCTGTCTGTCTGTCTGTCTGTCTGTCTGTCTCTCTCTCTCTCTCTCTCTCTCTCTCTCTCTCTCTCTCTCTCCCTCTGACCATCTTTCTGTCTTCCTTCTGTCTTCTATGTCCCTCTTCACTGCATTTCTCTGTTTACCTCATGTCCTTATCCATCTATGTCCTGCTCTCTTCCCTTTTGTCCCTTCACCACTCTCTCTTTCTCTACCTCTCTGCCTCTCACTGTCTGACCTCATATCTTTCATTCTGCTCCTCTTTCCACTCTCCTCTCTCCCTCTTCCTCCCTCTCCCTTTTCCTCCCCCTCTCTCTCTCTTCCTGGTTCTCAGATGTCGGTTGACTGCAGCCAGGTCAGCAGCTTCCCCCTGTCTGACCTTCACCATCAGCGGGGTGGAACTTCCCTCTGCCCCCTCTCCGCCTACATCACCTCCGTGAGTGTCACCATCTTAGTCAGGCTGAAGTCAACTCCACCACTGCGGAAGATGCTACTTAACTATTGTAATGTCAGATACCATGACTTTGCTATTAATGTCAGAAACCATGTAGTCGGATTCTATGTCAACCACTGTCAAAACAGTGTAATTGTCAGCTGCTTGGCTTCTTTTCAAAGCTTGAAGATTGGCACACCACTTTTAGGTTATTCATATTAAGTTATTTGTCTCTTGATTCCACTTAAATTCCAAGCCCACAACCTCTGCAGATTTCACAACTCACTGTCCATTTATTGCGTGACTAAAAATTCTGGCTATGGGTGCCACTGTAATATTCATGGGTTGTCTTCGGATCGGATCGGATGCAGTGTTGGAATCACCCCAACCTCCCTGCCCTCCCACAATGGACAAGCCTGGTGAATTCTTGGTGTTGCTTTCCTCAGGCACTGCAGTATTACTCCATCTACGACTGCACCGATAAGCGAGTGGGCTGTGCCCCCTCTGCCGAGACATGACAGCCTCCCACCCCGTGGACGTCGCTACTCTGTATTTGACCACACCAATGACCAGGTGGGGTTTGCCAATACTGTGAAAACTAGACCAACAGTACGGCAAATAAATGTAATACATTTCTCACAACTGTGTGTGTGCGTGTGAAGGTAAGTCAAATACACAGGCCATTAACTGTGATAGTAGTCCAGGCATCATGAACACACAGAAGTTCATGAGGCATTTACGTAATACGTATGTGTTCAACTTTTTGTACTGAATGTGCCAAAAAGGCAATTTCACTGTTTCAATTTCACAGTACTATCCCACCACATAGTGGATGTAATAGCTGTTGCGGGAGCTTTTAGGCTGATTAGTGTTCATGTTTAGGTTGATTGGTGTTCATGTTTCAGCTTACAGTAATGGCTGACCAGAAAGACCATTTGGTAAGGTCGCATCTTTATAACCACTGTCCACAGGCCTGTCTAGTTAGTTATTGGGAAGGAACCCAGAGACTATACGAAGCAAGCAGACTGCTTCACATGACCCACATACAGCTCAGGGCTTGTAGTCCCTGAGGAGGCTGCAGGTAGAAACTGAGGTAACACAGAGCAGAATTCCTCAAACTGCTCTGAGCTCGCACACGTGTAGGAGTGGACAGAAAGCATGTTCTCCTAGATCAATGGTTCTCAACTTTTTTTGAACAAACGCGCATCTTGACCTCATCATAAGCCTCCCAACGCCCCCTTGAATTCATCATAAACCTGCCAATGTCCCCCTTAGTATTAAAAAAGCAAACTGAAAAATTCTTGTTATCTCTATGCGAACTGTGACCATAAAGCAGATGTCAGCAGTTTCCTCCAGGTAACATACAGTACATTCAGAAAAGTACAGAACCCTATATGAATGAGGATCTGAACGCAACGGGTGCAAGAATGGGCATCAGTACCATTCCAGACTGAAAACAGTATTTCAGCATTCCAAGAAGAGATCGTAACTCTTCACTATAGGTTTAGCATCGTCAGTGGGATTGTTTTTAATCCAACCTCACATTGAGTAATTAGCTACTGATGCTCCATGAACGTTTTTTTAATGCCGCAAAACCTCTCAGTGTAATTGAACAGAGTAATGGGTGGGAGGATGTCTGCTTGTAACTGAGCAAAAAAGTTAAATTAAACACGTCTCCTTTTTTCAAGAGTTAGATACCGTCTTCTCGGAGCGAATGCATTACTTCAATACACTCAGATCAATACATGATTCATATACAGTAGGCCTACTACACACAAATGCAATGAAAAGTGCACACTCTGAAACCGCATCACTACTTATCTGTAAATAAAACTGAGGAAAAAAGAAAATTAAGAAAGATGTCTGGCCCACTGTACTGTAAATGAATAAAGACTCAAAATCTTTATGTACAGCACACTCAATCTTGTGCACTGACATATACAAGGTCCCAAGCCTATATATCCTGCTAGCATTTATAGCTAGGTGTGCATGTGCATGTGTGTGCGTACGTGCGTGTGTGCGTGTGTGTGTGTGTGTTTGTGTGTGTGTGTGTGTATGTGTGTGTGTGTGTGTGTGCGTGTGCGTGTGCGTGTGTGTTTGCGTGCGTGCACGCATTCGTGTGTGTTTGTGTGTGTGTGCGTGCGTGCGTACGTGCATGTGAGTGTGTTTGTGTGTGATTGTGCGAAAAGCCTTGGGAGTGGTTAAAACACCAATGACAACAATGTAGGCCAGTAATATACTAATGGGTATTTAGTGGGGCTCTTGGAGCCGCTCCTGCATGGCGTCCGACCCAGAAAAGTGCTCCGTCATGGGGCCCAGGAGGCAGCCAAGCCAGGCAGGGAGGATATGAACTGCAGCAGCAGCCTGGAGTAGACAATATAAATATTACCTGCAAAAGGAGGCGACATTGCACATCTCACTGCACAGCAATGCAGCTACAGTACCTCACTAAACACTGAACAAGCAACCACAGCATTTTACCCCTTCTCTCATTCTCTCTCTCTCTCTCTCTCTCTCTCTCTCTCTCTCTCTCTCTCTCTCCATGACCATGAGCTTAATGATGTAGCCTATTACTGGAGACGTCCTTTCTCAGTCTCCCTCAGTCAGCCTGTGCCATGAAGGCATAATATGGCCCAGTGCAGTGCATCACTGAGCCATATGAAACAAGGAGAGCCCCCCACCTCAATACGTAGTGGTGTGGATCGGCACTGCCCTCACAATCCGATTCGATCACGATTCGGGAGGTAGCGATTCGATTCGATTCTATGCGATCCAACCCGATCCGATCCGATTCAATTCTACAATGCATTGCAATGCATTACATTTCTACTGAAAGCAAAGCAAATGTTTAATCAGTCATGATGAGGCAATACAAGTAGTCAGATACTGAGCAAGAATTTTTTTGGCTATTTTCTGTATCAGTCTGTATCAGTCTGTATCAGTCTTGCAATGTTTTGAAGTGCTTTTATTTAATTTAACATTCATTTGCTCCCAAAATATCCATGGAAGTAATTGAGACTTAAAAAAATTGCCGGATCGATTCTGGAACTTGCCCTGATCGATTCTGTCTCGTCCATGCCCCGCATTGGATTGGATCGCCGGATCGATCATTGTTGACACCACTATCAATACGTACTCAATATGTCGATATGATTAACACATACACAAGAGTGAGACTTGTGTGTGTACTGCGGCTAGTGGTGCACAGTGAAAACGTATATCAGACAGCACAAAACATTCTCTCTCTCTCTCTCTCTCTCTCTCTCTCTGTAAAGTGCACAGTGAAAAGGTATATCAGACAGCACAAAACATTCTCTCGCTCTCTCTCTCTCTCTCTCTCTCTCTCTCTCTCTCTCTCTCTCTCTCTCTCTCTCTCTCTCTCTGTGTGTGTGTAAAGTGCACAGTGAAAAGGTATATCAGACAGCACAAAACATTCTCTCTCTCTCTCTCTCTCTCTCTCTCTCTCTCTCTCTCTCTCTCTCTCTCTCTCTCTCTCTCTCTCTCCCTCTATTCTGAACCTCCATATGAATTCTGTAGCTTTTATTTAGTACACTGTACTACTGTAGACACTAGCCAGATCATTCATCTCACTTCAACATCTATCCTTTAAACTTTATACTATAACACTCTTGACTCTACAAGAGTAAGACATAATCGGGTGCAGACTCCTACTTAAACATACAGCAATTCAAAAGAGAAGAAAGGACCACACTCTGAGTCATTGTTTGAACCTTATTGCCCATCAGACTTTTCGTTCTTAACCTTATGCAGTGTCAGAAACCAAAACGTCTCACAGGCAATAAATTCAAACAGTGAGTTGGAGTGCTTCTTCTCTTTTGACCATCTATGCTTTCCCACCATGAGGAAATTGGTTTGTGTTTGTGTAATCCTGCATGTGTAAGTCAGGATATCAATGGTAGGGGCTGCTATACTGAGTGGTGGAAAGTACACAGTACACACACACACACACACACACACACACACACACACACACACACACACACACACACACACACACACACACACACACACACACACACACACACACACACACACACACAAATGCACACACACACACACAGAAGCCCGCCCGCAAACAGAAAAACAGAAAATGAAAATAAAAAGAGAATCAATAAGAGGGATTAGATTACAGAGGCAAAATACGGAGAGTGATAGATAGAGAGAGAGAGAGAGAGAGAGAGAGAGAGAGAGAGAGAGAGAGAGAGAGAGAGAGAGAGAGAGAGCGAGAGAGAGAGAGAAAGAGAGAGATGTACCCAGTTACAATGGCTTACAGTAATCAGATTGTGTGTGTTTGTGTGTGTGCGTGCGTGTGCGTTTGCGTGTGCATGTGTGCCTGTATATATGTGCATGTGTGTGTCTGTGCCTGCATGTGTGCGTGCATTTAAAAAAAACATCTCTCAATGTTTTCATTCTCTACAGATGGAAAATAGTCCCACGTCCCCCAAGCTTCTATCTATTCCTCTCTCCACTGTTTGTGTGGGTGTGTCTCTCCCCCCCATCTCCCTCTCTCTTCTGTCCTCACTCCTCCTCTCTCAGAGGGGATGCTCTGAATATGGGATGGGGGTGGATGAAATCTCAGCAGGGGGGGACTGTGTGTGTGTGTGTGTGTGTGTGTGTGTGTGTGTGTGTGTGTGTGTGTGTGTGTGTGTGTGTGTGTGTGTGTGTGTGTGTGTGTGTGTGTGTGTGTGTGTGTGTGTGTGTGTGTGTGTGTGTGTGCGTGCATGTCCTTGTGTGCATTTGTGCGCATGCGTGTGTGCGTGTGCGTTTACACGCAAGCAAGAGGATAGACAGAGAAAGAGAGAGAGAGAGAGAGAGAGAGAGAGAGAGAGAGAGAGAGAGAGAGAGAGAGAGAGAGAGAGAGAGAGAGAGAGAAAGGAGCGCTGCATAGCAGCAAACTCCACTGGGTCATCGACTGCACACTGCGTCTATGGC
>NC_085860.1:32673950-32681450 GCF_034702125.1 Engraulis encrasicolus
CAATCCTTAAACCCTATGCACAGAGCATAATATATCACTGCATAACCTTACTGTCACCAAAATTGTAATGACCAAGTTTTAATCTATACGTAACCCCTTAATGCACGCTGTATCTCCAGTGACACACTATAATAGCATTAAAAACTTAACTACCATAGTACTAGAATACTATGACATAGCACAAGGCCTTTAGTAATGCACAATGACTTGGTCATTGCCATTCTGGTAAAAGCAAATTATAATTTATAACGCTGTGTCATACAACAGGTTAAGGGTCTCGGTCATGTCATGGCAATGTTGAAATTATGTAGTTGTAGGCGAGTACATTTAGGGTTTAACCCCAAAAAAATGGATACAAAAGGTTTTTTTATGGATTCTATTACTATTGGACCTGCTAAATGACATACTAAAAATCTAGTAAAATCTGACTTTGGGAAATGAGTTTTTTCAACATGGCTGCCATAGGCTTATTATAAGGGTCAAGAGACACTCCAGGTGAATAGGCCAAAACATTTAGCTTGCCGATATCACCATGAAACTTAATCCGGTGATTACTCACATATTTGTGAGAAAAAAATGTATTGCAAGTTTTCTGAAATGTTATGTTTTAATATGGTAATTGGACTATATCTAATTAAATATGCATTAAATTTCAAAATGCAAAAACTCAAAATCTGAAAAAGCCAAGCTCAAAATTACTCTTTTATTTTGTTTCTAGTAAGCCAGAAGATATCTTCAGAAGAGATTATGGACATCTCGTTTTGTTTTGTAGTAAATCTAAAAATCTTTGTGCAGACACACCAGCTAGCATTTTTTTTTTCAAAACATGATTATTTAACATCTCGCTTAGATGTAAATAATTGAGTTTTATGTTTCTCAAGTTCTTCCAGACATTCTTTGAGTGTGGTGGTATCATTCTTAGCATGTATCAAGGGCAAGGTCAGCTGTCCTCAAATCATAGCCTCTCCAAAGAGGTGTCCTAAGGGCTGATGCTGGGACTCCTATTTGCCATGTACACCACATCACTGGGCCATGTTATCTGTTCTCACAGCTTCTCATACTACTGTTACATCGATGAAGCACAGTTACTTTGTGCCAGATGACTCCACGGTCACACACATTTCCGCTTGCCTCTCTGAACTATCTACAAGTATGAAGGAATGCGACCTTCAGTTGAGCCTCGCCCAAATGCACTGCTAGTGATCCCAGCCAAAGATTTAGGTTGCCATGATATCGAACTCAATATGGATTCTGCTACTGTTGCCTCAAATAAGGCCACAAGAAATCTAGATGTCATTGTTGGTGACCATCTATCATTCTCTGACCACATAGCCTCAGTTTCCCAGTCATGTCGCTTCTCACTGTTAAATATACATAACATCAGACAGTATCTGACCTGACTGACTCAACTTCTGATATTGTCCATCTGACCTGAACTACTGCAACTCCCTCCTGACTGGTCTTCCAGCTTGTGCAATAAGCCCTTTGTAAATGTCACTGCATGCCACTCCTCTTTTTCATGCCCTAATTGAATACAAGGCCCTGACCCTTGCCTTTAAAGCTACAACAGGCCCTACTCTGGCTTACCTGAAAGCTATGCTAAAGCCCTATGTCCTTTCAGGACATTGTCTGTCTCCAGTACCAACCGTTTCACCTTGCCCTCTACTTACACATGTAGTGGCTCCTGTCTATTCAGTTCAGCTGCTGAAAGACCCAAAATTGGGAGGGAAAGTGGAAAACAGCGATCCTAGCGGTTACGTTCCAAACACCAGGGCGATCCTATTGAAACTCCCATAGACGAGTTTTAAAAAAAATCCCACAAAGATATGACTAGGAACTATAACACCAGACACATTTTTCAGCGTACACAATAGGATGAACTACTACCTGTGAAAATCTTAAGTCATTTTTTGCCCTTTTAAGAAAAATAGAAATAGTGCCAATCTGGTCGGAAACGGACTACAGCTCCCAGCATGCTGTGCTTCGCGCCTCGTTGACAACACAGAGAAACAAATGGACGCGAATGAACGCAAGTTCTTCGCATATCTTCACATTCTTGTAATCCTGTGAGTTCCACATTGTCTTCTTATTAAACATATATACACGCGATCATTTTGGTTTGGTTTTAACTTCTCTAGTAGATATGATGGCTTCTGTGGTGATGAGTAACCACCTCTCTGGCTCATGTTTGGCTATGCTAATTTGGCTATGCTAATTACATGGAGTAAACACGTCACACATGCCAGTCAGTGTAGTTCTGTATTAGCTTTTTAAAGAATATTTAAATCAGTTCAGATCAGTGAAAAAACGAACATTTTACCACCTGATTCGATAAAACGGGCCAACTTGCCTATAATGTGACTGCCACTACTTCTACTTCGTCGTCAGGGCCGAGATGTAATTTTTCAAAGAAAAAACCCATTCATTTGTTGCAGGGGCTTGGAACGTTGCCAGCAGGGGGCGATGAGATTACTTTCCCTCCCAATACCTAGTGACACCATGATTCATCACTGATGATGTGCCCTGACAAACAGCACATGGATATTACCATAGCAGTAGTGTCTTTATCCACCCAAACAACACTCCAAACAATTATCATGTAGTAACCTTTATTTTAAAAAACTTTGATCTTGAAAATGACACCTTTCCTGAAGTTAGATTTTCCAAGATTTTAGTATGTTAGTAAGGACAGCTGGATGTATTGAAATCAGTTGAAAAACCTTTTGTATCAATTTTTTGGGGATTTGGTGTATTTTGGCCAAAGATGTACTCGACTATTGTGTCTTTTCAGCAAAGTGTGCCCCGCCCGGCCCATCTGCACAAAGAGGCTACTTATTGGCGATTACTGAGGCCGGATCCCCTTTTTCCTGGATTTGCAACTCTCCTAGACGCTGCTACTGTGGGACACCTTCAATTCAGCACCCTCAAATGGGGAATGTACAACTGCTTTGTGTGTGTGTGTGTGTGTGTGTGTGTGTGTGTGTGTGTGTGTGTGTGTGTGTGTGTGTGTGTGTGTGTGTGTGTGTGTGTGTGTGTGTGTGTGTGTGTGTGTGTGTGTGTGTGTGTGTGTGTGTGTGTGTGTGTGTGTGTGGGGACATTGGAACATGGAAGGAATACAAGGGATATTGCTCTATGCAGAGAGACTGCTGACACTCCTGGACACTTTATTGGTCATTTTGTCTTGGCTTTTAGGTGCCACTTTCGCTAAGGCACATGTGACACTATGTACACTTAAGGCACATGTGACACAGCTGGCAACATGTGTTACCCTCCATCTCTCTTTTCTTTCTTTGCCCCCAAGGAATACAATAACATTGTACCAGGTAGAGAGACTATGGACACTAAGGGACACTTTACTGGCCACTTGTCCTGGCTCTGCTATTTATGGTTATTTTATGTCTAAGTATGTGTGTAATGTCTTGTGAGCAATGTCTTTATTTATGTATGTGTGTATGCTACTTGACACCTTAATTTCCCCCTGGGATCAATAAACGATACTCTACTCTACTCTACTCTACTCTACAAAGCAGGTGTGGGTCAAAGACGTCCAACATGAAATTGTCCTTCAGTGCTAACGGATACTTTTGCTTACTGTAACTGTGAAAAACATGATTTTCAATTTTTTGAAAAGTGAATGCATGAAAGCCAAGCCAAAAAAATATTTTTTTTTTGCATTTACAGTAAGCGAAAGTATCCGTTACAGTGAAGGACAATTTCATATTTGACGTCTTTGACCTGTGTACACTGTCTCCTGTGGGATATGCGTAAACATTCACAACACTATTTTCAAGGCCCTGCCATGGCTCAAACAGTAGGGCACTGCACTGCAACACTGGGGACCCGGGTTCCATTCCGGCCCAAGGTCATTTCCATCTCTCTCCTATACTCACTTCCTGTCACCATCTCACAATGTCCTCACAATGTCCAATGTCCATAAAAGGGAAAAAAACAACGACATTGTTTTCAATGTTTGTTTGCCTGAAACCAGTAGTCGTTTATATATCTGCTTCACTTCAAAGCTTAACTTGTGGTGACCTTGGCTGACCTTATAATGTTTTCCATCCATAACACACCTACCAAGTGTGCTTGGTTTATCTGCCCCGATATGCACAGTTTCCAGCTAAACCTATAGATAGCATTTACTGTAAGTGTTTTTTCTGTTTGTCTGTAATCAGGGCAAAAGTGCCCAGCCAGCGTCACTCTGACACTTTGATCCTCTCACAAACTCTCCATCACACACATAAGCAAGCATACACGCACGCACACACACACACGCACTCATGCTCACACACTCATGCTCACACTCACAGTCACACACACACACACACGCTCACACACTCATGCTCAAACTCACAAGCTCACACCGTCATGCTCTCTCACACACACACACACACACACACACACACACACACACACACACACACACACACACACACACACACACGCACACACGCACACACGCACACACGCACGCACACACGCAGGTTAGGGAAGTTAGGAGAGATGCTTGTGTGTGGATGTGGAAGGACACAGGAGGTCAAAGTGATTGTGGCTGTGCTTGAGGGCTCTAGAGTGGCTATAAAAGAGCTGAAGGGCCTGCTGGCTGCAGGAACAGGAAGAGAGACCGTCATGAAGTGCATTGTGCTCCTACTGGCTTTGGCCGTCGCCTCTCAGGCACTCAAGTAAGATCGCCTCCATTTTCATCTCGACTTCTCTGCTTTTCACACGCTCTGACATAGAGTATTTGACTGTTCACCAGGTTTCTTGCAACAATACAGTAGTGCTTAATTGCAATAGGCCCTAATGGTCAAAACTCTAAAGCATATCTGATGTTGCGCTAGAGATGTTTCATTTCTTGGTGGTGTTGGGGTTCATTTTACTCAATAGTCGAATGTTAAATGTCCTTCCCTGTTTCAATCATGGTTATTATTTTCTTTTTCTAGATTTTGTTTTTCAGTTTAAGCTACTGAAGTTATTACAGAAATTATACTGTTGTTCTGTTGTACTTCTATCCAAGTCACTTATTGTGCTGGTGGTCCTCAGTGCCTAGGAAAGTAAGGGTGGTTGTTGTAAGAGTATCCTGATAGTTTGAGCACAAAGGCCAGGACTGCTTTTCTAATAGTGTGGATTAGCCAGAGATAGTTTTAAACCCAGACTTAAGACTAACTTGTTACCCTACACAGTCTCACCCCAAGTAGTCAATATCTGAGTACCTTTGACCAGACTGCAATTTTTGACGTCTTGGGTATTCCTTCCACATCACATTTTGACTATGTCCTCAAAGGCGCCCCCTTGTGGCAGCATAACGTCATTGAGGTTAGGTTTAGGAATAGGTTAGGGTTAGGCCACATAGTCAAATTGTGACGTGGAAGGAATACCCAAGACGTCAAAAATTGCAGTCTGGTCCAAGGTAGTCAGAAATTGACTACTTGGGGTGAGACTGCGTTGTGTTACAACGTGCTTACAGTAAGTTAACTCAATTATTTATTTCATTTATTGTATTTATACTATTTCACTTATTTTACTTCATTTTTACTTCATTTTTCCTCTTTACTTCATGTTTCTTATCACCCACCTTCGCTTTCATTTTTATGCTATAATTATTCTCATACTGAACTGCCTACATAGTAAATGCAATAAACAAATACACTTGCCTTGCATTGCTTTGTATAGGCCAATGTTGACTAATGATGTACTATATATGCTGACCGGCAGGGTCCCCCTGATGAAGAGGGCGAAGAAGCCCCATGAGGGTCCCTATGTGGACTACGGTCTCAAGTTCGCCTCTCCTGAGGTGCAGGCAGCCTCTGGAGCCAGCTCTGAGGACCTCCTCTTCCAGGTATACACCTGGTGGTATGGGTAATTAAGATAGGTGAAATCTTTCTGCTGAAACTTTAGGTGTAGGTGTAAGGTCGTAGTGCGTGTAAGGTTTAAGACAGTGTCTCAGAGGGCATTGGGGAGCCCTAGGGGGGCATGGGAGAAGGACACATCTGAGAGGGGGACGGTGCTTAGTTGCCATTGGGGGGCATTAGTTCATTTTATTTTTTAATACTATTGGGCATTGGCAGGCTTACTGTATGATGAGGTAAGGGGGGTTATGATAAAGTAAGGGGGTGTTTGTTAAAAAAGTTGAGTTGAACCACTGGTTTAAGTAAAAGGCTGCATGAGTGTAATCATGGCCCCCTGTCTTCCATGACCTCTTGGTGACCCTCTCTGTGCTCGGTGACCTTTGCTGTGTTCCAGGGCTACTACTATGGAGCCATCTCCATCGGCACCCCTCCTCAGTCCGTCCAGGTGCTCTTTGACACCGGCTCTTCCAACCTCTGGGTGGACTCTGTCTACTGCACCTCTCAGGCCTGCAGTAAGTTGTCCTTCCTGCAACACAACCACCATCCTCTGGCCTTTTCCTTAATATAGCGGGTCTGACCTAAACCTGGTCATGTAAGCTCTCAGCGGAGTAGTTGCTAGGGCCCTGTGCAGCTGCAGAAACAAGGTTCACAAAACACCACAATGTGTAAAACCTCCAAAATGCAAACGGTTTGTGACACACCGATGGACAGGCAGACTGGGTGACATAATGTTGTGCACTGAGTCACTGAACGAGACTAAACTTTAACCGTGCTTTAGCTACAATTGGTTAGAGCAGGAGGATTACAAGGAGTGGCTTGAGCATAGCTTGTTTTCATGTTTTTACATTTCTGTACAACCCATCAGAACACTGCATTACATAGACTACAAGTTGTAGATTTGCCCACTTCAGTCCTTTCACGTTGATGCCGGCCGAAAACCCTTTGTTTAAGTGTTTGCATGTGACTTAGGTCTACTGACCTTTTTTTACACGGACTCGCCATTTCTGTTCTACATTCATTCTTTGTAGACATCCACCAGAAGTTCAACCCGTCGTCTTCCTCCACCTTCCAGTGGTCTGGCCAGACCTTCACCCTTCAGTACGGAGCAGGAGGCATGACCGCCTACCTTGGCTACGACACCATTTCCGTAAGACTGCTACACTGTTACAGTACACACAGACATGACACAACACGACCAATGCTAGGATTTGTGTGATGTAAGACAAGGTCCTTCAGCACAGACCAGACCCAGTCTTGAAGCTATGGTATCTAGTTCTCGAGTGGGCGGCAGATGTGCCATCATGTGAGCTAAGAGCAGTCAGTTCTGTACCTGCATGAGACACTGATATTGAGTTGTCAGAGCGTTGATCATCTGAAGACAAATGAGTGGCACAACCTAATGTCAAAATCACATGAAATCACATGAAATTTCAAAATCACCACAGTACCCATTGTAGATAACTTCAATGCACTGTGCTCACATGCACATGCACACATACCCACACCCACCCACGCACGCGCGCGCACACGCGCACACACACACACACACACACACACACACACACACACACACACACACACACACACACACACACACACACACACACACACACACACACACACACACACACACACACAGAGTATTTGTACT
>NC_085860.1:32688950-32698950 GCF_034702125.1 Engraulis encrasicolus
CTTATTGTAGAGAATTACAGATCAACCTGACCAGAAAAGTGTGAAGGAGGTGTGAAGGAATCAGTTGTCACAGTGCCAAGGAGAAAGGGGCCCCAGAATTGGGACCTCATTACATTTTACTGTATGTATTTAGGGGGGTAGGGGTCGCTCTGATGATTTTGTCACAGGCCCGGCAAAAGCTGTCAGCAGTCCTGCCCCTGATCAATCAGGTAAAAGCTTACTTAAAGGTACACTGTGCAGGAAATGGTCAAAAAAGGTACTTCAACTATGCTGCTCATTGAAACTGGGCTGCCTATTGCCAAATGTGATCTTTACATGAAAGTTTACGAAGTAATAAACTAATATTTTCTTGTATGGCCCAAGTACAGTCATTTTTGCAGCTAAAAATGGCTATTTCTGGAAATTCAAAATGGCGGACCATGGAGAATATCTCCCTTTTCATGTATGAGAAGTGCAGCTTTTTCAGTCATAATGAATACTTAGAATTTGATGGTGGTGGTAAGTATTCATGAAAAAGCTAACATTAGTGAATGGGTAGCACGAATTCCGGAAATAAACAACTAAAAATCTCACACAGTGAGGGTTAAGGGTTTATGTTCATGTTCATGTGTATGATTTCCCACATACTACATAACACTATGTGGTGTATCAATAAACCACAAAAAATGCCAGGTAGCCTCGACTACCTGAATTAAAAACCAAATCTTACAGATGGGATTTTAGCGAAACAACACTTACAGATCAGCTTTTAGCGAAATGAAGGGCGACAATGCTCCACAAATTGTATCTCACATGTGCAGAGCAGATCGTGCAGCCTTGCGTGGTGCGCTGGGCAGATAGGATAGTGCAGAATAATAATGGTGTAGGCCTACTTACAGACTCCATTACAAATCTTGGGGTCATGATTGACTCAGTCCGTCATTATTGTTTTCACATTAAGATAGTTATATAATCAATCAAGCCATCTCAAAAAACACATAGCCAACCAAATGGGAATTTGTTGTTCAACAAAGGTTGGTCAGCAATCAGTTTTTAAAAGTGCACTGTGTAATATTTTTTGTAGTTTATTTCCAGAATTCATGCTACCTTTTTCATGAATTGATGTTACCTTTTTCATGAATACTGACCACCACCATCAAATTCTAAGTATTTATTATGACGGAAAATTGCATTTTCATGAAAAGGGGGATCTTCTCCATTGTCCTCCATTTTGAATTTCCAGAAATAGACATTTGTAGTTGCAAAAAAGATAAGGAAGCAAGTAATCTCTGCATTTCATGTTGAACACAATTCTATGATGACTTTCTAGTGACCTTGGCCTCTAGAATTCATTTCCGTTCTGCTTCATTTCAATTACACATTATGTACAAAAGATTTTGTATCAGGCTCACAGTTGTGCTTCGTGACTTTCGTGTGCCCAGTTTATCAGACTACATCAGTGGTTAAACTCCATTATCAGTTCTGATGAAGTTGGTCTGATGTGAAATGGAGTGTGACTGCACCAGCCTACTATGATATTATCTACGTATACACAAAACTTCCCCAACACCTTTGAATGGAAAGTGCACACACTCACGCACGCACGCACGCACGCACGCACGCACGCACGCACACACACACACACACACACACACACACACACACACACACACACACACACACACACACACACACACACACACACACACACACACACACACACACACACACACACACACACACACGCACACACTAAACCACACAGGTAACTGATTGGAAAATTATGCATAAGCACAAATTTGGTGCGCACACAAAAGTGTAAGAGCACAAATCCAGATTAGAAGGCTCTCTGTGAATGGTGGGGTGTCTGGGGGCTGTTTTGGGCTTGATATATCAGAGCCTGAGGTCTGGGCAGAGCAGCAGACGGTTGTACAGGACCAGCCTGCCAGCAGTCACCATGAAGAGCCTGATCATCGTCCTTGCTCTGGCCATCGCCTCTGAGGCCTTCAAGTAAGTGTCGTCGTATTGGTTCCTCAAAATGTATTCTCTTCTCCTATTTAGTTGTTTATGATGAACTCTCTGCTGACATTGGCCCTTTTAGGCTATGTGTAGTGTTGTCGTCTGCAATTTCACCTGCCTCCTCCATGTCAGGCTGCGTACTTCTTAAAATAGCCTGCTGACTCAGCAACTTTTTGGGGGGAAAAAACACAAAAATGTCCAGGAGTTTTGTCATTGTTTTTAATCCTGACGATAGGTGCTGGTTGTGCAGTGTTGATAAGTGAAAGTTAATTTTGTTAGATACTTAGGTCATTGCTGATTTTACGGTAAAGGCACACCAATATTACAAAATTCTTATACATATTCCTCAACCATTTCACGTGAAGAACAACTTGCAGTAGTCCTCATAGTATTACTTTCCGCAAACCTTGTTTCTGTTTAATTAAACGTGTCATGTGTCTTGAATAGAGATGCACCGGATCCGGTTCCGGTTCCGGATCCGGCAGTATAATAGGGTTTTTCACAGGATCCGGGTCCGGTAGGATCTTATGCAGTGGATCCGGTATCCGGCATGTTACCTAAAAATCAGGGTCTGGTGCATCTCTAGCCTAGGCTTTCAAGTCAGTCTTTCACAACCCCAATCACTGCATGGAGTGAAAGCCCTTTGGAAGCGGCCGTTGCAGGCAGTGTGGAAATAAGCCAATGAGTCTAAAATATAGTTTGAGCCAAAATAATAAAAAGGGCCCACGTGTGCGAGTAGACTATATGTTTCAACCCTTTCGTAGGATCCGGTATCCGGTTCCGGATCCGGCAGGATCTTAAGCAGTGGATCCGGTATCCGGCAGGATCCTAAAAATCAAGATCCGGTGCATCTCTAGTCTTGAACGTGACCTTCCTGTGCTAACCCACCCCCCAGGGTGCCCCTGATGAGGGGGAAGTCCATGAGGGTGGCCATGAGGGAGAAGGGGGTAGAGCTGCCCTATGTCGACCCCGGCCTCAAGTTCGCCTCTCCTGAGGTGCAGGCAGCCTCCGGAGCCACTGTGGAGGACCTCATCTTCCAGGTATATCTATCTACTATATCACAAACAGCCTTCCGCAAAAAACTCCCAAGTCCTCACACACTACTCTGGGCCTAGAATACACAATGCAAAAGAACAAAACACCAAACACCCTTGTGAAACATTTCACCATTGATAACCTAACGACTGGTCATATTCACTCTTGCATCTGTCATGAAAAGTTTTGATGTCCTAGACCTAAGATGTCTCCTTTGACACCTTCAACTTCAAGGTCATTTTATCCCTTTCATCACTCTGTAAAACCTCTAGTGTTATAACCTCTCTTTGACTTAGTTTGATCTCTGCACAACACAGCAGTCTAGGTTTCTATCACAGCAGTGGAATCTGATTCTGATTCTATAAATTCTGATTCTAGTGAAAAGTGAAAGAAAGTGAAAGCCCATTGGGAAACTCCAACTCCCATTGTCATTGTGACACAGCACTCTTCATATTCTTCATATTCTATGAATATCCTTTCTTACCTCTGTCCCTCCACCCTCTCCTAGGGCTTCTACTACGGTGCGATCAGCGTGGGGACACCTCCCCAGTCTGTCCCTGTGCTCTTTGACACCGGTTCCTCCAACCTCTGGATTGACTCGGTCTACTGCAACTCTCAAGCCTGCAGTAAGCCCTGATTTCACCCACTGTACAGCATGTTTCTGCTGCTGTGCTATGAGCCATGTAGCCATTGTGTGTGTGTGTGTGTGTGTGTGTGTGTGTGTGTGTGTGTGTGTGTGTGTGTGTGTGTGTGTGTGTGTGTGTGTGTGTGTGTGTGTGTGTGTGTGTGTGTGTGTGTGTGTGTGTGCGCGCGTGTGTGTGTTTGTGCATGCATGCGTGTGTGTGTGTGCATGCGTGTGCGTGCGAGTGTGTATGTGCATTGTCTCATTGAAAAAAGTATGGCCTGGCAGCTTATAGCAAGACGAACTACTTCTTCAGCATTACAAAGCCAGACACAAAAATACAACCATATTTGTTTGTGTGCATGCATGTCTAGTTGTGTGTCTGCCATGTGTGTTGTTAATAGATGCCCACCAGAAGTTTAACCCCCAGTCATCCTCCAGCTTCCGTTGGACCAATCCCAGACAGACGTTCAAGCTCCAGTATGGCGCCGGTGGAATGACCGCAAATCTGGGCTACGACACAGTCTCAGTACGACTTCAGTACAGATAAATACACTCTCAAAACAATCAATATGAACACAGCTCTCATCAAAACCACAGCTGCAGAAGACATTTCAGGCCGAATGAAACCCTTACATACGCATACACACACACAACATATACTGTAAACGCATGCAGTGCTCATTGTTGCAGTGTTATACTGTATATCTAAACCCAATACATATCATCAGCACTTTCAATTTCCACACTGTCACCACCGGTGTGGGAAAATGCTGTTCAGGTCTGACATCCGACACCAGAACTCATCTCTCTCTCTCTCTCTCTCTCTCTCTCTCTCTCTCTCTCTCTCTCTCTCTCTCTCTCTCTCTCTCTCTCTCTCTCTCTCTCTCTCTCTCTCTCTCTCTCTCTCTCTCGCGTGCACGCACGCACACACCAGAAGTCTGTGTCTAGCTGCAATGATGATTCCTATTTTTTACTTTTTTGTGCTGCATGGCCTGCTCTCTCACCTGTCTCAATGTACAGTAGGTTCAAATTTGCAGTGTTCTTTACACTTAACACATTGAATACCGGCGGTGCTCACGGAATTATGTCGTAGAATACCAGTGTTCTAAGCCCTTTTTTGACGTTTTTTGTAGACTCACAGCGTATTATGTGATAGGGCCACTGAAATATGTTATGACTCGTTTGAAAGTGGAGACGCTGCCCTCTTAGTAGGTGAAAACGGTGTGTCTCTACGAGCTTTTATTGCCGAGTAAACCCACGCTAAACCGAAGCGGGTATCCATGGAATTCAGCTACAATCGGAGATATTGAGGTTTTTGTGAAGGGTGCGCTTCTTCAGAATGTGACGAGTTTGAAAGGGGACGAGTTGGTTTTAATCACAATTTGGTGCAAGGTTAGCTCTGACACGCATCTTCCTGCTCGTCAAGACACACCTCCTGCTCTATACCACTACGACACCGGCAATCAAAGCCCTTCGAAATCCACGTTTTTCACACAGACTGAACACAAACTCTTTGCACACATGCAGAAGGTCGGACATTTGCTAAAATAGTTCCCAATGACTCCCGAAATAATAGCCCAACATTGACAACAAATCCCAATGATATGATGCTTAGATGTAGCCCATCCGATCCATATGTAGCCATCTATGCTAGCTTCTGGCTTTTCACATACAAGAAGACAGTTCAACATGGGGGTGAATAATCAAATAAACTTATCTGGTTGGCGATCAAACTTCCAAATCGGAGCGCATTACTCCAATTACAATTCGGGTGCCATTTTGATCCAAGGATCTGGTAAAGGTAGCAAGCCCAGAAAGTTCAAGATACTCCTGGCACGATATACAATGGTCTCTGTGTTTACCTATTGCGTGAAGTCAGACACAATACACGCTACCGATCATACCAGAGAAACAACAACATAGCACGATTCACGAATACGGCAGCACACCTCCTGCTCTGTCACACTACGACACCGGCAATCGATGCCCTTTGAAGTCCCCGTTTTTCACGTGGACAGAACACAAACTCTTTGCACACATGCAGAGGGTGAGACATTTGCTAAAATAGCTCCCGATGACTCCCGAAATAATAGCCCAACATTGACAACAAATCCAAATGATATGATGCTTAGATGTGGCCTAGCCCATCCGATCCATATGATATGTAGCCATGCTAGCTTCTGGCTTCGATTCCCTGATTGTCGCTCCCAACGCAGGACGCTCCCTGGTCGGCTCGCTCCCACTAGCCAGACTATCGATCCCACCGCCATATAACGGAGCTAGTGGACTACACGTCCGGGAGCGATCTCAGTTAGGAGTGTCCATCTACCTCCCCTGGCTTCTCACATACAGGAAGACACAGAAACTTATCTTTTTGGCGATCAAACGTCCAAATCGGAGCGCATTACTCCAATCACATCTCGGGTGCCATTTGGATCCAAGGATCTGGTAAAGGTCTAGCAAGTCCAGAAAGTTCAAGATACTCCGGGCACGATATAATGGTCTCTGTGAAGTCTGCGTGAAGTCAGAGACAACACATGCTACAGTGACCGTACTAGGGAAATCAATGCAGGCAGCGCGATCATTAGGAGCCTATTACAGATAGTCTACGGTAGGCGACATGGGTTGGCATCCAGACATCTTGGTAAGTTAAATTAAAATATCCAAATCATAACACTCAAACATCATAACAATCAAACAACTTTTGACTGCAAATGTTGTCATTTATGTCCATCACAGAGCTACCAAAATCACATATATTGTCCATTGAAGGGTGTAGATTCAAAATATGATATTTAAATGCAAAAACGTATTTTTACGTTTTGGTATAGAACGCATGGGCGTGAAAAACGCATTATTACGTCGTCGGTACTCAATGTGTTAACACTTAGAGAATAATACCAAATAGAATAGTATTAAATTCTCACAGCAAAAAAAATAATTCTGAATGAGAAAAACAATTGGGTTGCACTTAACTTGACGCTGGCGTCATACGTACATGATATAACAGTGTCATAACATTACATTACATTGCATTTGGCAGACGCTTTTTAACCAAAGCGTCTTTCAATCGAGGACATAATATAGGCAACATCACTAGCAGATACGAAGTGCACAGGAAGTACGCAAGATGTGCAGATGCAAAGTAGGGTTAGCTTTTTCTTTCTTTAAAAAAATGACACAGTCATGAACGAGTCATGAACGAGTCATAAACATGATGTCGATGTCATAAACATTTCACATGATCATGTGAAGTACATTGTTAGGGCTGTCTTTACCAAAACCAAATGTAACTTAATGACAGAGTCCTAAAATGTTATGACATAATGTTTATGACACATGTATGACTGCATTACAAAACTTTTATGACACTGTTATTTGATACGTATGACGCGGGCATCAAGTTAAGTGTTGCCAATAATTGCTCTTGCCACCAGGTGGGGGACATCAGCGTTAGCGACCAGATGATCGGTCTGAGTGCCACCCTGGGCACACAGCCCGCCCCCTTCGCGGGCATCGTGGGTCTGGGCTACCCCCGCAACTCGGCCAAAGGACAGCCCACCTTCATGGACACCATGATGCAGGAGAACCTGCTCTCCTACGACTGTGTGGCCTTTTACCTGTCCAGGTAGACCCATATCACACACACACACACACACACACACACACACACACACACACACACACAATGATTCAGGACAACTCGCTCTCCTACGACTATGTGGCCTTTTAACTGACAAAACACACACAAAAAATCTCTCTCTCTCTCTCTCTCTCTCTCACACACACACACACACACACACACACTGTTTGTGTGTGTGTGTGTGTGTGTGTGTGTGTGTGTGTGTGTGTGTGTGTGTGTGTGCGTGCGTGCGTGCGTGCATGCGTGCGTGCGTGCGTGCGTGCGTGCGTGCGTGCGTGCGTGCGTGTGTGTGTGAGTGTGTGCGTGCGTGCGTGCGCGCGCGTGCGTGCGTGCGTGCGTGCGTGCGTGCGTGCGTGCGTGTGTGTGTGTGTGCGCGTGTGTGTGTGTGTGTGTGTGTGTCTACTGTATACAGCAGCGGGGCTGGTAGTGAGATTGCCTTTGGAGAGGTGGACTACAGTAAGGTGCGCAGCCCCATCTCCTGGACCCCCGTCACCGTGGAGAACTGGTGGCAGATCAACACTCAAGGGTAAGAGCAACACTCTGGCCACAGGGGGTGCAAAGGGGCCAGTTGTCCCGGGCCCAGGAAAGGGGTGGGGGATTTGGGATCTACAGACGGACATCCAGTTCGTCTGTAGGACAGGGGAGCAGTATGACTCAAGCCCCCTCAGCAGGCAGAGGCATAACCACATTCATCAGAAGACAACACTAAAGGGTTAACAGCAGTAGCCTCTTCATGCATAAGGGCCAATCAATGGGCCTTGTCACTATTTGCTGACAAAACTAAACTACATCATAAATACATCGCTATGGCAATACCACAGTCTTAAGTAACAAATGACCATTTTTGTCATAGTATGTACGACTTTTTTTTACGGTATCCTAGAAATGCTACTGTCAGCTCTAACAGCCCAAGCCCTTAGAGGGTGTAAACAACTGCAGTCCCTTCAAGCGGACTTCTCCTTTACAATTTAAGCCCATCCCCTTCAGCCATGGTAAAGAAGGAACCGCAGACTGCTACTGCAGCAATCACTGCTGTTCATCATGGTCCTGTTACAACCCCTCCTGTTATGGTGCAGTCCCTCTACTGCATCCTCAGCCCTGTGGTTTAGAGGGATAATGTATGGATAAAAAAAGGAAAGAGGATCGTTGAAAGATATGAGATAAGATCGTTGAGTAGATATTTCTACAGTGGACAAATGTCATGTGATGTCAATGTGAACCTTACTTTACCATGTTTCAGTGACTTTCTGGAATATAATAATAATAGTAATAATAATAATAATAATAATAATAATAATAATAATGATAATAATAATAGTATAATAAAATGTTAAAAAATCAGAACTAATACTTAATAGTTCAGAACTAATTACTAATAAGTCATTAAACTTATTAATAAATTGGAACAATAAGGCGATGTGACGTGACCTCTCTTCTGTGGTGGCACTGCTCAGTTTGCAGATTAACGGCCAGGAGACCGGCTGGTGCCAGTACGGCTGCCCCACCATGGTGGACACGGGCACCCCCACCATCACCATGCCCGCCCAGCCCTTCTACACCCTCATGCAGGCCATCAGGGCACAGCAGGACAACGGACAGGTGACCTGCTCCCCATGGCCACGTCTACCTGCTGACTGTCTGTCTGACTGGCTAGCTGTTCGTCTGTCTATCAGCCTGTCTGTCTGTCTCTGTGTCTGTCTGGCTGTCTGATTGTCCTGTCCAGTCTGTGTCCAGTCCTGTCCATCTGTCTGCCTATTTTATTCTTCTCATCTGTCCATCCATTTCTATGTTTACTGTTACTAGTTCTCTATATTCTGTGCCTAGAGTCTGTCTGTACATTTCTAAGTTCACCGGTCTCTGTGTTGATTTTTTGTGTCTCTCTGTCTATTGCTGGGTATGTCTGTGCCCACTTTTCTGTCTGCCTGATTATTTCAGGTAAATTCTCTGTAACTCTTTAATCTGTAATCTCTCATAATCTCTCGGGCTGCTCTTTCTGAACATTTTCCTGTTCTGTATCCATTTGTTTGTCTGACTGTCATCATCACTCTGTGTGTGTGTGTGTGTGTGTGTGTGTGTGTGTGTGTGTGTGTGTGTGTGTGTGTGTGTGTGTGTGTGTGTGTGTGTGTGTGTGTGTGTGTGTGTGTGTGTGTGTGTGTGTGAGTGTGTGTGTGTGTGTGTGTGTGTGTGTGTGTGTGCACGTGTGGGTGTGTGTGTGGGTGTGTGTGCGTGTGCATGTGTGTTTGTGTGAGCATGTGTGTTTGTGTGTGTGTGTGCGTGCCTGCCGTGCGTGTGTGCGTATGCGCGTGCGTGCGTGCGTGCGTGTGTGTGCGCGCGTGTCTGCTCTCCACCAGTTCTATGTGCCCTGTTATGCAGTCAGCAGTCTCCCCACCATCGCCTTCATCATCGGAGGGACCCCCTTCCCTGTTCCTCCTTCTGCATACGTTGATACTGTGAGTACTCTATGTGTCTACTCTATGGGTCTGTCTTTCTGTGTGTGCGTACCAATATATGTTTCCAAGAATAACAGGCATATTAAGTAAGTAATCAAATGTGTGTGTGCGTGTGTGTGCGTGTGTGTGTGTGTGTGTGTGTGTGTGTGTGTGTGTGTGTGTGTGTGTGTGTGTGTGTGTGTGTGTGTGTGTGTGTGTGTGTGTGTGTGTGTGTGCGTGCATGCATGTGTGTTTGTGTACGTGTGTGTG
>NC_085860.1:32711450-32751450 GCF_034702125.1 Engraulis encrasicolus
TCCCTCATTTTATTTTTCATTTCTTTAAGTAAATACTTCATGAGCACCCATCCAGGGCTGCCATAGCCTAATGATTATATGGAATTGACCTTGGAATCAGGAGGTTGTAGGCTTGAATCCCACCCTTATCAGAAATGATGTTGTCTCCCCTGCACCTTCATCCATGGCTGAAGTGTCCTTGAGCAAGGCACTTAAGCCCACACAGCTCCAGGGACTGTAACCAATACATCTTACCTACATAATGTTGCTTTGGATAAGTGTGTAAGTGCAATACAATCCATGCGAGTACCGCCCCCTCTCTTACTCTCACTCTCATTTTAAAATGTGTTACAAATCAGATCACTTTATATAAACCATTAAAAGTAAGTTCAGCAATATCCTATGTGATGATATCCAGCGATGTAACTCCATATTTGCTGAAAAAACTGATTTATCATAATTGTTAATTAATTACTGCCAATAATCTGAAAGTAACAGATTAACACTGGGTCATCAATATTTTGGTAACAAATAAAAGGGATAAAGCAAACCTGCCTAAAAAGCTCTGATTAACCTCCTGAATGACTACCCTAAACTGAATGACATACAAATGTGCCACACAAAGACATGATTAACAGCCATTTCAATATGACTAATACTGTATGTGCTTGCACTTCCCTTCATCTCACTTGATGGACCTTCCGGCCATCTGTGAACACAAAACTGTGTGGCTCATTAGTCTCATCCTTGGGCTCAGTTCTTCATCACCTCCTGCCTGTCGGGGTGCCTGTGGCGACCACCTCACCTCCCCACACCCCTCCACACCACACCACACCTCATCGACTCCACAGTATTGACGAGTGAGAGAGTGAGTGGAGGTTGTTGTTTTTTTCACTACCAGCTTTGATGTCCTGTCACATGACCAGAGATATGTGTCTTGTGAAGGGCTTCTACGACCCACAATAAGCCATGAAGGTCGCAGAGAGGGAACATGGGGAAAGGAGAGCTCAGATAGTGGAGCTCAGACGGTTGAGGTGGTCGCCATCATTAGGGCAAGGGGAGGAGGTCAGGAAGAGAAGTGGTGTGTGTGTGTGTGTGTGTGTGTGGGGGGGGGGGGGTAATGTAATTGACTAAGTGAGTCTGAGGAGAGGGGATGGTGTACATGAGATCAGAAGAGAAGACTAATGTCCCCACCCGTGAGTAATGATGACACTACCAGTCAGGGACATACAGTATCATATAGCTACAGACAGACAGCCTGCACATCCAAATGCATCCACAAATATCCACTAGATACCTCAGAGAGGGGGGGGGGGGGTAGAATACATAATCGATGCACACACTTAAAATGCACACACTCAGAAACACTACACTGAGGAAACTCCAACAAGCTTTCAGTGCCCTTCAGAAACAGACACACAAAGCACTCCCTTCACAGCCACAGGTTTCCAATTATCTGCCATGAGAGTAATACCAGAACTAGCGAGATAAATGTCCTAAGGTGCTGTAATCACACATTCTTTTCAGACCCACTGCATTGTCCCTGCGTTTGCATTGGACTTACTGTAATCGTTGAGGAAAGCTGATACAGACTGATATCAAAACAATAACACTGGAAAAGATGGCCGATCATTGTTGTCTCAGGAGGCGTGTGTAGGAAACAGCCATGATGCAATGGCTTGGATATAACAGTCTAAACACTAAACGTACACGTTTGAATAGACAAATATTGCAGGTATGCTGTATTAGTAACTTGATGTGATGGGCAACTTATGTCTCTCTCCTTGAGAGAAGCCGTTGATCTCACATTGGAAGACGTAAATCTAATGTGAGTTTCGTTCCAGAAGAACGCCATCTAGTTAGAGCTTAGTCAGAGAGCCTCTCATGCGACTGGTTTGCTCTTTTCTGGCTAATACACGGTATGATTGCAGTGATTCATCCGCTTGCCGAGCATCCACAGGACATGTTTGGCCAACAGGGCGTGGGCCTAGTGAGGTAATTGAATCAGGGAGAGCGCCTGGCAAGCCAGAAGATGGGCTCGGGAAAGCTGGTTACCCGTTATTTTAAAAAAAAAAACCGTATCTGTTACAATACGACCCCAGAAATATCAAAACAACTAATGTTATCACTTATGGGTGTTAAACGGGTGTAGACCAGCCACCACAACACAAACTGAACACTACAGCAGCAGCATCATGTATGATCTATCACAGGCCACGGGGTACATAGCGCAGTCACAGAAAGTAGCACTGCGCACAGATGTTGAGATGCTACAATACAACCAACCACCATGTCAGTGAGGATGAAGAGAGCCCTTCTCATCTTATCTCTTCCGCCAGTTCGACCAGTGCTCTGCTACAGCGCCATGACACTCGTCCAGTGCTTACCTGCAGCCCGGAGGGGAGAGTGAGTGGAAGGTGGAGAGCGAGAACATCTCAGCCCGGTCCGCCATCTTCTTCCAGAGAGGACTCTTCTAAAAAGCGACTGCAAATGCGGTCAGCTCGAGGCCCATTCACAGGCGGTGGTGAAGGTTGCGGACGAAAAAGAGCCGTGTGTGTCTGGCCGCGCGCCGTTTGTGAGTGCGTGCGTTTGTCCGTAAAGTCGCCCGAGCTCGCTGCCGCCACAATGCAGATGCTATCCGGCCGCGCGACCTCCTGGCTCAGTCAGATTCGCAAAGTCAGCACCATCAAATCAAACCACGCAGCCCAACGTCGTCAGGGAAAATCACGAAAGGACACACACACGCATACACACACCGATTATGGCTAGAAAAGAACAAGTACGAGCCCAATGTCAGTGGGAGCCTTTCTTCTCGGAAAGAGGCGCAGTCAAACGCCCTGCCGTTCACCTGCGGATACAGGCGACTCTGAAATGTCAGCAACTCGACGCGACTAGTGATGCTGGGAGGGAGGCGGCGGCAGAGCAGACGTAGTGTGGATGCTTTCTGGTGGAAAGGAGGGAACGGGGAAGGGAGGGGCGCTCGATCGTTTACACTGTGAGCGTCAGTCGCTTTGGACGCTGCGTATAAGGGCTGCGGCAGCAACACGATGCTGAGGATATTCAGCTGAAGCTACAGAGCGAAGCGGAGGTGAAAGCACTGCGGAGAGAGTCCCCTCACTTCCTCCCCAAAATGTATTAGTGCAAGCTTGACTGACTACCATGTGCAATATTCATTGTCTGAAAAATGTATGGGGCAGAGAAAGCAATCCTTGTACTTTCTTTGTTCACCCAATGCTGAAAATGATCTGTTCTCATCTTGAGTAAATCCGTTGGCTAGTTTGTAATTCATTATATTGTTCATGTCACATCTGGTGATGATTACACCTCGTGATCTGTCAGTTCTGATGTCATTGTTCTGACGAGGGCTTAGTCAAGCCCGCAGGCGGTAGATAGGGCTGGTCTGGTACCGTACAGTAGAAAGAAATCACTGCAGCTGCAGCTGCGTGTAGCATATTGCCACCGCGTGTCATGAGTTCAGCGGTCCGTCTTCTCTCCCCTCTCCTCTGGGGCGACCTGTGGGATCCTGCGGAGGAGCTGTTCACCACTGCTGGTGCTGAAACCCACCCGGGGAGACTTTAAGGAGCGCCGCCGCGCCCCCTGCCGTTGAGACTCTGTATAGACCGGCAGGCCCTCTCCAGGAACACGTTGTGCCACCACCATAGCATCTGGCTGAACCGGGAATTAAGGTGTCAAGCATCTTACATAAATAGGCCTACACATAATGCCCACATGGAGATTCCAAGACAAATGTAACACAGGTAATAGTCATGGAGAGGAAAATAAAGACTACAGAGAAAACAAAAAGGAAATTGTGCAAAAACATATTCTGTGAGTTGAGGTAGACACGATAAACATGACCAGAAATTAGTGTTGACAGATACATCTATGATATAGATTGTGGTGTAGAAGTTAGAGAAATAAGACATAAATAGTATTCAAAGTGGAACGTAGATCCTGTGCATGAAGACAATGAGTCATATTATCATAAAGCAGGTAGTGAGTATGATAGGGGTGATATTTCTCACCCGTCACTGTCTAGTAGAAGTACAAGTGTACTGGACAAAACACACACACACACACCAATAGTACAGTACTGGCCCACCTCAGGCATCTCACAGTCTTTGCTTGTGATAAGCAGAAAATACACATGTCCAGTGGTCATGAGAGTTCCATAGTGCAGTGATTGATTGGACAGCCCCCCCCCCCCCCCCACACACACACACGTCCAGTGGAAACTAAATCAGAAGAAATAGAAGGCTAATTGATTGTAGCGTAAACCAATAGTATACAGAGATCATTGATACAGGCTGAGCCTCTTAGAGCCTTGACAAATATCACATTTTGGTCAAACTGAAAGTAAAGAATTACTCATGGTCGCATTAGGTGAGACATGACATAACCATTTATGTACTGGGATGCCCAATGGTGCTGATGACAGCAAGCAGCACAATGGGGCTAACATTCCATCGGAAATAAATCCCACCACACTCATTACAAAATGAAATGCATGCATGTAAAAATGTCTGTTTTAGTGACACTAAATGACCAACATTAATTTATTCATGTACAAAATGAAACACACATGAATTTGTACAAGCTTACAACCGTTTTTTGTTGTTGTTTTTTTTTACTTTTTTTTTTACTTTACCACTACACGAATATCATCAATCAGACACATGAGTAGGGTTTAGAGACAGTTGAGGCACATGGAAGGATAAACCATAAATACAGACATGTGCAAGGAATCAGATAATCCACAGAGGCCAACAAGCAAGGCAGGTAGGCAGGCAGCAAGGAGTGGAAAATACAAAATGCAAGCATAGACAAGGCCTTGTTGCATTCTATATTTCTCAATGCTCTGGTAGTTTTTAGAGAGATGAATGTACCGTACCAGGTTCCTTGGCCCATTCATACTCAGCCTATTCTCGACTTTATAAATGTGAAGGAGGTGCGGCAGTTAGACACAACTGTAGGCGCTACGTGGTTCTCCCCACTCTGCGGACTACAATGGGCCTGCAACCGACTCATGGCAGACACAGACATGGCACACAAGACCACACACATAGTTCTTGAACTTGCGTTTGAGGAAGACGTAGAGAACAGGATTGATGCCGAAGTAGAGGTAAGCGATCATTTTGGTGATGTAGTAGGCATACTCCATGGCTCCATCATTGCAGCCGAATGGCGTGTTTAGCCTCACCAACTTCATGATGCTATGTGGTGTCCAGCAGGCGAAGAAGATGAGGAGGATGATGAAGACGCTGAGCAGGGCACTGTCTCGGCGGCTGGTCCGCGCAGATGCCAAGTTTATGATGATGCGCACGCAGCTGTACACCACCACCAGCAGGGGGATTAAGAAGAAGGTCACGAAGTGCAGGTATATGCCAAACGGCTTCCCAGAGGGATCTTGTTCATCCACACACACCAAGCCGTTCTGCCAGTGCCTGAACACCTTGAATATTTGAGATCATGAGGGAGTCATCAGTTACAATTTGAAATCATCATGTATGACTAATTGACAATAGCCATAATTATGCTACATTGCACATGAAAACATACATCATTGAAACATTGCTCTGACATATACAAACACAGGAACTATGAGAGGAACCTTTATTCAGTGCAATGCATTGTATAGCTAGTGTTTAAGAAGGGGTGATGTTTTCCAAATCACAACATATTACATGTGAATTATGTTCATGTGAGCTACAAGTAGATTGAAAAGGAGTCCCAGTGGTCAAAGGAGTTTAGAAGCTGGCCTATGGTCCTCTTTAAATCTGGAGCTTGGAGGTGTTTGAACTAAGGTTCCAAAAACTCCAGCTGCTATTTCACCGAGATTAATTACTCCTGTGAACCTGTTTATGAGATCCATATTTATTCAGTCCAAGTCATTTTTTGCCTAGTGTTTATCCCTTTTGGCAGAGCCTATGTTATAACCTCAAAATTGTAATGACCAAGTCTCAATCTGTTACTTGAGGCTCTCGGTAATACCACAGCAATGTTATGATGTAGTTGAGTCTTTTTAGCTATGAGGAAATGGGCCTGCCGGAGAGCCCATCTCCACACAAAGGCTATGAGGAGATGATGTTCCAAATAACCTCAAATTACATGTCAATCATTTACTGTACTTATGAGCATGTGATTGGACTGAAAAGGTGTCCTGGGACTTTTATCTAGTAATTAATACATACAATGCTTCATACATTATGTATTCTATGTATTATTTATTGTATGAATTAATTGTATGTACTTGGTTTGGGATCTATTTTCCAGTAGGCCTAAAGAAACACACAGAACGACACAGAATTAATAGCCACACTAGTTTGTTGGGGGAAGTGGTGGGTGAGTGATTCAAAATGACTTTTCATATGTTCCGTGATGTATGCATCGGCTGTGATTTACCACACCAGAAAATAGTTCCCAAACTGAAATGACCAAGTGCAGTCCTCTGTGTTGATTTGGACCATCATTTGTACTCAATGTGAATATGCAGTGTGGCATCGGCAGACTGCAGCTACTATGAGATGAGAAACCATGGTCAGACAATGCTGATAGGCTATATGTGGACAATGCCTGGGTGACCAGGAAGGAAGACACTTTCACCTACCTATTTAAGACTCAGGACTGTGGGGAGACCCTCTATTTGACCTGGTGGTGGCGTATTCCTTTAAGTAACGGTTAATTAGCCTAACACACTAATAGTTCAATTGACTTTGATTCACCAAATATAGGCCTATACCCTGTTTAGCCCATATGTATGTCAGAAATAGAAAGTGCAAAAATAAATATTTTTTTTACCTGGGAAACCACACCTGCCAGCCCACAGGTGAGCCACACCACAACTGTCGCCACCACAGCGTAGCGGTTCTTGCGCTGTTGGTTATGCATGGCCACAGCATGGACCACAGCCAGGTAACGGTGGACGGTCAACAGAGTCAAAAAGAGAATGGAGCTGTGGAACCCCATGTAGGTTGCCATGTCAACCAGCTTGCACAGGGTGGGGCTGAAGGTCGACTGTGTATGCAGGTAGGAGGCCCAAGCAGGCAGTGTGATGGTGAAGACCAGGTTGGAGCCCAACAAGTTGGACATGAGGATACTGTTGACCGTCCATCCACCACGATCAAACTTAATGAGCACGAATAGCAGCAGGCCATTACCCAGAATGCTCAGGGTGAAGATAGTGTAGTAGACGTAGCTGAGATCTGGTACTATACAGGCTGACACTGTTGTCACGTTTTCATATGGTCTGTTGCTGAGTGTTGTATTAGCAAACATTTCTGAGAACTCAAGGCTATCTGGTTTTATACTGGCCGATACTGGTGTCATGTTGTGCCTATTATAATTATTAAACATTGTAGCAATAAACTGTTCGCTGTTGTTCATCTTTTCAGGTGGACACCTGTGGTGGTCTATGCAGTCTGTGGAGCGCAAAAAAGCATAATAAATATTAGAGGCTGTTTTGACACAGCACATATACTACAGGCATGAAGCTCAAATCAAATCTCCTTGTGTGTGGAAGTCAAACATCTTCCTCCCTTGATCCCATGTTGCATGTGGCTGGAGATGTCAACAGAAAAGTAGAAGTCAAAAAGGAGAAGTAAAAATGAACACACCACACCTGCCACTGTATACGAATGCACGCACACACACACACACACACACACACACACACACACACACACACACACACACACATACACACACACACACACACACACACACACACACACACACACACACACACACACACACACACACACACACACACACACACACACACACACACAGATGATAACACAGGATCTGGAGATTGACTTGTGAATGTATGCATTACAGAATTATACATTACATGCAAGTGTAAAAATGTGTTTTTCCTAAACCGCAATTATACCCTCAGCCTGGTATGCAATGTCATGATTTTAAAGATATATAACACATGTGGTATCATCTTAGCAGAGCTGAGTGCACTGTATAGCTAATGTCAGTAACAATACAGTCTACGTCAGTGATTCTTAAAGGGACACTGTGTGAGATTTTTTGTTGTTTATTTCCAGAATCCATGCTGCCCATTCACTAATGTTGCCTTTTTCATGAATATTTACCACCACCATCAAATTCAAAGTGTTCATTATGACTGGAAAAATTGCACTTTTCATACATGAAAAGGGGGATCTTCTCCATGGTCCGCCATTTTGAATGTCCAGAAATAGCCATTTTTAGCTGTAAAACTGACTGTACTTGGGTCATACTAGAAAATATTAGTTTATTACTTAGTTAACTTTCATGAAAAGATCAAATTTGGCAATAGGCAACCCAGTTTCAATGAGCAGCATAGTTGCAGTACCTTTTTTGTCCATTTCCTGCACAGTGTCCCTTTAACTGTAATAATGGGACCCACAATTTTCCACTGACATTATGTTGTGACCCTTTTTTTTTATCACAAACATACAGTATGTTTTGCATATAATACACAGCGTGATTTGCATCAGCATTTGCATTTTATGCTGACACAGAACATGTCTATCAACTAGTAGCCTCAGTAGTAGAGGAGAGTTATCAATATTTCACCCTCTCTTTGACAGGACAGGCATTTATTCATTACTGTATCTTGTCTCAATGTTGTGACTGGCAATAAAATGGAGACTTAATACATTTTTACACCACAGCTCTGCGACCCACCCGCAACCCTTCGTGACCCACTTTTGGGTTCCGACCCACCGGTTAAGAAACACTTATCTACATAAGGTACAGTAGAATAAGTGGTGTAACACCTATGTAATGCCATGTGCGAGTGTTCTTATACCATACATGTACTTCTGCCTTTACTTTTTACACTTAAGCTCTTGGCCTCCCACCTCCATGTTGTCCGGCCTTCGTGGAGAAAACAATGAAGTTTTAGTTTTTAGGCAGACAAACTTTGGGTGGCTTTACTCATTCAATTCCCCATCCTGTCTCCAGCCTCACTGTCTTAGTGTCTACGTTTAACAGTGGGTAATTCACAATGTGAAGTGTCCTAGCCTTGCTAGAACGAGTAACACCCATTTTAACACCCAGGTTTCACCACAGAGTATCCAATAACTAGTTCTAAATGTAATTAATAATTGAATACCCTGGGCGCAAATGGGTGTTACTCGTCCTAAAAAGAAAATAAAGGTCCGCAACACTGTTAAATGCTCCCAAAGATTTAATGGCACGACGCTTCGGACTAACCATCCTTCATCACAGTGCACTGTGATGAAGGACGGTTAGTCCGAAACATTGTGCCATTAAATATTTGGCAGCATTTAACAGTGTTGCGGACCTTTATTTTCTTTTCAGCGATCTTGTGTTTGGTCCAGCACCTGTGCCACTGATGTGCGCGCATTCTTTGACTTTTTGTTACTGGTCCTAGCAAGGCCAGGACACTTCACTTTGAGAAATGCCCAGTGTTCCACAACATTAGATCACTTCACCATCAGTTGAAATCAATGCATTTCACCATCTTCTAAATTCAACAAGTTATTTTTGTAAATACACAAAGTAAGTAAGTTGTAAGTGTACTTACAGCCATAATACCAGTGATGACAATGAAGGATCAGCCAGTGTGTTGCTGAAGCGGAAAATACCTTGTAGTGTGAGATAAGTGGCGTTTTAGTAGCCTAGTGTGAAGGGAGTGGGAGTGAGAGACAGTGTGTGTGTGTGTTTCAACACGCCTCCGAAAATAAGAAGGCAGGGTCAGCAGAGAGGAAGAGACACAGATTCTCATAATCTCATTTAGAATCTAGAATGACAGAGTGGGCAGCTGTTAACATTTCTCATCATTGTAATGCACCAAACCAACAAAGCTAGCCTAACATGGCAGGCCTACATAGTTTTTGAGCGTTCAAAACAAGTTGTATCTCCCAGTGTTGTATCTGATCACAGTGAACTACTTTGTATGGCAAAAAAGAACCATAAACTAGTTTATTTTTTAAATTGAATAAACTAGTAACAATCATGAACTATGAACAACCAAGATCATTCTGAAATGTGTGAACAGACCTCAACTAGTTCCTGTAGAAAAGGGACTTTCCCAACACTGGTAGCCCCCACGGTGATTTGCATGGTTGCCTCCCCAACAGCAGCCTATTGGCAGCCCAAAACAACTGCCACTACAGGCAGCACAGGCAGAAAAAAAACATCTAGCAGGACTTTTGCTTCCTCAATCCAGTTTGTCTGAACCTGCATCATTCAGAGCTAACACACAGTCAAAATCCAGCTCACTCAGGACATGGCCTCTTTATCCTCTGTTCCTCTAGATGGTGCTAAAGAGTTGCACAATAGAGCACAGCATAGACGCAAGACCAAAGCTGGGGTGCAGTGTTCACCAAGAACAGAGAGATAGGCCTAACTGTAAAACACAATGTAAATGTAAAGCCTAAACGTAAATGTAGAACAAAATACATGTCATGTTTAGGCCTATGTGATGTTTACACCATGGGGATCAACCTTGCATTAACTCAGCAATCCCCCAGTGTCTCTACCTAAAGCTTTTCTTAAAATGTGTGTGTGTGTGTGTGTGTGTGTGTGTGTGTGTGTGTGTGTGTGTGTGTGTGTGTGTGTGTGTGTGTGTGTGTGTGTGTGTGTGTGTGTGTGCGCGTGTTTGTGTGTGTTTTTCATTAACACACGAGTGCAAAAGTGTATAAAGTAGGAGTAGGCCTAGAGGTAGGCCTACTCTTACAATCAGATGTAATTACAAAACTAGAAGTATCATATTATATGGTTTCAACTATGTAATATCATAATACTAGTGTTGTAATTACATCTGTAGTCTACTTCATACAAGTATTATCTTGTATAGGCCTACTAGTCTTGTTGTAGGCCTATTGAGTCTTGTTGGTAACAGTAGCCTGAAGAAGGGGGAGTAGGCCTATTGTTTTTGCCAGTTTAATGATAAATAGTAAGTATGTCTAACAGGCTTGGGTCAAATCAATTAGCTTTTTTTCTCTTTGTGTTTGCTTTATGGAACAAAAAGCTCTGGCAGTGCTAAAAACATACGACAATACCCACAATCCACCATACCCATATCCATCCAATCAACGTTTAGAAAATACCGTAGGCGGGGCTAGTAGCAGAACCTTAATAACCTTAACCGCATGGAGAACACACGATGCGAACTCCTTGAATTTATTGGACGACATGTGAGTCAATCTTCCTCTACGATTTGACAATCGGTTGTGCAGTGGAAAACCGGGAAGTATTGAGGACCATCTAACATGCGAGACCTCCGGATTATAGCAGTCGTTGTTGCTAATGTAAGTAAGGGAGGTATGCAGTAGCGCAAGGGGTAGTGTTTTTGAAAACAAACAACTCCAGTAAGTCTTTTGTAGGAATTGAGATTTTGAATTAACTTTGTCTCGCTATCGCAGAATCTCGCTGGTTGCACTATTTGCCTGCTTTGTCGCTATGCGGTCGGACACGTCAAATGCTTGCTAGTGTTATCGCATCATCTGCGCGATATTCCTCTCGCCCTCTCTATCTATCCGTCCTTTGCTCGACTGTCGTAGTCCACCCACAGCACCGCTCGAGACTCATCCAGAGACCACAGATCAACATGCAGGCTGCCCGGAATACCGCTGTTTGCGAAGGAGCCTCCCTTGCATCCGAAGCAGCCAGGGGTAGAGCTGACAGAGCCAGTCCCTCTAGGCTTGTGATCACCGACAGAACCCGGAGGACACCGAGTCCAAGAGGGCCAAACGGGGACGAAGACTCGGAAGCAGAGTCCTATCGGGGCGGTAGGACTGATGCTGTCGACAGGGACACGCGCAACAGAGCCTTCGCATGGTGCCGAGACTTCTTGTCAGGCTCGTGGAAGAAAATCTCTGTGGAGGACTTTCAAATCAGCATCGTCAGGTGAGTTCATGTTCATGTGATTTTTATAATATGGTTTATAGTATGGAACGAACCTCACCACGCTAATGAAGAGTAATAACAATGTAATGTATCCAAGAGTAATAACACTGTATCCACTACATGCATTGCGCACATTAAAAGGCCTTGCCTGCCTCTTTCTTTTCTTTCCTTGTTTTGGTAGCGGGGGCCTGAGTAACCTCCTGTACAAGTGCAGTTTGCCTGACCATGTTCGCCCAGAGGGAGACGAGCCGCCCCGTGTGCTCCTACGGGTGTATGGAGCCATTCTACAGGTAGAGTGTGATGATGCCCCACACACACACACACACACACACACACACACACACACACATACACACACACACACACACACACACACACACACACACACACACACACACACACACACACACACACACACTATGTTTTCTGTCCATAAATGAATTGACTGGTTACTTTGGAGCAAATGCATTGAGACCGTTTTTTTTCCTCCCTCACTTTTTCATGTGTTTGTGTGTGTGATGTCCAGGGTGTGGATTCTCTGGTCCTGGAGAGTGTGATGTTTGCTATCCTGGCAGAGCGATGTTTGGGCCCTCGTCTATTTGGCATCTTCCCTGAGGGAAGACTGGAGCAATACATACCTGTAAGTAGTGTCTCTCTCTCACCACTTCCCAATGTCAAGTGTTCTGACCTTGGTAGTGCGTGAAACACTCAGTGATTGGATACTCTTTGGTGAACTCCACGGACTATCTAATCACTAGGCACTACCTCACGCACTACCAAGGCTAGAACACTTGACATTGGAAAATGGTCTCTCTCTGTCTACGTCTCTCTCTCTCTCTCAATGTTTTTCTATTAACCCATTGTAGCCTGATGCTGTGTATACTTTGACCTTTGGCACCTGGAGCGACATATACTCTGCATTTAGGCTCTAGAGAGTTGAGTTTTTCTATGAAATATGTGGGTATGTAAAAGCTGAATGAACACATTCTAATGCAAAATGAAGGTTCTAGCTTTTAATTGCAACTTATTTCATGTATTTATGTGCTTTGGAGGTTTTCCCAAATTTTCCCAAAAAGGGCTTAGGCATTCAGCAGGTGTTTTTTGCAGGCGCCTTAGGCTAAAATGGATTAAACTATAGTTCACTTTATAACAGTATACAGTTTATGTATACTTTTGTAATCATCGAGTCCCTTATTAATGTAGTTTACTGCTTGTGTAAAACTTTCAGCCAGTGGCATTTCCACCTTTACTTATTTTAGGGTCTGCCACAGCTTCCTGCCTACATCACACATCTGCAGTCACACCTCACAGCAGTCTCTCTCTCTCTCTCTCTCTCTCTCTCTCTCTCTATCTCTATCTATCTATCTGTCACTCAGTCACTCTCTCACACACACACTCCACTCCAAATTACAAATACATACCCTGCCTGCCCTGCTTTCTCCTGCTCACCTCACACACGCACACACACACACACACACACACACACACACACACACACACACACACACACACACACACACACACACACACACACACACACAAGCGGTACACTCTTTTCCATTGTCTATGCTTTTCCCAACAGAGCAAACGCTTGCGTACGGAGCAGCTGGCCATTCCGGAGCTTTCCGCTGAGATCGCCACCAAGATGGCGCGCTTCCACGGCATGAACATGCCCTTCAACAAGGAGCCCAAGTGGCTGTTTGGGACCATCGACAGGTAGGCAGACACATAAACACACACGCACGCATGCACACACACACACGAACGCACACACACACACATGCATACACGCATAAGCACAGGCACACAAACACACATACACCAATTTTACCATACACACACACACTAAGTTTACCACATGTATGCACACATGCTCATTTTATTCCACATGTACCCATCACTGCTTTACTTGATCATTTTTGTCCACAACTCCGTATAATTCACAAAAGGACACATTCAGCAGTTGCAACTCTACTTAGCAGTTGGGTATGGGTTTTTGTGGACGGATACACACACAGAGACAAACACGGGGAAAAAAGCAGGTTAAGAGCAAGTAAGAGGACAGCATTGTCTTAGGTATGATATTAAGTAGGCCATACTGTTTGTCACCAGATCATGACATCAGTGGAATACTAGGTAGGATACTGATAATTCCAAGTACTAGTCTATTTACAAACACTAAAATCAGAAAGTAGAGAGCAAACTGACCTATGACATGAGTGATAACCGTGGTGAGATTATAGGGAATTTCTCAGGAAGTGAAAAGTGACCTAGACTTCACTGATAGACGAGTCTGGTGGAAGAATCATTTGAACCATAGGCATTTACACATCCCCCAATTCCCAGCACTCGTACACACACACACACACACACACACACACACACACACACACACACACACACACACACACACACACACACACACACACACACACACACACACTGTGTATGTGTATGATGAGGTTTATTATGTTACATAATCCAGTTCTGGTTCAACAGTCCCTATCTTGTCCCAGATAAGATACCAGGAGAGTGAATGCAGCACAGCACTTGGAGTTCAGTGTCATTTTTTATTTAGTTTGTGACATTCAGAAAGGAAGAAGACTGTTGAGGTCGAAACGTTATCCTGTCATGAAATTATAAAATACAACAAAAAGGATTCTAAGTGTGCGGACTTCTCACTCTGAAAACTACAGTAGGCCATCGTCCTGCACCTTTTCCTGGAATGTGCACAATCCTCTCCTTCAACATTCAGGAAAGAACACAAAACAAAACCTAAGCTCCTCTCAGACCAAATGCATCCTTATCCCTAGCCTGTGTTCAACAGCAATGTTTTCTTACTGTCTGATTCGTCACCATCAACAAAATAACAGAGTCAAACAAAGAGTGCCATGTTAGGACCACAACGCATTTTCCCACAAATCAACCATTTTTTGTTCTTAGTTTTTTTCCTCTTTAGTTCATGGTCTTTTTTTTTTTTGCCACATAGGCACCTATATTGCAGGTGCGTCCGCCCACTCACGAAGGCACACGCTTACTCAACACAGTTTACTTTAGGGTGTCTATTTGTGTTGTGGTTGGTTGGTTCATCTGTACATCTGATGTGTGTGTACGTGTGATGTACCAGGTACATGGAGCAGATCAAGACTTTGAAGTTTGTGCGAGAGGCCCACGTGAAGAAGTTCAACAAGCTGATGAAGCACGACCTGCCCAGTGAACTGGAGAACCTCAGGTCAGCACGCAGAGACAAGCTGTCTGTCTGTCTGTCTGTCTGTCTGTTTTGTTTTGTTTGAGGATTTGGTTGTCTTGTTTGAAACATCCAACAACTTACAGACTAATGTTGTTTCTTTTGCCTTCTTATGCTAGTATAACAACTGTAGAGAGAGAGAGAGAGAGAGAGAGAGAGAGAGAGAGAGAGAGAGAGAGAGAGAGAGAGGAGAGAGAGAGAGAGAGAGAGAGAGAGAGAGAGAGAGAGAGAGAGGAGAGAGAGAGAGAGAGAGAGAGAGAGAGAGAGAGAGAGAGAGAGAGAGAGAGAGAGAGAGAGAGAGAGAGATATGCTCATTGGAGCGAACAACCTGTTAGGTCAGCACGACCTTAAAGAGTCAACCGAGTTAGGGGAGAAGAATTTAGGCAAAAATGAGGAAGGACATTCCATAGTATGTGTGTTTGTGTGGGTGTGTGTGTGTGTGGAGGTGAACAGCTGAGTCAGATGACGGTGGAGATGAAGATGAACAAAGGTCTCTGTGTGATGTCATATCGCGCCGTCAGACTGGAGACGGGCTCTGGTCACTGGGTTCAGCTGTGTATGTCTAGTAGTCACACTGTACCCTGCTCAGGTCGCTATAAAGTAGAAGTGGGTGTGTTTTGACTGATGTATACAATTACGTTTGTACAACACGAGTATGTGATCTTACTGTGAGTCAGTGGCACAGTGCTGCACAGACATTTTGGGAGGCAGGTGCTCGAGGAGGTGCAAGGGGCATGTGGAACTTGCGGATGTCTTACTAGGCTATAGAGCCTATATATATTGTATCGGGGCATTATTGTTGCATGCTTTTTGTCATCAAGCATGTGAAGATGTTCATATTTTAACATGGACCACCACAGTAGATTTTGACAAAAAAATGTCCAAAGAAAATAACGTTCAATTGGGTATTTTTTGTCCAGAAGAGCAAAGGGCAGGTGCTTTAGCACCACCTCGTCCCCATCTGTGAACGCCTATGCATACAGTAGTTTATACACCAGTTATTCCTCTGTACCTAATGAGGTAGGTAGGTAGGTACATTGCTGTGCTCTGCTGTGCTGTGCTGTGCTGTGCTGTGCTGCGCTGCGCTGTGCTGCGCACTGTGCAGGTCACGCTGTACTGGTCAGGTCATGCTGTACTTCACTGAGTTGGTCATACTCTGCCAGTTTGTGTTCTGTTATATTGTTATATAAATGAAGACTTCAGATGCAAAACCCCCTAAGTGCCTTTTCAGAAAATAATCTTAATTCATTTTTATTCACTACCAAGCTATCAAAATTGGATATTTTTTTATTTTATTTATGTAATATAACTATTTATATGTATTATCAAGTACATGAATGTAAACCAAACCAACAACTGGGTTCTCTAAAAATATAGAAGTGCAGGTCTTCAGAAATGGAGTTAGGGGGTTTTGCATCTGAACTCTTCAAATGCTCCAGGTAACCGCTCTGGGGTAGCACTTCACAATAACCTTCCGCTATAAATAGTTAACAAATAGTTTACAAATAGTTAACTAATGGTTTACTGTACATTTTATAGTTGTAATATATTAAGTAAAAATGAGTTAATAGTTTTAAAGTTAAGTATTTTATTATGCTTAAGTTATTGTTAATATTGTAATAAATTAGTAATACAAGTATTTTTAATAATATATTAAGTAACTTATGATTATGTTCTATAAATTATTATGTTCTATAAATGATTAGGTAGTGACTAATACATGTATTTTAATGACTTTGTAAGTGTTTAGTATGTAACTACATATGTACAGTAAACCATTAGTTAACTTTTTGTTAACTATTCATGCAGAAGGTTATGTGAAGTTACTGTGAAGTGCTACCCCCTCGGGTGTTGTGTTGTGTTGTGTTGTGTTGTGTTGTGTTGTGTTGTGTTGTGTTGTGTTGTGTTGTGTTGTGTTGTGTTGTGTTGTGTTGTGTTGTGTTGTGTTGTGTTGTGTTGTGTTGTGTTGTGCTGTCAGTGACACATCCTTAGCTCACACTGGGTTGGTTTTGTTGTTGTATTTATGCCCCATATGTTGCACTGATTTTTGTGTTGTGTTATACAAATGTTGCTTCAGTTACATTGTGATAAGGTTGTGATATGGTTTTATGGCCTGCTTATTGTGGTATTATGACATCCGTTTGTACACAGTCTGTCCGGTTGTGTTATACTCTGCCTATGCATTATGCATTGCAGGTGTGTGTGTGTGTGTGTGTGTGTGTGTGTGTGTGTGTGTGTGTGTGTGTGTGTGTGTGTGTGTGTGTGTGTGTGTGTGTGTGTGTGTGTGTGTGTGTGTGTGTGTGTGTGTGTGTGTTTCGGAAGAGGTTGTGACGTTCTGTAAAAGAAGCTCCCAGGGTCCTTATCTTTGGGCTGCGGGCCAGTGAAATACAAGACCTAAGGGCAGTGTGTGTGTGTGTGTGTGTGTGTGTGTGTGTGTGTGTGTGTGTGTGTGTGTGTGTGTGTGTGTGTTGTTTGTGCCTATGGGTCTGTGGCCCTGTCTTATGTAAGGGTTGCCTGGTAGTGTGGTAATCCATGGAGGCCCCATGTCAAACATGAGAGGTTTAGTTTGATTGCCCAATCAAATGGGGGGTCTTGCTCTCTCTCTCTCGCTCTCTCTCCCTTGCTCTCTCTCTCTCTCCCTCGCTCTCTCTCTTGCTCTCTCTCTCTCTCTGGTATTGCCTAAAGCTTAGCATATAATTAGGCGAACTGAGAGGACCTTGCATTCCACACATTCTCTGTCCACCAAGTAAATGTATGTGCGCTATCCCCATCTGAGACAGGTGCACAGATCTTAGAAGTATACACTTAATTAATGCATAGGCATATTCATAGTCATTATCAGTAAATGGAAATTAGCCCTTGGGCTACAATCTGGCATATTTACATATATGTACATGTATGTTCATTAATGTGCAATGTCCTGAAGAAATAAAGTAAAGTAAAGTAAACTTCCTCAACTCTCAGATGGTGAAAGCGCACTCTCTCTCTTAGGTACTCACTCACGCACACACACCTACATACTGTACATGCACATGAATACGTCCCCTACTCATTGTGACCTGCTATAGCATGCTCAGCCTCTCTCACTCATACATCCACTTTCACTAAGTGGGTGAGGGGTCAGGGGGACTCTGTGAGTGAGTGTGTGTGTGTGTGTGCGTGCGTGTGTCTTGAGCACTGATAGTGGTACACCACCCCCCACCCCCCCCCCTGCACTTCCTGGAAATTTGGCAGACGAGGCACAGGAAGTGTCGCTCACCCAGCAGAGTGGCAGCTGTGTACACGCACACGCACACGCACACGCACACGCACACGCACACACACACACACACACACACACACACACACACACACAGCCTTTACACACAAGATTCCGTTTCTTCTTCAGTTTTCTTCTACAAATTAGACACACTTCCATCGATCATGTAACACATTTCTGTCACGAATAACAAAGTTTTCTGTCATTTTGGGTACTCTCTGCATTTGTGTTACTCAAATTTCTCTCTCTCTCTCTCTCTCTCTCTCTCTCTCTCTCTCTCTCTCTCTCTCAGGGCGCTGCTGGCAGCGACTCATTCTCCTGTGGTGTTTTGCCACAATGACGTACAAGAAGGTGAGCGTGACACACATACAGACACATAGTGTGTGTGCAGTACTGCGCTGATATAAGGGGCCCTATTATGCTTTTCCATGTCCACCACTCAATTATTGGGTTACACGGAATCCGTTGAAAGTAAGGATGGTGAAGGCCGCATTTCACAAATTGTCCTCTTGGGGTCTAATTTCTTTACCACAGCAACATTATTCCACTGAATGCGTGGTTGCGTTTTCAATATTCCATAGCTTTTGATTCCGGTACAAGTCTACGTCACGGTGTACTTTGCATTACTGCTGTTGGGACGGAGTTTTGACGACGTCACAGACGGTTTATTTTAACTTCCTAAACCATAACGGACTACTGGACCCTAAACAATTTGGTTTCTGAAGTTATAAGGACTGCAAGAACGGAAAGACTATTCTCGGTCCTCATCCTACTAGACCTGTCTGCAGCCTGTGACACAGTCAACCACAAGATACTCCTGATGATACTCACAACCATGGGAATCACTGGTATTATCAACTCATGGTGCAACTCCTGCCTATCTGGACGCACCTTCAGTGTGTCATGGAAAACTGTCTGCGACTCAGACCCTCTCCACAGGCATACCACAAGGATCAGTGCTGGGGCCCTTTCTGTTCGCAATGTACACCTCCTCCCTGGGACGTGTGATTCGAACACATGGGTTCTCCTATCACTGCTATGCTGATGACACCCAGATGTACCTGTGGTTCCGTCCAGATGACTCCATGGTTCTTCAGCCTACCTCACAGACCTGTCAACACGGATGAAGGACCACCACCTACAGCTGAACCTGTCCAATACAGAGCTCCTAGTAATCCCAGCTAAAGAGTCACTCTGTCACAGCATCAACCTCAAGATGGGCTCCACCACTGTGACCCCTTGGCGTCATGATTGATGATGAGCTGTCATTCTCCACCCACATCAACTCAGTTGACCGGACCTGCCGATTCCAGATGTCCAACATGCGGAAAATCAGTCATGCCCCGTGTTGACTACTGCAACTCCCTCCAGGCAGGTCTGCCCGCTTGTGCGTTAAAACCACTGCAGATGGTCCAGAATGTGGTGGCACGTTTGGTTTTCAGTCAACCCAAAAGGACCCATTACTCCTCTGTTCAGTGAGTTGCACTGGCTACAGATTGCCGCCCAAATCAAGCACAAGGCTCTGACCCTTGCCTACAAAACCAGCACAGGAACCGCCCCAGCCTATCTGAATGACGCACTAAAGCCTTGTGTTTCTGGAAGAGAACTACGTTCCTCCAACACAGGTCGTCTGGCCCTGCCGCCTGCTCGCTCTAAGCAATCCCAGTCAAGACTGTTCTCTGTTGTTGTTCCTCAATGGTGGAACAGCCTCCCATAGTGAAAGTGAAGTGAAAGCCCATTGGGAAACTCCAACTCCCATTGTCATTGTGACACAGCACTCCACAGCACACAAGTGAACACTGCACACTGCACACAACGAAATTGCATTTATGCCTCACCCGTGCAAGGGGGCAGCCCTCAGTGGCGCCCCATGGGGAGCAGTGCGGTGGGACGGTACCATGCTCAGGGTACCTCAGTCATGGAGGAGGATGGGGGAGAGCACTGGTTGATTACTCCCCCCACCAACCTGGCGGGTCGGGAGTCGAACCGGCAACCTCTGGGATGCAAGTCTGACGCCCTAACCGCTCACCCATGACTGCCCTAGGCCCATAGGCAGCAAGATAAGGCACATCGCTCTTAGCCTCTTTGTCTACCCAACTCACTGAATGTTTTTGCACAATTGCCTTTTTATTTTTTATTGAGTTGTTATTTTTCCCCTCCCTGACTATTACCTGTGTTATACGTGTCTTGACATGTCTATGTGGGCATTACTATGTGTATTTATATACACTACATGACACCTAAATTTCCCCCTCGGGATCAATAAAGTTACTCTACTCTACTCTAGCCTTTAAGAAGCAAGTAAAAACTCTACTCTACTTAGCCATGTGTTAATGTACCTTAGCATCTGCACTTGTTCTGTATATTTCCTGTGCACTTTGTTTTTACTAGTGATGTCAGCTATGATCATGTCCTCGATTGTAAGTCGCTTTGTTTAAAAAAAGCGTCTGCCAAATGCATTGTAATGTAATGTAATGTAATTGCAGAGACAGTACATCCAATGCTGCTTGTCTGCACACTGTCAATCGCAGCCACATATCTGAATTTGAGAGTATTGTGATGTCATAATAGCCCCTTTGTGAAAACACCAGTGTAGTTACAAGAATAGTGTGGGATTTCGCCATTGCGGGACCAAAAGTTGATTCAATCGCGCAAGTGAAAAAAAAAGCCTAATAAACCATACGTCAAATACAGCCTCGCTTATATACACTCATCAGTGGCCCAAGTTAGGATTTTTGTTTGATTGTGACATTAAAAGTTGAATTTTATACATTGAAAAAAATCAGTAGGCCTACGGATACAGTGTCAGAAAGAGTTGCTGAAGGAGGAAGTGGTCGTCGAAAAGCAGAACGTGGTAATCCAAGTTACCAAAACACTTGAAAGTGAGTAAAAGCCTCGAATCTCCTCTCTCTTCGCGTCAGGTCGGTTTTGCATTATGCTTACATCATGCGCTAACCTTTGTTTGTTAAGATGTGAACACCTTACACTGCTGACACCGATGTATATTATTTGAAGCGTAACATAGAAGACGTGCGCTCGTTTTATCCAAATAACACCACTTGGGCACAGTAGTCATTTGCATGCTACCTGGACCAGCAATGTTGGCAACGCTTAGCCAGTTATATAGAGCTCGAAAGTCCCGCCCCTTAGTTCCGCGTTTCACGGGACCTAAGCCGACCATCTAACAACGTGGTAGAGAGTAAATATCTTCTGATCTCAGTCATGATATGCGCTGGGCTACAAATATGCTGTTTAAGATGATAGATAAAGATTATTCATGCAGAAGTATCAATGTTTTGTTCCGAGGCCGTCGCCATGAAAAATGTGAAGAAACACAGCTTTCTAAAAAATGTGGGGGTTTGTACGAAAAATTAAGCAAAAATATCAGAAACAACATATATGGAGCTCGTGGCACAACTCGAAGGGGATCGAAATGCCATTTTAATACCGCCATTGGATTACATGCTACGATTTCCGGCTAAAAATGCCTTTGAGGTCCCATGAAATCGGGGGAAGTGACGTCACTTTCGAGCTCTATAGGCCTACTATGTGTGTAGGCTATGCATAGGCTACAGTACAGCAATTCAAATGTATGCTACGCAGTTTATGTTCATCATTCATATCTGCAACAGCAACATGGATATTGGTTTTATTATTATCATGTCACGTAGCCTGGCGACGCCATCCTATGTACTTCCACCCAAAGACTTTGGCTCCATACATAAACTGGCTCCTAGCTCGGTTTGCTCACAGTTCTGCCAATCAGCGAGCAGTTGAGAGTGGTGACATAGAACTCCGCCACTGTGTCGGTTACTGATTGGTTAAGGTAACTCTATTCACACTTGTTATTTGTATGCTTTGGCAACACTGTAGTACTATTGTAATAGTCATGCTAATAAAGGACAATTTGAATTAAAATTTGAATTCGGAACTCCAATTGATTTAAATTGCTGAGTAAGGTCAGACCATATTCCACCATCCATGGAAACGGATTCCTCTTAGCTTGCTCCAGACTGACGGAGTCAATAGTCTGCTTTCGCCCAGGCTACATGTCAAGTGCATCTGCATCAACATGGATCGACTGGCGACTTGAACTCGTCGTGTTCATGAGTCTGTAATAGCGTAGCCGTAGCCTATCATATTTTGTTTTAACATGAAACAGAATAGGCCATTATTGTTTTTGCTGGTGAAAGACAACAACCGCCAGCTTGACTTTTAGTTGGTCAACTTCACAACCCAAAATAAGTAGGCTGGAGAGAGGACTTGAGTCCCTTGATGATTGTGAAAGGGTGATCTGAACCTTCAATGTTTGTCACTGCCTAAAATTGATTGTAGGCCTACAATAAAAGACAATTGTGACTAATTTGCACATAGTTTGTAAGTTCTTGGGTGTAGCCAAAATTGGCAATAGGATGAGCATTTCAAAGTTTGCTGAGTAATTTTGATGACTGGTGGCAGCGGCATATCATCAAGATTGTAAAAAAAAATCTTGTCCTGTCGATAAATGCAAAAGAACAGAACAACAATGAATCAGAGACTAGGCCTTGGTATTATTATTACAGCCAGTTTGAATCCAATCAATCGAGGATTGCCGTTGAAATGTTTCATACTGCGCCAAGTTTTCAGAACTTTGAAGGTCTAAAATGTTGTACTTCCACGCGTTTCAGACAGGGTAGAGTAGGGTACATGTACACAATGATAAAAAGAATGGACTTGAAAACACTTGGTCGTTGGAAATATAAACTCCACTACACACAGTAAAGCAAAATATTAACAGTCAAAGTTATCATACATTGCATAATAGGGCCCCTATGCATGACTGTTTTCTGAGCACTGAAGAAGTTGGTGTATGGCTTAAAATAAGCCAAATTTTTTTCAAAAGTTCTGTTCAATAACTTTTTTTCCTTTAATCCATGAATGCTGTCAAGTCTTATCATTATGCCTGATGATTGTGTAATCACTGTTTAATTAGTAATTTGTCATGATGAGATGCCGTAATGACTTAAAGAGAATGAATTGCTCCGCAGGGAACATACTAATGTTGGACGGGCGAGATGCAAAAGCCACTGAGAAGCTGATGCTTATCGACTTTGAGTACAGCAGCTACAACTACAGGTTAGCTACCACACACACACACACACACACACACACACACACACACACACGCACTCGTTGAGAAAACCCATTTGCATCATTAACACACAGATCACCAGCAGCACATCAAACATCAAGTTAGAATACAGCAGCTGTAATTGCTGGCAGTCAATGCTCGGTTACACACATCACCACCATAGCAAAACACCATACTTCTGCTGATCTGCGGAACTGGATGTGGGATTCATTGCCTTTTTATACCTTGCCTCACCAGTCCCGCCAAACAAACCGGTTCGAGAGTTAGCCACATGACTATGCCAATAGTTGCTGGCTGAGCGATCCTCCTTGAGTGTGCTGAAGTGTTGTAAACAGAAGTGTGTGTTGGGAGAGGATGTATGCTGCTGATCTAAATGCAACATATTCCATGCTTCCAGATTTTCATATTTTTTTGTGTTTTGATAAACTCGTATGTTCTTCCCTCCATTTTCCGTAATGTCTGTCACACACAATTGGTGATCTGCATAAAAATACTGTCGCGAGCCATCATTAAGCTGGTGGACAGTAGTGTAGAGAGAGGGAGAAAGCCATTCAAGTCTGTTTTTTTCCCCTGTTCACATGCCAACGCGAAAGTTTTCAAAAATCTTCACTTTTATTTTGGCAGAGTTTTAGAAGTAATCATTTTCCGAGAAAAGTTCAGTTGCAAAAAAAATATCTAAGCATATCTCTTAGGTCTGCCTGTGACATTCCCTATTGGCCTGGTGTGAGTGGTTATGAGATGTGTGACTTCATCTACCAAGGTGTAGCTACGGTTACTATGGAGTCTTCTGAAAACACTGAGCTGTTGATGTAAAGTTTAAGGCTTTAATTGGGCATGATGGTGAAAGTGTGACAGGAAAGAGACAAAGCTGCCAGAAAGGACCCACACACAAAATATCATGAAGCATGGGAGCAATTAAGATAGCAAAAAATGCTCAACTTTGAAGCTAACTAGCTACATGTATGAAATTGATCCTAACCTATATGCCGCACGTGTGCTGCAGGGGCTTTGACTTCGGGAACCACTTCTGTGAATGGATGTACGACTACACCTACGACCAATGGCCCTTCTACAAGGCCAGCCTGGACCACTACCCAACCAGGGAACAACAGGTGAGGCCTATCCCACACCAAAGACTGCCGTGTCTTTTAACATTCGGGTCCGGAGTCTGGACCCCATGGGGTCACTTGGAATTCAAATGGGGTCACCTGATATGTCTAGTGGTGACAAAAAGAATACTGATAAATGTTGCTAATTCATATATTATAATAGCTAACTAGTATTCTGATTGAAACACTGCATGTAATCTTAGACTTGCATAGATATTCATTTAATAGCCAAGTTGGCTCAGTTGTGGGGGGAGGGTTTTGACAGGGAAAAAATACGAATGGGGTCCAAAGAGATCCTGGCCAGTGCTTAATTTGTCAAGTCGGAGGTCCCGGAGCGCTAAGGAGGAGTAGCTCCGGCGCAAAAAAAAGCGCATGGTGTAAGGGGGGGTGGGGGGTGGGGGTGTGGTTCGAACAATTGGGGATGCATGCGCAATATCAAATACAAATATGGAACGGTATAAATACGATTCCTGCTACTGAGTGCTGGGAATATTCTGATTTCATTTGGGAAAATGGGCAGTGGACTAATCAGCATGCAGGCCAATGCCAAAAGGAAAGTTTGTTAGTTTGCTCTTGTAAACGCAGCATCACACATCCTTCATCTGTAGACCTACGTGCCAAGAGCGAATTCGGAAACATGCAGTAGGACCGAATACCCTGCGCAGTTTCATACTCTCTGCATAACCATATACAATTAGGCTAATACAACGCAAAGCCCAGATCACATTTGCTGGTCCCCTTTTCTAGTCGCCATTATGACTAATGTTGAAGAAAATTAAGACTGATAAAAATCGTCGATATCCCTCGACACTTTAGGCCTATAAAGTGCCCTCGATCCCCACTCATTCAGTTACATCTCCAGTCACTGAATAGAAATGCAGTTACTAAAATGAAACCATGCACCTGAAAATATAAGCCGCTTGTCTTAAACGGCGCACTCTTTCAATTTAGGATTGCGTCTTTGACAGCCAGACATAGAGCACATGGGGCTGCCGCGGGAGCAGAGGTGGAAATATCAACTTCGCTGAATAAATAGCCTATCCTTTGAACTGTGTAGGCTACAGCAATCGCAGATGATTAGCTTCTTGGATATTTTGTAAAGGTTAACTTGCAATTAACAAGGAAAGGTGCTTTCAATCCCCCTCGAGAATATGCGTTGTGTCTTCAAATTTCCACCTGTCAACAGCAGATCTAGACTCCCACCTCAACGAACAGCGCGACATTTGTCTGCAAGGAGTAGGCGGCCTAAACTTGGCTGATAACTTAAACTTTACAGTAGGCTATGCAAGGCTAGACAGCGGGTTAACCAATCAGGCCCCTACTGTTGCGTTAGTAATGTTTAAGATAAAGATGACTCAGGGTAGGCTATCAGAAATAAACAAGACAGCGCAGATGACTTTTAGTGTTTAATATGGCCACAATGCCGTGTTAGATCTAGGCTATCTAAGCAATTCGTATCATTTTATGAAACCTCAAATCGGACGTAATGGCCTTAGTTTGTACCCAGTATTTTTCAAACCTCCCTCAGGTTTATGGTAATTGTCCCTAGCACTTTTGAAATCAAACTGACGTGGTTATAAGTAGCATCTCGTTTCATGGGACAAATTAGAATTGAGAAACATAGATATATATTTAACCAGACATTAACACGAAACATACTTTAATTTATGTATTTATTTATTATTATTATCATTATTTAAATATCGTTTGTCAAGATCCAGCTGGGGGAACGCACCTCAGAGCTCCCGAAGCGCGCCTCAGAGCTTCTGGAGCTAACTCCGCCTTGCTTCCCCTCAAATTAAGCACTGGTCCTGGCCCAAAAGAGGTTGGGAACCACTGCCCACCTATATTGAACCTCCACAACCCCTTACCATACCTACCATGTTTGCAGTTGCAGACTACCCTAAGCAAAACTATTGGTTGAAGATGACCACATAACCAAGCGCCATCTCAAAACACAAAACACTTACAAATTCATGATGTTCGTGATGTATGCACCACTTCGGTATTTCACAAAACAAGGCAGCATCACAAGCTACTGTTGATGATAAGCAGATTGTAGCACTGCTGTGGGTACTATATATCAGTCAGGTGGTAAAACATGCCCCCTGGTGGATGTAGTGGGAATAGCCGCACGACTTGTATTTCGTTTGACCATTTTCATTCGCTCACCTTTTGGTTTGTTTTGTCTTTAAGTCATATGCATGTGCCTCCTCTGTTTGTTTGTCTTAATCTTGTCTTGGCCAGGACTCCCTGGAAGAAGAGGTTTCATGCCTCAATGGGACCTTCCTGGATAAATAAAGGTCAAATAAATAACATAGATAATTAAGCTACATCAAGTGTGTCCGTGTGTATTTGCGTGTGTGTGTGTGTGTGTGTGTGTGTGTGTGCGTGTGTGCGTGTTTGTGTGTGTGTACAGCTCCACTTCATCCGCCACTACCTGACGGAGACGGGTGGTTATGGGGACAGAGAGGACCACCTGCAGGTGGAGGAGGAGCTGATGGTGGAGGCCAACCGGTGAGCTCCGTCTCCTTGACACTACCACGGCAACCACACCACACGCCAGAACAGCCGGCCAACAGAACGGCGTGTGTGTGTGTGTGTGTGTGTGTGTGTGTGTGTGTGTGTGTGTGTGTGTGTGTGTGTGTGTGTGGTGTGTGCGTGCACGCGGTGCGATCTGTCTGGAGAATGATGTAGCACTGATGACTACAGGACAGGGCATCATGGTGAAGGATAGAATATGATAAATATTGACCAGAGTTGTCAGTCTGCACTGGTAAAAGTTATGTAAGTGTGTATAGTTATGCGCTGGTAAACCTTGTGTCAATGTTGGGGGTGTAAATAATCATCTATTTGAATCGATGCATCAGTCCAACAGCCCACGATTCAATTAATCGATTCCTCCACAGGAGAATTGATTTATCGTTATTAATCAATTTTTGTAATTATTGCACTCGTTCTGTGAGGCATTTTATTTGCTCATGCAGTAATAATAATACTGACCATACTAGAGATGCCCCTCAAATGAAATGCACACAGATATTTCAGCTCTTGTTGATGTATTTAACATTTCACACACAAGCCAAGCCTGTAAGGTAAAGAAAAATAACAAAAAAATTAACCATTGATTTGAATTGAATCTAAATGAATTGTGGAGCATTCTTAAGAATCAAAAATAATTGAATCGCTTGCCTTAAAAAAAATCGATATCGAATGGAATCACCATGAAGGGTGTGATTTACACCCATGGACAGTGTGTTACTGTAGGTAGGCACTGTTAGAATTTACCTCAATATGTTGTAGTTATGAACGATAGTTTAACTATCAGTGGGAGACACGGGTAAAAGTTATGTCAATATGTCAAACAGTACACAGGTACAATGTATTTTCATTGTTGTACACTGGTAAAAGTAACCTTAATTGGCATACAGTAGGTACCCACTGGCTTCACATTTCTTCTTGTATGTACTTGTAAATGTTATCTTATTGTGTTGTAGGTATACACTGGTAAGGAAAAATGTCTGCTCATTTAATCGCCAAGCTTACGGTGAGCATACCTTCCAGGGAGGAGGCTCTGTTGACCGAAAGCTTTGCGATTAAATAAGCAAAACGATTTAGAAGTGCAGACATTTTCTTAGTTCAGCGTTTTAATTTATGTGTAGCACCTTTTAATCGCTAGTGCGGTGTAATATGCGTAGATACTGTACACTGGTTAACTCAATGCCAATGTGTCGAAAGTATGCCCTGGCTTCACATTTCTACTGATATATCATTGTAAATGTTATCTTATTGTGTTGGAGGTATACACTTAGGTACATGTTATCCAAATGTGGTAATGCGGTAACACTTTACTTAAAGCCAACATTATAAGCGCATTTATAACAAATTGTGTGTAAAATGTGCATTATAATTACTTGTAACGTATTATGACTAGACTCATAATGCGTCATGATGCTTTATATTAACAGTTATGAATAACCGTGAATCTAATGCATTATAAATCCAAGGGTGTCATGAGTGCTCATGACTGGCTATAAACTACAGGCTGCGTGATGGGGCTTATAGTATATGAGTACTGTGATGGAGTGACCATCACTAGGGTTGTGGGTGTGTTCTGACTAACATGCCAACGAGCCTGGCTCTTTGGTGTAGCGGTCAGAGCCCCGGTTTACTACCCCAGAAGGTCTGGGTTCAAGTCCCAGCTGGGCAACTCTACTCCCCTTCGCTACAAATGGTGTCAGAAGTGGGATGGTACAGTGAGGCCATCGGAAGCATACCCATGGTGTGTGAGCCGTAATTCCATGTGAGGGACCCCCAGGATTGGTGACCCCCGTGTGAGGGACCTCAGTGATAGGTGAAGCATTGATGATGGGGCACACTGGATGGGAGAAGCATGATGGGCAGTTGCGTGAGGGACACCATGAGTGTGTGAAGCGCACGGGTGCGCTTCCCGAAGGGGAAGGCAATGTGATGGAGTGACCATCACTAGGGTTGTGGGTGTGTTCTGACTAACATGCCAACGAGCCTGGCTCTTTGGTGTAGCGGTCAGAGCCCCGGTTTACTACCCCAGAAGGTCTGGGTTCAAGTCCCAGCTGGGCAACTCTACTCCCCTTCGCTACAAGTACCTAAACCCTTCTATGCACAGACCTGGATGATAAACTGTCTATGATGCTTTAATGTTTCATGTGAGATCATAAGTCGTCAATGTGTGCTCTAAGTAAAGTGAAGTTCATATGGATGCATCTATAATGCACATCTATAATGCATCATAATGTACTGTAAGCCCCATCAGGCAGCCTGTAGTTTATATCCTGTCATGAGCGCTCATAACACCCTTGGATTTATAAAGTATTATAAACTACATTCATGGTTATGCATTGCAGTTAACATAAAGCATCATGAAACATCATCGGTGTAGTCGTAATGCTTTGTAAGTAATTATAATGTGCATTATAATTTGTTATAAATGTGCTCATAATGCGCTATAGATATGGGCTTCATAGAAAGTGTTACCGTGAATGCTATACAGTGTACACTAGTTAACTTTATGCCTATAATGTGTCGTAAGTATGCACTGGCCTGGTTAACTTGATGCCAATGTGTCGTAGGTATGCACTGGCTTCTCATTTCTTCTGGGGCCTCTGGTCCATCATCCAGGCTCGGATATCCACTATTGAGTTCGGTTACATGGTGAGTGTGTTAATGTTTATCTGAGTCTTGACTGATGTCAAGCTTTAAAAAACAAAATTTTTTAAAAGTAATCAAAATGCATGCCAAACAGATATTGTAGAAATAATTATGATCTGTAGAATTATTATCTGTAGCTAAAAAACCTTGTCGTGGTCTGGTTGTTCGATTAATTAGTTTAATTAATTGCCTTAACAGATATCCATTAAGATCAAAGTATATGGAAGTCATGGTGCCTTCAGTAGTCCAGGTGCAGGTGTAACACAGGAAAACTTGATCAATACCAAAAGTTCAGAAAACTGTGCACACTGACTGGATACTGAATACTGTTTTTTTTTTCCGTTCATGTTCGCTCCAAGGAATAGCGAGCACAGACAGCACTGTTGATGGCAACAGCCTGAAACGTCTGCTCTACCCTGCTCTAATAAAAAAAACTCCTTGTGCTTGACCTTTGTGTCTTGTTTAGTGTGCGATTCTGCTCCTACCTTATATCTTACTTCTTTTGGGTCCACGCACCTAGTTAATTTTCCTAACATCTAGAGCGCAACAATACCCTTTCCTCCTGACCGCTCCAAGGAATAAAAAAAGAACAGTATCCAGTGTGCAGTGTTTTCTGAAGTAGATATACGTAGTAGATATCCATTAACATTCCTCTTTCATCTGTTCCTTCTTTTTCTCTTTTTTGTTTTCCTTTTTGTATTTTATTTCCCCAGGACTATGCCCTATGTCGGTTTGATGCCTACTTCAAGCAGAAGAAACTTTTAACCTGAAATGAGACATGAAACCACCATAATCCCGCTTCATCTGGACGGGAGGGGTTTAAACCCCCCCCCCCCCCCCCCATAAAAAAACATGACAACTGTATGAAAGACATTGTTTTAGGAGCTATTGTAGTGTCTGAAGGTTTTGGTTAATTCATCATCTGCTCTCTATTCCTTACTCGGGCAAATAAACGATGAGACACTGACCCTGTTAGACTTGCGGGCATGACGCTGCACCTCCTTGTAATAAGAAACTTTGCAGTGCAAATGAGAAAAGTACTCTGTATCCATTTTTTTAACAGTATTTGAGCTAGTTTATTTAGAGCTTGAGGGCTTCAATACAGTTGCATAGCGCAAGATGTTTTTAGTTTTCACTTCAACACTGGCAAGTAGAGCTCTGAAGTATGCCCTCTTGTGGATGGAGGTGGTAATACAGCACAGCACAGCACAGCAGTGTGTTGTCTCCCTAGGCTAGTGGGTGCTACGCAATCCTAAATCCCTGGATCTGTTAGTCTGTTATTATTACCATGTCTGTGGCATTTAATCCAACACAAGCGCCTTTCCTCACTTCTCTGTGGTGGAATCAACATTTCCAGCTATTCTTTACTGTAATTCATTCATTCAACTTTACCTTTTCATATATTGTTTTTTTTTTTTTTTTCAAATTCAAATAATTTAACCTCACTGTAGTCCCACCTGGGTCCACAAAGCTTCTAATGGACAGTCTAATGGATTTTTTTTTAAAAAGTTTTTATATAATACTTATGTATAAAGTTGTTTTACAGGTTTCACAGGTAACAGATTTCCTGTGATGTTTTTTTTTTTTGCATGGAACAGTATTGGGCTAATCTGTTTTAATCATGCAGTTTGATAACTGTGAATGTATATACAAGAGTACCTTGTATGTGCTCTCTCTCTCTCTCTCTCTCTCTCTCTCTCTCTCTCTCTCTCTCTCTCTCTCTCTCTCTCTCTCTCTCTAGCTTTCTGTCTTTTGTACTTTGCATCTGCCTGTTCGGAAGAACATTTGTTCTTGCTCTTTAGCCTATGGTTCAGCTAATATTTTTAGTTCAAGGTTTTTAAGGTAGCAAAACCGTTGTTTTTTTTTTGTTTTCTTCAGAGTTGCACTCTTCCTCTGAAAACTGAAGACTGTCTTTTCTTCCCCCATGCCATTTGTTTTGTTTGTCCAAAGATACTAAATGATTATACTTGACTAAAAGATTTAGCCAAAAAAGATATCCCTTTTCCCTTTAAATTGTTTGTGAATGATAGAAATACACTGCATGGTTTTGGGAACAGAATAGTAAGCTTTTACTTTAACAAAGCAGCATGCAAATGAAGCAGAACTGCGAGTGAGAAAAATGTCTGTAGCCTGTATGGCCAGAAGTGACAGAATTAATGGCAGCACCCAAACTTGACCTTGAACTGTAGAAGTTGTAAGTGCATCGTTCTCTTTGCACTACTGTGGTAGAGTGGGGCCATGTAATTCCTGCGAAGCCCCTTTGGTCCGACCCGTCAATTTTGGGAATATTGATGGGTCGGATCAAACGGGCTTCGGGGAAACGCATGTTGCTCAAGTCGCTAGATTAAAATGGAAATGATTTTTGAAAAGGTGTGTTTCAGGGTGAAATGTGTTTACATGACAGAATGTGCCCACACACTGCATTTAGTTAGCATCTCAAGCTTGGGGAACTCAACTTCTTTAAAGGTCTAGATAACCCTCTTGTTTCCCACTGGTACTAACGTGGCATTAGCCATCACTAATGATGCCATGCTAACATCAACATGTTTGTTTACGCGTACGCCTCTGCTGCTCACAATCATTTCCCTGTCATTCATTTTGTATTTATTTTATTTACCCCCTGTTGTATGACATGTGTCTGACATGTATATTTATTGATAATAAACAATAATTGTAATCACAGTCTGTTGCCTATGGTGTGTATTCATTTAAAGCCAGAGGGTAGAACACACGCACGCACAAGCACACACACATACATTGTCATGGTCCAACTACTTGATACCAGTGTTGCCAGATGTGTCTGACCATTTCCAACCTAGATGCATTAAATCCCGCCCAATTCGAACCAATTTGTATTGATTTCTATGGCCATAAATCTGGTTGGGAAAAACACCCAATGCCCGTTTTTGACTAATTTTACCCGCATACGGCCATCCCAAGTAGCCCAATTGGGAGGGTAACCGCCCAACCTGGCAACACTGCTTGATACCCTAATAATGGTCAGCATTGATGAGAGGCACCCATAGAGGCACGGTTTGCCTGAGGACCGTCAACCGTAGAGTCTATTCCCCTGATAACCATATCACCCATAGACTCAGTCCTCACGGTGACTGGCTGCACCACATAGGAATGTTTCCCTCTCCAGACAGACATTAAACCTAAATAAAAAAATACAAACCTAAAAATATACAATCGCACAGAATAGTCAAGTCGGCTTGAGTTTGTTGTCAATTTCTTTATATGCACTGGTTATACAAAGAATTGAAATTACATTTCTTAATTTCCCATGCAGACATGGACATACTTTAAGTGTAGACATAGGCCTACTATAGATAGACATAGTCATACACGGTAGAAACGCAATGAGAAACAACAGACTAAGCCTCCTGTGTAGATTTCGATTCACCCAGAATGTGAAGTTTCTCATTCACATAAAAACTATGCATATGTGTATATTGTACAATTTTAATGACGTTGTAGTGTTGAAAGGTTAATTCTTAATGCCCTGTACCAAACTTCACTGATGAGTGATACTGAAGGCTCCTGTAGCATCAGATGTCAGCTCAGAGCCTCAAAGCCCTCTATGCCTAAAATAGTGCTGAGAGGCCCTGTGTGTGTGTGTGTGTGTGTTTGTGTGTGAAAGAGAGAGAGAGGAAGACAAGAGAGAATCCATGATCGTCTTGCACCAGCCAAACTCTGCAAGAATGCATGTGTTTCTGCCAGAAACAAGGAGATCGAAGGCGTTTACATTTCTCTAGCCCCAGGTAAAAAGTTAATTCAAGAAGTGCATGTTTTGGAAGCTTTCTCTCTGGACTTTTGCAGAGGCCTTATACTGAACACCAAGGCCTGGGACTGGATTTTGTCTCACAGCAGACTGAAGTGCAGCTCTCCTGGGCAGCTGAGGCAGGCAGCCAGCCTGTGCCCCCCCTTGGCATGCCGGGAAGTCTATTTAAGGCAGTCTGATCCGTCCAGCCCTGTCCTGTGCTATCTGAGACCCTGGGCTCTGTGCTCCGCTGACGTAGGCTGGGAAGTATCTCCACTGCCCCCGACTCGACCCCACCCCCCTGCCCCCCTCTTCAGCAGCAGCAGGAGGAGGAGGATGGAGGGCTTCACGGTGGGCGTTTGGGTTTTATGAGAGACAGCGATAAACAGTCACTGTTCCTGGGTTAAAGCCTGGACACCCCCTTTCAGTGACGACATGGAAAATTGGCGTTTGGCCTGTCCCAGCTTAAGAATGTGTTTGTGAGAGAGAGAGAGAGAGAGAGAGAGAGAGAGAGAGAGAGAGAGAGAGAGAGAGAGAGAGAGAGAGCGAGAGAGAGAGTCTCTAATAGTGTAAACACAACTATGCATGTGTGTGAGAGTAACAAGAGGCACAGTGGGGAAGACAAAAAAAGGTTGCCAAATGTGTGCTATTCGACTACAAACTGAATGCATATGCGAGTGTGTGTGACATAGTGTAATCTCATATCTTAGAGAATAGTTGTGTGTGTGTGTGTGTGTGTGTGGCCAGAATGTTCTTGCTCTGTACTCTGGGGCGATGGTTGGCCCTCCTGGCTCTGTGGTTGTGGTGCTGGGTGCGTTGTGGGCTGGACTGGGTCCTCACACGCCTGGCCTCACACAGACCAATCTCACTGGACCTCCCAGACACCAATCACGACTCAGAGCCCAGTGACAGCCAATCCGAGGAGTGGAAGACTGACCAATTGGCCAGGACCTACGGGTACCATGACAACGCAACCATGGTGGCTGTGCAGACATGCACACACACTTTCTATGTATGTATGTATGTATGTTGTGGGACACAAACGCACACACAGACATGCATACCGTTTACTATACATGCATAATCCTTCATGTGATGTGTGTCTCATGTCTTAAATTGATTTTTATTTGTGTGCACATGCATTTATGAATGTGCGTGAATATTGGTTTGAATATCTGCACATCCATGTGTGTGTGTGTGTGTGTGTGTGTGGGGGGGGGTGGTGGCATGTGTGTGTGTTTGAATACGTACTGTATGTTTAGGTTGACTTAGAGCAGTTGGCTGAGTGTGGCGAGTATTTCCACGCCCTGTCGCAGTCCAGCATGATCGAGACGAGTGAGCGGCGCATCCTTCTGGAGCATGTGCCCTCCGACGTCCTCCACAGCCTGCTGCACTTCCACTTCCTGGGACACTTCCACCCACCGCCGCCCCACCGCCTGCCCTCACACCTTCAGGTGACCACAAATGTATTGTAGATGTGAGGGGGCAGTTGGCCCACCGCCGCCCCACCGCCTGCCCTCACACCTTCAGGTGACCACAAATGTATTGTAGATGTGAGGGGGCAGTTGGCCTAATGCTTAGGGAGGTCGTGGTCCTAAGACTTGCTTGCGGGTGCACTTCCACCCACCGCCGCCCCACCGCCTGCCCTCACACCTTCAGGTGACCACAAATGTATTGTACCTGTAGATGTAAGGGGGCAGTTGGCCTAATGCTTAGGGAGGTCGTGGTCCTAAGATCAGAGGCTTGCGGGGTCGAATCCCACCCTAACGTCTCCTACCTCTCCCTACACCTACATCCATGGCTGAAGTGCCCTTGAGCAAGGCATGTAACCCCACAATGCTCCAGGGATTGTATATATATCAACTTTATTATAGGCTCAGGGCCCAATAGGCAGACACACAACATATACATAGAAATAAGATGTGCAGGAAAAAGAAGAAATAAAAATAGAAAAAAACAGCAATGATGCCAATGCATATACAAACTATGTCATGACCGTCTTAAAAGGCAGCCATACCAATGTTTCCACATATATGATTGGTATCGGACAGAGCTATATCTGGCACTTGTGAGAATCATTATAATGCAGTTTTCAGACTTCCAAACGGCACATGAACTTAAACATTAGGTTCCTCAAGAGAACCTGTAAAGTACATAGTCCTGAGTCACAAAATAGTTTACTAGCACTGCAACTCCTGGGCTTTTCCAGCAATATCCTCAGGCAGTCATTATATGCTACTTGGAGTTTACGCATTGACTCTTTTTTTATAGTTGATCCATAATGGAGCGGCATACATAGGGCTACAGTAGGCACGAAACAAGCTTACTTTCACATCATCAGGACAGTAATGAAATTTTCTTACTAACATGTTAGCTTGTACATACAACATTCGTCTCTGCCTATACATGTCAGCATCATCCTCTAGCTTGTCAGTGATGATGTGCCCAAGATATTTTATACTGCTTGATACACATATCGGTTGCCCTGACAGGTAGAACGTTGAAAAAGGCACTTTATGATCCTCCTTGGTTCTACATATCAACACAACACTCTTTTTTGCATTGTACTGTACATCAAACTCAACCCCATACTCAGAGCACACATTGACTAGCTGCTGAAACCCAACAGTACTGGGGGACATGATAGCAAGTTCGTCTGCATACACCAAATGGTTTAAAACACTTGAAGGACAACACCGGAGCAGCACAGATGTAATTCTTTGTGTTTATTTTATTCAAGTGCACAACATGACTAACGTTTCGATGGTTAGACCATCTTCATCAGAGTCCATGAGTGGAATGGAGAGAAGAGCCTAATTATCTGAGGCCCTGATTCAGCAGGTGTAGGCCTATGCACCGTGGCATTAGGCTATTGGTCCTTCTCCCAAAGTCTCACTCAGGTTGCCCACGCCCACAAACTATTTACAAAAACAAAAACAATGCACATATAAAGATGGAAATATAAAAAAATACATATGAAAAAAGGGAGGAACATTGTTCCCTATAACCAATACCCAGCAACTGTAAGTTGCTTTGGATAAAAGTGTGAACTACAGGTAAGTGTAATGTAATGTACTAGATGCCTCCCCCTTTGGACTTTTTTCCATTTAGGTTAGTTAGACTTTGTCTTGACTTTGATCTGTGTTAATGTCTGTAATGTAGGTGTATGCATGCTTTATGTTTACCTGTCTTGCATTGCAATGTTATTTACGTACAGTATGTGCATTACTAATGTACAGTGCACAATTTATGCAGGTGAGCAGCTACCTGCTGTCGTCGGCCTACACCGCCCGCCTGCTCGCCCACCTGTCCACCCTGCTCACCCCGCTCACCTGCCCCGCCTACCTGGAGCTGTCGGAGACGCTGGGATGCCCGGAGCTCCGCCACGCCCTGCTGCGTTACCTGAGCACCCATCTCCTGGAGCTTCCCCACCTGAGCCGGCAGCTGGAGCCCCAGGAAAGAGCTCTGCTCCCTGGCCTGCGGTCCTCCGGCCGAGGCCCCCGCCTCTGCTTCCTGCGCAAGGAGAACCTGAGCACACGGAACGTGCTTGAAACCCTGACGGCACAGAGGGTGTTCTACCTGGAGGAGCAGGTTTGTTTATGTGTGAGTGGGGGGGGGGGTCTATATACAGGGTTCCCACTGGTGCTTGAATTCCTTGCTTGAAAAGTGCTTGAATTTGTTCATGAAAAAGGTGTGGGAACCCTGTATATAACTCACAGAATATGTCACAGAATACGAATATATCTGCACAATTGCCTTTTGATTTTTCTGTAGTCTTTATTTTTTTCCATCCCAGACTATTACCTGTGTTACATGTGTCATGAAATGTCCATGTCCATGTGGGCATCATGTGTATTTATGTCAGCTACTTGACACCTTCATTTGACCTTGAAAGGGCGGCTCGGTGAGGACGGAGGGCTGGCGGGAGCTGGCGGAGATGCCGTTCGAGGCGGACAAGTGGTGCTTCACCACGGCCGTGCTCTTCAACTACCTCTTCCTGGTCGGGGGCTACCGGCGCCGCGTGGGCCGCGGCTACGAGTTCAAGATGGCCTCCTTCCGCTACAACCCCCTCACCCAGCAGTGGGCCTCAGTGGCGCCCATGATCAAGGTGCCCCGCCCTGCCTAGCCTGCAGCCTGCTGACAATAACATCTAGACCAGGGGTGTCAAACTCAGGCCCAGGGGCCAAATCTGGCCCGCGGAGCCATTTTATTCGGCCCGCGAGATCATTTCAAACATGTATTACAGTTGGCCCACATACAACATTAATGTATAGTGTGAAAAGACTTGAACAAGAAATTTGGTGTGTCACAGGATGTGCAGATACATCTGAACTACCATATATGATGGGAAAGAGTGTGTGTGAAATTTAACTATGAGTATGAAGCGCATATACTTACACATAATTTTAGTCCAATTGTTGAGTTCAGCCCGCGACTTTGTTCCAGATTTTGATTTTGGCCCTCTGTCAATTTTGAGCCAAATCCTGAGTTTGACACCCCTGATCTAGACGCAGACCACCGAAGCTCTGCATGAAAGGGTTAAATCCAAGGTGTTGTCTGTATGTAATATGCACTGGTAGTGTGCTTATGTGTGTGTGTATGCATCTGTGTGTGCCATCCATGCCCCAACCTATATCCCCTCACTTATAGCAAGATCTCACTTGAATGAATGTGGGTAAGTATGCCACCTTGTGTGTGTGACTTACAGTCATGGGCGTAGTTTGAGGGGCAGCATGGCTGAAACATGTAATGACATTAAGTCAAGGAAATGTCAAAATATAAATGCTAAAAAAGTTAAACGTACTGACATTTTAGATGTTTTGTGTTGTAAAGTGTTTTAAAATACATGCTTGTATGAAATTAATATGAATCCTATTATATTTTAGTAATACACTATCATTCCTATTATATTTTTGCCACCCCTGATGCAAAAGTCAAACTCTCATCCTTACAGTGTGACTTACCCCTGTGTCATACAGCACAGGCGCCACTTCAGCGCGGTGGCGTGCGAGGGCTGTGTGTATGCGGTGGGCGGCTGGTACCTGGATTCGCTGGTGACTCCGGACTCCAGCACCAACCTGTACACGGCTGTGGAGCGCTACCAGCCATGGGACGACCGCTGGGCCTTCGTGGCCTCCCTGCCTCTCACTGACTTCAGGTGTGTGTGTGTGAGGGGGTGGACGGGTGGACGGGGGGGGGCTCTCTGTGTGTGTCTATCATCGTACTTTATATCTGGACTATGCGTGTTGCATATTTTTGTTATTTTATATTGCAAGAAAAAAAATTGTACACTATGATGATATATATGAAGAGTTTATGTGCAAAATTGTGCATTCCATTGCATTGCATTGCAAAATGCATTTTATGTAGGTTGATAAAGTATGTCCTCAAAATATTTGAATGCCAAGAATTTACACATAGGTGATAGGACCTATGAACAGTCATTTTCGATAATAAAATGCAAAAGTCAGAAATGGTGGATTCACCGTTTTGCAAATAAACTCTTCATATATACACAGCACATATACAGGTGCACTGTAAGGAGCATCTTGAAATCGTTGCACTTATAATCAGGGCTGTAGTACTCGAGTCCGGACTCGGCCCGAGTCCGGTCTCAAGTCCGTTTTTTTATGGACTTGGACTTGTCTCGGACTCGGTATTGTTTGGACTTGGACTTGTCTTGGACTCGGACAATGGTCTTGCCAAATTAGGCTTTTGGACTCGCCGGGTCTGTCATTAAGTTTTGTTTAGAAAACTGGCCATCATAGATTATAAAGTGGAGCTTGAAATCCAATAAGAAACAAGTTTGTCTTCACATCCATGCCATATAGGTTATCTTCTAAGGTTCACACTATTGACATTCATCCTTTTCATTGTCAAACACTGACCGACATGTGACTCGGACTTGACTTGGACTCGAATCTTTTTGGACTCGGTCTTGTCTCGGACTCGAACCTCTTTGGACTCGGACTTGTCTCGGACTTGACTAGTACTGGTCTTGGACTTGTCTTGGACTCTACAAAGGTGGACTTGACTACAGCCCTGCTTATAATGACAATAAAGACTTACTAATGTATTATATTCTAGTAGTCTAATCTGGTGTATGTGTTATGTGTTGTGCATTATTGTGTGGCAGCTTGTGTGAATTTGTCCTTGAATTTGTATCATTTGTATATTGTGTCTTCAGCTTCACCCTGTCGCTGGCGCACGACTCCCCCCTGTGTACCACCCTGGGGGACTGCATATATGTGCTGGGCAATATCCAGCGCACCGGAGAGAAACTGGTGCTGCGCTATAGCACCACACAGGGTGGGTGTAAAGAAGAGGAAAGAGAGCGAGAGAGCGAGAGAGAGAGAGAGAGAGAGAGAGAGAGAGAGAGAGAGAGGGAGAGAGTGTGTCCTGTTCAAGTCTACTCTCGGTCATTCTGTCGGAGTGTGCCTGTGTGTTTGTGTGC
>NC_085860.1:32761450-32768950 GCF_034702125.1 Engraulis encrasicolus
CCTCTCATCTGGGTTTGCTTGCAGGTCAGTGACTGGTGGGAGGAGTATATCTACTTAAGGGGGCGCAGCCCTATCATGGTCAACAGCAATTTCTACACTATGGTAAGAAGATGAAAGACAACGAGAGAGAGAGAGAGAGAGAGAGAGAGAGAGAGAGAGAGAGAGAGAGAGAGACACAGAGAGAGAGAAAGTGAGCGAGAGAGAGAGTGAGCTGAGAGAGAGAGCAAAATATATTATTGTGAGTTGTTGATTTTGTTGCAAATAAAGATATTGTATGTCTAAATTGTGTGTGTGTGTGTGTGTGTGTGTGTGTGTGTGTGTGTGTGTGTGTGTGTGTGTGTGTGTGTGTGTGTGTGTGTGTGTGTGTGTGTGTGTGTGTGTGTGTGTCCAACAGGACCTGATGTATGTGACCCCGACACACAGGCAGGGGGCTCGTGCGGGGAACATAGTCCATGCGATGCTGCAGTACCGCCGCAAGCTAGAACGCGGAGAACTCACACCTGTAAGATACACACATTTGAATTCTGTCATACGAATCTGCTAGTTAAAAAGAACATGTACTGGATTCAGATATTTCTCAGTCGTTACACACATAGGAAATCAGACATACTGTAGAAAGAAAACAGTCTACATCCCATGGCAAGACTGCCTATTGATGCTGATACGGAGCAGAACTTTCATCTTACTTAACCCCTTAAGACGCGGCTTTATGAATTTGTTGTTACCAGTATGGTTGTGGTGCATTACTAAAGGGCCTGTGTTGTGTCATAGTATTGTAGTGCTATGATAGTTACATTTCAATGACTATTAGTCAAGTCAAGTCAAGTAGGTTTTATTGTCAATTTCTTTACATGCACTGGTCATACAAAGAATTTGAAATTACATTTCTTGCTTTCCCATACAGACATAGACTAATCTAGGTAAGGACATAGACAGTATAGACATAGACAGTACTTATACATGGACTTAAGACAGTATGGACATAGACAGTGCTCATACAGACATTTAAAGTGCAAGACTGGACAACAGAAGACTTGTAGAGGACATACATTAAGAGGTATTGTTGTGCTTTTGTGCTTTTCCTAAAAAAGTCCTTTATAGCGTTCTGACATGGTAATAGTAGCATTTTGAAGAAAAATAAATATTAAAAAGGTCTTGTCAAGTACACCGGCAGCAGTGTGTGTGTGTGTGTGTGTGTGTGTGTGTGTGTGTGTGTGTGTGTGTGTGTGTGTGTGTGTATGTGTTTAGTGCAGGTATAAGGTGCGGTGTGCGTCTGTGTGTGTGTTCGTGTGTCTGTGTGTGTGTGTGTGTGTGTGTGTGTGTGTGCATGTGTGTCAGTGTGTGTATGTTTGGGTTTAGTGCAGAAAGTGCAGTGTGCTTGTGTGTGTGTGTGTGTGTGTGTGCGTGCGTGTGTGTGTGTGTGTGTGTGTGTGGTGTGTGTGTGTGTGTGTGTGTGTGTGTGTGTGTGTGTGTGTGTGTGTGTGTGCATGTTTTGAGTTAGTGCAGGTTGAAAGTTCAGTCACAAGTATAGTAGTGCAGGTGGAATGTTCAGTCGCAGATATGGTGGTGGGGGATGGGGGGGGTTGTCAATGGCCTTTCTGGCTAGAGGCTGACAGTGGAGGGAGAGTGGGTTGAGTGTTCAGCATCTTGATCGCTTGGTGCATTGTGCTGCTCGCCAGCCTGGTGGTACGGGAACGGAGGCGCCTGTATCTCTTTCCAGAGGGCAGGAGGCTGAACAGTTTGTGTGCAGGGTGGCTTGTGTCTTTGATGATCATCAGTGCTTTCCGGGTGAGGCGTGTGGTGTAAATGTCCTGCAGGGAGGGGAGTGGTACTCCAATGATCTTCTTCGCTGTGTTCACAACACGCTGGAGTGTCTTCCTGTTTTTCTCCGTGCAGCTTCCTCCCCACACTGTGATGCAGTTGGACACGACGCTCTCTATGGTTCCTCTGTAGAATGTTGTCATGATGGAGGGTGTAGCACTTGCCTTCTTTAGTTTGCGCAGGAAGTAGAGACGCTGATGGGCCTTCTTCGCCAGTGATGTAGTGTTGGTGGTCCAAGAGAGGTCGTCGCTGATGTGCACTCCAAGGAACTTGGTGCTGCTCACTCTCTCCACAGCATCGCCGTCGATGGTCAGTGGTGGCAGTTGTTTTTGGACCCTTTGGAAGTTGACAACAATCTCCTTGGTCTTGTTGACATTCAGCAGGAGGTTGTTGTCTTTGCACCATCTGGCCAGCAGGTCTACTTCTTCTCTGTAGTGAGTCTCATCGCCCTTGGTGATGAGGCCCACCAGTGTTGTATCATCCGCAAACTTCACTAGATGGTTAGTGCTGTGGGTCGTTGTGCAGTCGTGTGTCAGCAGCGTGAACAGCAGGGGGCTGAGAACACAACCTTGCGGAGCCCCCGTGCTCAGGGTCAGGGTGCTTGAGGTGTTGTTCCCTACCCGTACTGCTTGTGGTCTTTGCATCAGGAAGTCCAGCAGCCAGTTGCAGAGCGTGCCACTGGAGGTACGGCGTGCATTAAGGGGATACAGGAGAATTCCTACCAATTTCAATAGGCAGTTGTATAGCTCATGCTACCATTGACTTGTCAGTCACTGGAACCGATGACACAGCATTCCTTTTTGTTCAGCCCTCTCCAAGACCCAGGCCGTTCTAATGCGCAGTACGCACAAATGTTTACATAAAAAAACAAACAGACAGACAGACAGACAGACACACACACAGACACCCACACCCACACAGACACACACACACACACACACACACACACACACACACACACACACACACACACACACACACACACACACACACACACACACACACACACCACATCTTCAAACATTCTCTTCATATCATCCCAAAAGTTCAACATAAGCAGGCATCTTACAACACAGCAGTAAGCTCTCCTCATCTCCCCTCTCCTCCTCCTCCCCACAGCTGAGGGCTCTAGGGGTGGTACCCATGTGTTCCTACCAGTACGAGAGGATGTTCAACACCACCCGCATCCCTGGCATCGAGACAGGTGAGGCACACACATTACAGTTTTTCTTGATTGCTTTGACACAGTTGTCACTCCAAAAAGCACATTTTCATATCAGTTCACGCAACGGGCTAACCAGTTAAACCGATTCTCCAAACACAACATCTTTGTTTGCTAAAGGCTACTACGTTTCCAAAATATTTAACATATGTAATAAAAGCAAACTCTGTCTTCAGTCCAATACACACTGCATAGCAGTGTATGAACACTCCCAGTCAGTCATTACACAATGGTCGTAAAAATCCAAAACACGGCTATCATGTTGACAGAATTTGCCGTTATTTAACACTGTTGTCAATTGCATAACTTTCAAGCCAGTCAGTTCCATTGTTGTTTCTTTTACTTAGCCACTGACCCTGCTTGATCAGGATCTACTGACTGAGAGATGGCAGGCCCAGTAAATGCTTTGCATAAAGATTTGAGTTGTGTGTCTTTTCTTATGTAAAATTGTCAATAGGCTAGGTAGTGTAACAATAATGTCTTATTGCAAAGAATTGGATTGAGAATCAGAATGCTTTGATGTAGTTTTTATTTTGTTTTTGTTTGTTTGTTTGTTTTCATTTTTTTTCACTGTACTCAAAAATGTACTAATGGCTGATAATGGTATTACAGAAAATATGTGTAAAGTAAAATATGATGTTGCAGTACGAGAATGCACTTACAGTAAATTCCATCCCAAGAACAAACAAGAAGACACTGTGTATAAAGACTGATTGCTAAATTAAGATTTTTGAGAAGGAGTGTCAAATAGGTGCTCTGGTGTGTTCACACAACTGGCGGTAGTTTCTAAAAGCCAGGAGTACATTTTTCTGTATGGTTATCAGAGCTTAAACAATGAAATGTGCACTACTTAAATGGCACATGCGTTAACTGTTTAGCAAAAACTGTGTTATATGAATGGGAAATATGTCAAGTCAACAAGAATGTGTTAACACATATGCACAATGTGTCTTTTGCTTTGCTGAAATAGTGATCATGACGACTTTGTGTGAGTCAGTTTAAAAAATCGTGTTAAAGCGATCAAGAAAAACTGTAACATGTACTCCAGTCCTGGCTAATACATAGGACCTCACTGTTTGTGTGTTCCTATGTGTGCTCTTTAATCTTAACAATTTCGGGTGACCCCAAAACTCCAAAACCACTCAGGATGGGGTCACCGGAAACTTTTGCACTTTCGTGAATAGCACGGCACATGTGAGACCATTACAAACCCACTTTTTTGGGGCATCATATCTTCAGTTTTCTTTGAGTGCGAGCTTCAGTCTCTCTCTGATTTTGTGTGTGTGCATACATGCTTGTGTGTGTGGTGCAGATTTCGTGCAGCACCTGAGTGACCGTAAGCACCTGGTGGTCTACCACCGCGGGCGCTTCTTCAAGCTGTGGCTCTACTACGGGGGCCGCCACCTGCTGCCGGCGGAGCTGGAGATGCAGTTCCAGAGGATACTCAACGACACCACGCCACCCCAGCAGGGGGAGCTAAAGCTGGCAGCACTCACCGCAGGGAACAGGTGAGGCACACACACACACACACGCACGCGTGCACACACACACACACACACACACACACACACACACACACACACACACACACACACACACACACACACACACACACACACACACACACACACACACACACACACACACAAAAAGTCTGCTGCAAAGCTTAGATGCAGTTCCAAAGGTGAGAAACGCACAAATGCATATACGGACACTTACACACACACGCACGCACACACACGCACACACACGCACACACACACACACACACTGAGCTCCCTGGAGGAAATGCAAGGGACGCAATCAGGCAGATATCCAATTATATGAAGTTCTGGAGTCTCACAGAGTGGCCTTAGATGGAACAGTCCTGCCACAGTATGGCTCTAAATATAATCATGGTAAATAGATACAATAGTACATGGCCACCTCTGACACGCTAGCCCAGAATAGATTTGTGCATAGTCACCTTTAACACAGTACCCCAAAATAGATGAGGACACAGGCACCTTTGACATGCTATGCCATAACAGACATATAGAGTACAGCACATAGTTACCTTTGACATGGTATGCATTAATAGACATATACATGTAGAGTGCATTGTCAGCTTTGCTTGTGGTGACAATTATTATGCAACATTATATAGACGTACATACATACAAATACACATACACACACACACACATACACACACACACACACACACACACACACACACACACACACACTCGCAGAGTATGCTGTGTCACACTGTACAGTGGCCTGAATCTAAGATCCTCATTTTACACGGGTTATGGAGATTTTTCTAAACACATATTGGTACCGGTAGTTTTGTATACATTTTTGGCTACCTTTTGTTTACACTGAATTTAGATCCTTAAAACTGATATTTTTGTAGATTTCAAAAAAAAAATGAACCTGAAACAGACATATATAAACAACAAAATCACAAGAAATCCATGTGTTTTGAAAGGATGACATGTTTACCTGGTAAACAATGAATCTCATGCCAAGAGATTACTTATTTCACATCAATTTGTGTAACAATTGAGAATTCTTTTATCAAATATTGTGTAACGTAGATCGGACCAAAAAATAAAAAGGGATAAAAAACTGTCCGTATTTGAAAAAAAAGCTTGAAGTGAGAGTCTCGTGACTGGCTGCATTGTTTCCTTTGCCCTCTACAATCCCTATTCAATTTCTCCTCCTCGTATACAAGGCCCAGCACAACCTTGCACCCTCCTACATCACAAGTCTCCTCGCCCCATACAATCCCACCCGCACACTACGATCCAATGACTCACTCCTCCTTACAGTTCCCTCCACACACCTGCGCACCATGGGCGACAGGGCATTTAGTGTTGTTGGCCCCAAACTTTGGAATTCTCTCCCACTGTCACTTCGTCAGTGCTCTACACTGTCTACTTTCAAATCTAAGCTCAAGACACACCTTTTCACCAATGCTTTTCAACTTCACTGACAGGCACTTCCACTTTATTTTAATGATCAGTTTATTTTTTATTTTACATATTATTCTTTTCCCCCCTCATTTTTATTTTATTTTCAAATGCATTCTACTTCTTTTTTCTTATTTTAAAACATTTATTTTCATTGTACTTTTATTTCTATTTTATTTTGGCATTTTAATTACTCTCCTATTGTTAATTCACTGAAGTTTTGTTATACATTCCCTACTGTTATGTATTTGTTTTGATTGTAAAGTGTCCTTGGGTATTTTGAAAGGCGCTCAATAAAAAAATAAAAATGTATTATTATGTATTATTATTATTACAATCCCAGAGTTCCATGGGCCCGTGCGCGTCTGAGGTACTTCAGCGAGGGTGTGAACAAGGCGTCTCTGGAGGCCATAGAGACCGCTGCCTTCTTCCTCACCCTGGACGACGAGGCTCATGGATACGACCCGGACAAGGCCACGTCCCTCGACCTCTACGCCAAGTCCCTGCTGCATGGCAAATGCTACGACAGGTACATTTACGCACACACACACACACACACACACACACACACACACACACACACACACACACACACACACACACACACACACACACACACACACACACACACACACACACACACACACACACACACACACACACACTCGCGCGCATCTGAAGGCCTGTCCCGGTAGACTTGATAGACTGGTATTCAGTACTTTTGTTCTACGCTGCAAACTGTCCTACAAAGCCATTGCAATGTGCTACAGCAGGGTTTGGTTAGGGCATGGGTTAGGGGAACACTTTGCAGATATAGGATGCCTTGTCATAACCTCACCTTGTAATCTCAGGTGTCACTCATTCATATGTTCATATGTTCATCTCTCTCTCTCTCTCTCTCTCTCTCTCTCTCTCTCTCTCTCTCTCTCTCTCTCTCTCTCTCTCGGTCTCTCTCTTTGTCTCTCTCAGGTGGTTCGATAAGTCTTTCAATCTGATTGCCTATAAGAATGGTAAAATGGGGGTGAATGTGGAACATGCGTGGGCCGACTCGCCTATAGTCGGACACATGTGGGAGGTAAGGAGCTGTGTGTGTATGTGTGTGTGTGTACGTGCATGCGTGCGTAGGTGTGTGTGTGTGCGTGTGTGTGTGTGCGTGTGTGTGTGTGTGTGTTTGTGTGTGTGTGTGTGCATTTGTGTGTGTGTGAGCACTGCTGCAGTGCTGGGCTTGAGTGGCTGGGTTATTGCTTACAGATGTTACTTTTATTAGCATATAGCATTTCATGACAATGACACAACTGACAGACGGGAAAGATGAGCTAGGAGAGAGGCGGAGAGAGAAAAACGAATAAAACAATAGACAAAGACAGATGGGATGGAAAGACAGAGAGAAGGAGAAACAGCAGATAAAGATGTGTGTAGGCAAATATTACGTGTATCTGTACTCTAAATACGTTCGTTTTGCGTGTGTGTGTGTGTGTGTGTGTGTGCAGTATGTGCTGG
>NC_085860.1:32773950-32781450 GCF_034702125.1 Engraulis encrasicolus
CAAATTGCATTCTCTACTATGTTTTAACAGTTTGGCTCCATCATAAGGACCAGCAGGTGATAAAATGGTGTTTTTTGGTCAAGACCTGTCACACTGTAAGCACTACAGAAAGTAAAACATTGCAAAACATGACAAGGAATACACCCACCATTTAAGCTGGTGAAATCATGTCCAAGATAGGAATTAACTCTGTTTTTTATATAAAATCATCTCATCGGTTAATGTATTTAACTGTTAAGTGTTGTCTTTTGTTCTGTTTTTAGTCTTCCTCGACATTTGCTGCCATTTATTGTCCCCGTCCCAACTCTTTTGAGACGTGTTGGATTTATCAAATTAGAAATGAGTACATATGTCCCCCAAAACAATATTTTTTCTCAGTTTTAACACTTAATATGTTGTCTTTTCACTATTCTCCATCTAATGAATAGATTGAATGTTTTGAAAATGATAGCATTTTGATTTTATTCACTGTTTACCAAACGTCCCAACTTCATCGGAGTTGGGGTTTGTAATTTCCCCCTCTTCTCTTTCTGTTTTCTCTGTTTTTTTTCATTATCTTTCTCTTTTCTTTCAGCCTCTGCTCTGTCTTTTCCCAACTGACCGTATCTGTCTTGTAATCCCCTCACCTTAGGTGCTGTCTGAGCCTTGGCATCTATATTTCTGTCTCTCCTCTCTCTCTCTCTCTCTCTCTCTCTCTTTTCTCTCGGCCTTTGCTCTGTTTTTCTCTATCTGACCGTAACTGATCCCCTTGCTCTAGGTTTCTTTCTCTCCTGTCTTTCTCTAACTCATTTCCCCCTCTTCTCTTTGTTTTTTGCTGTTCATTCTCTACTTATATTTTCCTTCAGTCTTTCTCTAACTGATCCTATCTGCCTTTTAATCCCCCTGGCCAAAGCCAAGTCATTTCTCTTTCGCTCTCTCCCCTCTAACTCATTTGCCCCTCTCCTCTTTCTGCAGTCTTTCTCAGCTCTGTCTTTCTCTAACTAACCGTGGCAGGGGTGCATTTCTCAAAAGTGTAGTTGCAATCCAGTTAGCAACTTGGGTAGTTGCCAATGGGAAATTACATTGCAAACAACAAAGTAGCTAACGTAGATAGCAACTATGGTTTCCAGAAATGCTCCCGTGTTGTGTAACACCTCTTTCTGCAGTCTTTCTCCGCTCTGTCTCTCTCTCTAACTAAGCGTGTCTGTTGTGTAACCCCTCCCCCTCCCTCCCTCCCCAGGTGTTGTCTGAGCCCTGGCGTCTCTCCACCAGCCAAACCCCCCAGCAGCAGCTCAACATGGTGGACCTGCACAAGCACCCCAAATACGTGGGCCTGGGCGGGGGCTTCGGACCAGTGAGTCTGCCTCATCATCTCATAGCATTCTTTTGCACACACACACACATGCACACACACACACACACACACACACACACACACACACACACACACACACACACACACACACACATGCACACACGCACACACACACACACGCACACACACACATACACACACACATACACACACAAAATCATCATCATCATCGGCATCATCTCAGTGTTAAAATACCATAAAACATCATCTTAGCAAATCACTCTCTAAGTAGAACATACTGTATTGATGCAGATGACTATTTGGTATGTACGGTAATGCATGTACCTATATGTACAAACACCCTAGAGATAAAGAAAACGTGTGTGTGTGTGTGTGTGTGTGTGTGTGTGTGTGTGTGTGTGTGTGTGTGTGTGTGTGTGTGTGTGTGTGTGTGTGTGTGTGTGTGTGTGTGTGTGTGTGTGTGTGTGTGTGTGTGTGTGTGTGTGTGTGTGTGTGTGTGTTTCTGTATGTGTGTGCAGGTGGCGGATGATGGATATGGGGTGTCATACATCATCGTTGGGGAGGACCTCGTCACATTCCACATCTCCAGCAAGTTCTCCAGCTCTGAGACGGTGAGACGTCGCACACACACACATGCACACACACATGCACACACACACACACACACACACACACACACACACACACACACACACACACATGCACACACACACACACACACATAGCAATAGTGCCAATCTCAGGTTCAGGGGGTAAAAACCCTGCCACAATTTTGATGAAACCAGCATCAACTGACCCTAATGACTATTTACAGTGTAGACCAGTTAGTCAGTGAAGACATCTTTTTATTTCTGATTTCTGTGCATACATATCTGACATATTTGCACATACATACATATATATCATACATACACACACACAGACACACACACACACAGAAAGAGAGAGAGAGAGAGAGAGAGAGAGAGAGAGCGAGAGAGAGAGCGAGAGAGAGAGAGAGAGCGAGAGAGAGAGCGAGAGAGAGAGAGAGAGACTACCTACTGATACCTCTGGCGTCCTCTGCTCTTGTAGGACTCCTATCGCTTTGGCCAGAACATCCGGCAGGCCATGCTGGACATACGTGACCTCTTTGACCAGAAGGACGGCAAGAAGAAACCGAAGGAGGAGAAGAAAGAGCAGAGGGAGGAGGAGAAGAAGAGTGCGTGACACTGGACTGCAGCCTCTCTGTCATCACACAACACATCCTCAAGCTGCTGAATTGAAAAAGAACAAAACTCTTTTAACGCTGATATGTCAGAGGATAGCTCCTGCCTTTATTTCAGTTTATTTTGACACTTTCTTCAGAACCCTACACCTAGTAGACATGATGAAGATATGAGTCCCCCTCAAAAGTAAACCCAGTAGGTGTCATGAGGATAGATAGGCCTACAATCTCAGACAACTAAACCTAGTGCAAATACATGTGATATTGACAAAAAGTTTTTTGAAAGGCTACCTGATGCGGTTACTGTATATATTTACGTTGTGTTAGACCACATAGGCATACCTATCGGTAGAAAACACTGAGAAAAAAATGGCAATGCATTCTGTGCACAATCCCTTACAACAAAACATCCCTCAAAGTAGCTTGATCTCCACACACACACATGAAGACTAGGGATAGTTCTCAACTAGTTCAAGTTCAAGTTCGCTATGTAGCATTGTAGGCTGCCCACAGCTGACAAGTGGTGCACTACTGAAGTTTGAAAAAGGTATTGCACAATATGAAGATGTTCTATTTAAGATTTGGGGGAGTGGTGCAGTTTATTCTACGCAGGCCGCGGCATAGCTGCTGTTTTCTAACTCAGAGAGAAGGCTATGCCCAGATATTCTTTTAACTTGTAGGATATCCCGATGTTATGTTTCACTAATGTAAGGAGTAAAAATCAGAAACTTCCCGAGTGCTAGCTACATTTAGACTGGGTAAACTCTTCCGAAACGGGCTATTCCAGTGTCTGTGACGCCGTTATCTTTTGATGGATTCCCTTTGGGTGCCGGGTTGAGACAGTTTAATTTTCACACCCAAATCAATTCACCCGCGGCCTCCTAGTGACACTGCAGATTCTATGTGCTATGTTTGTGACCAGGGGCGGAGCTACAGGTGTTCCAGAGGGTGCCGGGAACACCTACTTTCATAGCTGAAACACCTAAAAAAATTTGGCGTCACCTGACAACCGATTGTAAACGCAAACTTCGGGAGTGCAACCATAGCCGGTTTTAGCCTCCCCACTCACCATTGGACCCATGCCTGCAGTTCACCTAGTGCCGCTGTCAGTGCAGTGCCATCCGGAAAGGTGGCGAGTGGAGTCTCTCATATTAGAACTACCTTTAGAACCTCACGGGGACAGCATATCATCGATATGCTACTGAATACATCAGTGCTGCAACATGATGGCTTCAAAACATATGCCGTGATGACACAAGAGTTCTCATCGAAATTATTTTAAAAAGCCACTGCTTTAGGCCTAACAGACTTCGGGTTGTAGAATCAAGGCTCTCCCCTCAAAAAGCAGGTCCACAACACCACCAAGTGAGCCCACAGTTAATAACCCACGCCATCCGAGAGGATGATGCAGCTGACGTTGTTAGATGAACCAAAATACAGTTAGCTTGGGGGTCCCAGATCTCTCTTCTGTAGACGTGCCTGCATGCCAGAGCAATATGCAAGCTTTCCCCATCACTGAAGCAGTCAGTGGATACAGGACTTTTTCTACTTAGTGTGTGCCAGATGGTGCTATAAATTTTTTAGTTTGTGCTATTAAAGCTTTTTAGTAATTTAAATACCAGTTCTCAAATACTCATGCTTTTAATACATTTTTCTGACCTGTGACGTCATGCAGTCCCCCCCTCCATGTCCAAATTTCTCCAAAGTAGTCTCAATCGAAGGCAGTTTGTTTGTGCTCATTTGTACTGTGAAAATTAATGCTTCAATCACTTGTTTTGTAAAGTTACAGACGTTTTATTTTGTTATTGTGCTATTATTATGCAATTATTTTATTAATAGCACAAACATTTTTACAGCACTGTCCGGTACATACATAGCACTTACAATCTGCAGTGTTATTTCAGCACTTTGGGTCTGAGGGGGGCCAGCTTCACGCAGGTGTGGATAAGACGTGCACTATTTGAGACTGGAGAAGTTATGCAGTTACAGTAGTTCAAGGTGCCCTTCAAGTCAATGCCCTTGCCTATGCCTTAGGCTGGAGACTGAACAACAAGCCTGTAAATGTGTGATAAGCCGTTATGTTATGAAACGTGGCCCCTGCCCTGTATGTGTGTGTGTGTGTGTGTGTATGTGTGCTAATGTACAGTTGTAAATACTTAAAGCACTTGGCTTTGTACAGCGGATATTACTGTTATGACTTCAAAGTGATCTGTTTGTGTATTTATTTCTTAGTTAAAGTTCGTGAGCTGTGTGAATCTAAGAATTTTTTTGTCGTCATCCTTTCAATGTTTTCTTGAGTTATACTAAATGAGTGATCCTGCTCAGCTCGGTGAGCTACTGGAATGTTTGTGGAGCAAGGTGGAACTCATTCACCTGACGACAGCCAGATTAACCCCTTAGACCAGAGCCTATGTTATAACCTTACTGTCACCAAAACCCTGTTTTCAATGTTGACGGTGTAAACGAACCCTTTATGTTTAGTTTCTTGCATCAAGGCTCAGCTACCTCTATTTTAATATGCGGTGGCTCTAAAGCAGGGGTGGGGAACCTATGTCTCGAGGGCCGTTTGCGACCCTTGAGGCTGCTTTATCCGACTCCCGACATAATTTTAATGTGAGGCAGCTTCACATGAAATATGACAAATTTTGTACAGGAATCTTTGAAATCTTTGAAAATCATTTGCAATACAATTAAGTTACAGCATATTCATGGGACCTAGAGAAGGTGGAGTCTGTTTTAAAGCTGGCTGCCTTCAATATAGGCCTATAGTGCAGGTGGAAATCCTGGTTTATGCTCATACAGTAGTACGGCCCTCTGAGGACTTGTACCGCCCATGGAGGAATTTGAAATGGCCCCTCAAATGAAAAAGGTTCCCCAACCCTGCTCTAAAGAAATTTTTTATTTTTTTTTACTGAGTCCATGTGGATCAGGTCTTGACAGCAACTTCAAAACATACACAAGGACTTTCTGCCATCTGGATACATACAGTGCCCTCCATAATTATTGGCACCCCTGGTTGAGATGTGTTAAAAGCCTTAAAATAAATTCAGTGTTTATTGCAGAAGAATACTGTCACACTGAAAATTGTAGGAAAATGTAGCCTTCAACTCAAATGAATTGTAAGAAAATAAAAAAATCCCTGACTAAAAAATAATTATTTTTCATTAAATCACCTGTTCCACAATTATTGGCACCCTTAACAATTCCCAGGAAATAAATATAATTGAAGCATTTCTGTCATTTCTACAGTAGTTTACAAAGTTTACCAGAGTATGTAGGAACATTTAATTAGTAATTCATCACTTCCTGTTTCCCTGAGGTATAAATATGACGTGACACCGAGGCCATTTCTCTTATCCACTCTTAAACATGGGAAAGACAAAGGAACACAGCATACAAGTGAGGCAGATGTGCGTCGACCTTCACAGGTCAGGCAGAGGCTACAAGAAGATTGCCACTCAACTGCAGCTGCCCATATCCACTGTGAGAGGAATAATTAAGAAGTTCAAAACAACTGGAACAGTGGTAAACAAGCCTGGACGAGGACCCAAGTTTATTTTGCCACCATGCACAGTGAGGAGGATGGTAAGAGAAATCAAAAGATCTCCAAAGCTCACTGTTACAGAATTACACCAAATGGTAGCATCCTGGGGTCACAAAGTCTCCAAATCAACCATCAGGCGCTGTCTACACGCCAACAAGCTGTTTGGGAGGCATGCACGGAGAAAACCTTTCCTCACTCACAATCATAAACGCAAGCATCTGGAGTTCGCCAAGCGGTATTGGGGCTTCAACTGGGACCGTGTGCTTTGGTCAGATGAGACCAAGATTGAGCTTTTTGGCAACAAACACTCTAAGTGGGTCTGGCGTACCACGAAAGATGCGCATGCTGAAAAAGCACCTCATACCCACTGTGAAGTATGGGGGTGGGTCAGTGATGCTGTGGGGCTGTTTCGCTTCCAAAGGCCCTGGGAACCTTGTTAGGGTGCATGGCATCATGAATGCTTTGAAATACCAGGACATTTTAAATCAAAATCTGTTGCCCTCTGCCCGAAAGCTGAAGCTGGGTCGTCACTGGGTCTTTCAGCAAGACAATGACCCTAAACATATGGCCAAATCTACACAGAAATGGTTCACCAGACACAAAATCAAGCTCCTCCCATGGCCATCTCAGTCCCCTGACCGCAACCCCATTGAGAACCTGTGGGGTGAGCTGAAGAGGAGAGTACAGAGGAGAGGACCCAGGTCTCTGGATGATTTAGAGAGATTCTGCAAAGAGGAATGGCTGAAGATCCCTCTTTCTGTCTTTTCCCATCTTGTGAAACATTATAGGAGAAGATTAGGTGCTGTTTTGTTGGCAAAAGGGGGTTGTACAAAATATTAACACCAGGGGTGCTAATAATTGTGACACACATTATTTGATGTCAAATAATTATTTCTTTATGTGGGATTTTTTCCCCACTGAATAAATGCACTTGTATTGAAGGTTGGATTTTTCTCTTTTTTTCAATTAAGGTCCCATATTATTTAGAAAAAAAATAAAATATTTGGAAGCTAAAAAACACATCTCAACCAGGGGTGCCAATAATTATGGAGGGCACTGTACATTACAAGGAGTGTAATGAATGACATCTCACACACACACACACACACACACACACACACACACACACACACACGCACGCACACACACACACACACACACACACACACACACACACACACACACACACACACACACACACACACACACACACAACCATCACACAGAGATCCGATTCCATGTATTTATTGCAGGGTGACCAGAGAGAGCACACCCAAAGAGACATGCTGACATGACACACTCACTGTACAAAAATATAACATGTCCAGTTGCTCTAATTGCGCTTAACAAAATATAGCCCATTCAGGTGTGTTTGCCATATTTAAAATTAGCAACAGACCTCCTGAATTCAATATGATTTTCCATATGGCAGAACAT
>NC_085860.1:32786450-32823950 GCF_034702125.1 Engraulis encrasicolus
AACCAACAGGCAATTATTAAAATTGTTCCACGGGACAAATGCCTCCATGGATTCGCAATAATGGGCTCAAAAATAATATATTGGTGGAGTTGGCACGCGCATGATGACAAGTGCAGTCACACCAGTGCGTGATGAGTAGACCCTCCCACTTTCTGTTCGTTTACTGAGATATTTCAATCCAGTCCGAATCAGCCATTTCTGTTACCAATGTCCTGAGATAAAGACACATTTCCCCATGACCATACATAAAACCAGTCCCGTCGGAATAGTGCTAAAGACTGTAGGCCTATGTAATAATTATACTTATTATATATTATATATATATTGGTATGGATCCTCAGCTGATCCAATTCTAGTACTGACCTGAGCTGGCTTGAAAGAGGTCTGTGCTCTATGGGTGCTCTAATTTAATAATCATTAATTAATTTCAAGTATTGCTATTATTTATTTGCGTTTTCCTACCATCACCATCAATGACGCATAAGACGATGGCACATGACACAAATACAATATTATCATAGTAATAAACTGGAAAGGAGACATTGGAAAATAAATTGAGAGTGTGTTTGTACCTGAAAAGGTCCCTGGATGTTTTGGTAACACTTCTCCAGTAGCTTCTGTCCTCTCTCCACTTCTCCCAATTCCAACCACGCCACAGCAAACATACCCTACACACACACACACACACACACACACACACACACACACACACACACACACACACACACACACACACACACACACACAGAGAAGACAAGACACACTCTATGCAACTGAGGACTACCAGTATTGTGAGGATTGAGGGGAAAATGCCTCCCATAAAACAACATGCTATAAGACACACTAAACAATAAGCCACAACCACTAAACTTAAGAAAAACAATCACGTACAGTGCAGTATATAGGCTACAATTCTATATAAGGCCCAGGTGTCCACATTGTAAAATGGGATATTTTGCAAAATACCAACTCGTGCTTGTCACATGTAATAATCGAAACATTAGTCGCTTCATGATATAAGGCACAGGGTTCAAAGCATAAGAGAAAAGTAGCGGCTTACAAACTGGAAATTGCAGGTACTTCAGTACTGTACTTCCTTATCATTGCCGATGTACTTACTAGCCAGTAAACCCTGTTACTCGCAAGCCTTATTCATTGCGAGCACAAACAAATTCACACACACACACACACACACACACACACACACACACACACACACACACACACACACACACACACACACTCACCCAGGTCATGGCAGGTCCGCGTGGGCTGGTGACGGGCTCGTAGGCCTCCAGATCGTTCCGTCTGACCTCGGAAGTCATTGGCAGACCCAGTGGGTATCCTAGCAACACCACATCCGCCTGCTTCACTACACCCCCTGCACAAAAGCACACAATGTCGGTGTGTCAGAAGGAAATCTATGTGTGTGTGTGTGTGTGTGTGTGTGTGTCTGCGTCTGTGTGTGTATATGGGTGTCTTTCTACTCACCCTGCTTGTAGCCCTTGAACTCGGGATGGTACTTGAGCTCGGTGTCGAAGGGGATCTGCAGTCGGTCGGCCACCTCCTGCCACTCTGGAGGCGCTGCGTAACCCAACAGGGCAGCCAACTCCACCGCAAACTGCAGACTAGGGTGTGTGTGTGTGTGTGTGTGTGTGTGTGTGTGTGTGTGTGTGTGTGTGTGTGTGTGTGTGTGTGTGTGTGTGTGTGTGTGAGAGAGAGAGTGTTTGTGTGTGTGTGTGTGAGTGTTTGTGTGTGTGAGTGTTTGTGTGTGTGTGTGTGAGTTTGTGTGTGTGTGTGTGTGTGTGAGAGAGAGAGAGAGAGAGAGAGAGAGAGAGAGAGAGAGAGAGAGAGAGATAGAGTAAGAGAAAGAAAGAGAGAGAGAGAGAGAGAGAGAGAGAGCAAGTATGTGTAAGTGCATGTGCATATGGGATGTGAAATGACAAAAGAAAAAAATATGTTATTCTGAAGTCTAATTAACTGTCCAATTAGTCCAATATACTGGCCTAATAACCATACAATAAACGCAACACACTCACAAACACACACACACACACACACACACACACACTGAAATACACATGATGCGCACACACACGCACACAAACACACACACACACACACACACACACACACACACACACACACACACACACACACACACACACACACACACACCAGAGACAGTCTGTATATAAGGAGACTGAAAACCTCAGAAAGTGCCCATAGGAATGAACGGGGGCAATTCGCTACGCTAATATGGCGCGTGCTTGCACATATCCCACCTGTCCGGCAACAAGAGCCAATTGCTTGCTGAGCTGCGCTGTCATTTATCCAATCATCTCGCCGCCTCGAAGCGTAAGCTTTTACGACTGCTCAAACCCAATCGATATGCCCTCAGAATCTGCTTCCGCTGGTCGGTTGCTGGTGACATGTGCGGTTCACATCGGGTAGCTACTCGTGGGGTTGCCACAGAGTCCGCGCCCACTTGATCCCACAGACCGCGACCCAGAAAGCGTGTCCTGAAATTCCGCGCATGTGCAGTTCAACACATCAGTAAACTAGTTTTCACATCAATAAACTAGTTTTTTTCATTGCGATTCCAACCATATGGGTTGTGGGTCGCTCCATTGTTCCATTTCTGTGTAATCATTCTTTTTGGGATGCCCATGGTCTTACTAATCTGAAATAGCAACCCTGAGGCGTAGCCAAGATGGCCGCCGAGTGAAAGGACTTATTCTAAGTGACTTTGCACACACACATATACACACAATCACACACACACAAGCAAATACGCACACACACACACACACACACACACACACACACACACACACACACACACACACACACACACACACACACACACACACACACACAATCACACACACACGCAAATACGCACACATAGAGTAACATAGAGACGTACATACCTGTTCTTGGCAACAACGTTTGTGAAGACGGAGTCATCCACATTGTAATAGTACTCATCTGGGGGCATCACACCTGTACGAAGACACACACACGCATGCACGCACGCACGCGCACACACACACACACACACACACGCACGCACACACACACAAAAATACAAAAATAATATCTGCACAATATACACCTTGACACTCACAGTTGACAGAAGTGATGATGTTGTCACTGCAGTACCTTTGATGTGATATGATCGGCCTTCTGGATTCCAGGTTACCCGGGAGACCCAGTAGTCAGCCACGCCCCACACCACCTCACTGCCACGCCCCTCTCGGAACATGCTCAAGTCCTGCAGATGGATACAAGCCTAGCTAAGAAGGATGGCCATTTTCGGTGTGTGTGTCTGTGTGTGTGTGTGTGTGTGTGTGTGTGTGTGTGTGTGTGTGTGTGTGTGCGTGTGCGTGCGTGTGTGTGTCTGTTTGTGTGTGGAAACATGCAGAGGGAAGACCATAACGTTTGTAAGTACGAACTTTAGTCGGACTAGGACAAAATAATTCAAATTTCTCCCACTGAATGTGTGGTTGGGCATATCTGTACGATGAATCTGTGCTTGAGGGCGTGTGTGTGTGTGTCTGTGTCTGTGTGTGTGTGTGTGTGTGTGTGTGTGTGTGTGTGTGTGTGTGTGTGTGTGTGTGTGTGTGTGTGTGTGTGTGTGTGTGTGTGTGTGTGTGTGCGTGTGTGTGAGTGAGTGAGTGAGTGAGTGAGTGAGTGAGTGAGTGAGTGTGTGTGTGTGTGTGTGTGTGTGTGTGTGTGTGTGTGTGTGTGTGTGTACCTGTGTGAGGTAGTAGTACTGTTGGAAGGCTTGTATGACGCATCCATTGATGTGGATCTCCTGCTCCCCGTAGATGTCCTCTGGACACACCTCTCTACCGGACACGGCACTCTCCCAGGGGAACTTAATACCCTGCACACACACACACACACACACACACACACACACACACACACACACACACACACACACACACACACACACACACACACACACACACACACACACACACACACACACACACAACCACTTAGTACTCAACTTTTACACAAGCACTTAGAAGCTGCGTGGGTCATTCCGCCAAATCAGTACATATTCCCAGAGATAAATGGCCATAAAATCATTACAACAATAATTACATGCATAATTTTAGAGCACAACTTTGACATATATTTTGTCACCAACCCGATCTTAAAAATAAGCAAATTTATTTATTTAACAGAAATTTATTTTCTCTTTTTAAAATGCTTTTTTGTGGACAATACGGAGATTTTGGCCTTTCCCTCACAGTAAAAAGTAAAAAGCTAGGATCAAATAAGCTTGAAATTGTCATTCCTGTTACTGACGGTAACAGGAATAGATGGACAATTTCAGGCTTATTTGCTCCAAGCCAGTTAATATTCAAGGTCACAAGAGCAGACATCATATAGTTTGAAAGAATATTACTTGTGAATTTGGTGAATATCAATTTAGAAACCATATCTTTTTAAATAATGGGTTAAAAAGTGGTAACAGGAAGGACACTGTAAAAGTCACCACCCCCAAAATTCCATGTTAAATAAGACTTTTTATGTGGTGAAAATCATTTTCCTGTGAGTGACATAACCTCCTGGAAATTATGTAATTCCGGGAATGAACCATTATTTTACAGGGGTTTCTTTATCTCGGTAACAGGATTGACATAAACTCAAGGGACACTGCAAAATTATGAAAAAATGTTGGCAACATTGTAGCTACTACATTACTCCTAGAACAACATGGAAATGTGAAAATAATGTGATTTCATCCATAATTAACAAATAAAAGACACCTTGAAAGATAACTTTTTACTGTGATGGATAAGGAATATGTACTGATTCGGCGGAATGACCCGTTTACACGAATGTGGATATTTTTTTTTAAAACACATGGGTTTTGGCCTTGTTTTAGAACGTGTATTTCAAAACTCAGATTTTAGAAATATCCAATTAAGCGGGCTAAAAGAGTTTTTAATGTTATCCACATGTTGTATATCTGCATTTTATAATATAACCAGCACCTTCGTATACATTTTTGTTACTTTTTTCCTAAATATTCCACTCACAGTCGCACAAAAAGAAACAAACAGAAGCATGCATATAAAAAACCACAATCCTCTGTTCATCCGGTCTAACCTAACAGACACACGTTAGGTAGTACAGTACCCACCTTGTATCCCTGCTGCTCAGCATTTGCTCTAGCACCCTCCAGTGTCCGCACCCGGTACTCCAGCACAGTGCGAGCCAGAGAGGGGTAGAAGAGAGCGATGCTGGGGTACATCCACGTATCCTATGCACAAAGGTGTACAACATAGAAGTTAAAATGAAAACCTTTATTAAAGCAATGGTTCGGAGTAGATTCACCCTAATGCCATTTGAACCGTGACATACATCCAGGATTGTGAGTACAGACAATATTTTTACTACTGTAGAAGTTTGGTGTCGTGACATGTGATTTTTGTGAGGTAAGTTTGGGGATACTGCCCGGGATCCATTTGCGCTTATGCCAAGCTATTCGGAATAGACATTGAATAACTCGGTATCTCTGCTGATGTAAGCCCAAGCCAGAAAACACTTCGGGTGGACTACTGGATGGATGTCACGGTTCAAATGGCATTAGGGTGACTCTACTCCGAACCATTGCTTGAAGTACTCATTAGGTACAGTGCAATAACTGGTGTAACAGCTATGTAATGTCATGTACTTGTGTTGTACTTACTTCATGAATTTACTTCTACTTCAACACTTCTTCTTCTACTTCAAATTACTTCTACACCTTTGTCTATGTGGAGAGCAGAGCCAGCACAAACATACACCCATACATCCTTCCCTTATACAATTATCAAGTCCAGCAGGTAGTCCAACACAGGCTGTGAAAGAACAAACAATTATGTGCCCAATTATGTGCGTATTTTTCTGCAAGAAGTTGAAAGTGTTAAGTGTGTGTGCCTGTCCGTGTGTGTGTTTGTGTGTGTGTGTGCCTGTCCGTGTGTGTGTGCGTGTGTGCGTGTGTGTGTGTGTGCGTGTGTGCCTGTCCGTGTGTGTGTGTGTGTGTGTGTGTGTGTGTGTGTGTGTGTGTGTGTGTGTGTGTGTGTGCCTGTCCGTGTGTGTGTGTGTGTGTGTGTGTGTGTGTGTGTGTGTGTGTGTGTGTGTGTGTGTGTGTGTGTGTGTGTGTGTGTGTGTGTGTGTGTGTGTGTGTGTGTGTGTGTGCACTTGTGGCTGAGAGCATGTGTCTGCCCTGTGTGTTGGAGAGGGTGTTTTGGTGTGTGGACAATAGGAACTTCCCATGTTGTGTGTTTAGGTATATGTGTCACCTGGTCCCAGAATACATGTCCCCAATAGTCCTGTCCCTGTCCCCCGTTAGACAGCCCTCCTGGACTGACCCCCCCGAAGTGGGCCTCCGTCTGGTCCACTGTGGGGAAGGCACTCAGCAGGTAGAAGAGGCAACCAATCAGAGCACGGCTCATTGGCTCCTCACCTGCAATAAGAAATGGCTCACGTGAGTGAAACACAGGATACTAAAAGCATGTACAATTTGGGAAACGTTAATTGTTATGCTCTAGGTCAGACCAAGTCTCGAAGAGATTTGAAAGTCGATGATAATCAGGCTATTAGACCACTATGACCACCATGAGACGAGAGTGGGTTTTGTTGCCTTGCTCAAGGATGCACATCAGCCACGGACGGTGTGGGATTCGAACCAGCAACCTTCTGATTCCAAGAACAACTCCCTAACCGTTAGGCCACTATGACCGCTGTGCGTCTCCCCTCATCTACGAGACCAACTCCCTAACCGTTAGGCCACTATGACCGCTGTGTCTCCCCTCACCTGCGACCTCCAGGCGGCTGCCCAGCCACATCTTGGCCCAGGCGCGGTTGTGGGAGGGCCTCAGGTCCCCGTCGGCCATCAGCTGTAGGCCCTTGTCGTACCCGGATTGGGCGATCTCCTCTGTCCCGCCCACTGCCACCAGGAAGCCCCATCGCGATTGGCTCTGCTCGGGCAGCAGCGTGACGGACGGCGCAATGGGGATCCAGATGACGTGCACGCTGGGACGCGAGCCGCCTGGGACCTCGGAGGCGTGGGCCTGCCCGAAGATGTGCCTGAGTGGAAAACATGCGCAACAGGTGAGGCACATGCACTGTATACACACACAAATGCATGCAAACACAAGTTAAGCACACAGAATAGCGTGCACACACACACACACACACACACACACACACACACACACACACACACACACACACACACACACACACACACACACACACACACACACACACATACTGTACACCTACACACACACACACACACACCGATAAATTACTGATAAAGATCTTTCAATAATGTGTGTGTTGGTGGCCCATTTGAAGATGATCTGAGATGAGTTTCCATAATGGGAGTTATGAGTAATGAACTGAAATACCTATGGGGAAGGGAGCCAGACAGAGTAACCACATGTTATGAAGAAATATCTTATCTGTGAGTATGTGTGTATGTGTGACTCATTTTCCTATATAGTCTGGTGCCTCTTAGAAGTTGATGTCTTTACTTCTGCTTTAGTTTGTGTGTGTGTGTGTGTGTGTGTGTGTGTGTGTGTGTGTGTGTGTGTGTGTGTGTGTGTGTGTGTGTGTGTGTGTGTGTGTGTGTGTGTGTGTGTGTGTGTGTGTGTGTGTACATGTTCATGCATGCGTGCTTGACTCACTTCCCCCCCTTGTAGTCAGACGCCTCCTGAAAGCTGATGTCCTTGCTGTAGGGGTTGAAGGAGCTGTCCAGCTGCAGCGTGATTGGCTCCTGGGAGGTCACCTGACGCACCATGATGACCTCCATCACCAGCAGGTTGGGGTAGTGGCGGTGGGCGTAGAAGGTCTGGGACGCACACACGCTCGCCGTGCACAGGGAATGAGTGAACAGGCCTGGGAGGGTGGGTGGTGGTGGTGGTGGAGGGAGGGTGGTGGTGGAGGGAGGGGGGGGGTAAGGGGGATGAGGGGAGGGGGGTGTAAGGACACAGTGGGGGCGGTGGGAGTTGGGTGGTTGGGAGGTCCATCAGGGCAGTTGGGACAGTGGGTGGAAACGGGGTGGAAAGGAAGGAGGGTGTAGAAATAGGATGGGGGCAAGGGGGTGGGGGGTTCAATAAGAGATTTAATCAGTACTGTAGCTACTTCAAGTCAACAAGTTGTTTCCAAGAACAGGAGATAAGGTTACAGGGAGAGAGAGAGAGAGAGAGAGAGAGAGAGAGAGAGAGAGAGAGAGAGAGAGAGAGAGAGAGAGAGAGGGAGAGAGAGAGAGAGAGAGAGAGAGAGAGGGAGAGAGAGAGAGAGAGAGATGGAGAGAGAGGGAGAGAGAAAGAAAGAAAGAAAGAGAAAGAAAGAGAGAGAGAGAGAGAGAGAGAGAGAGAGAGAGAGAGAGAGAGAGAGAGAGAGAGAGAGAGAGAGAGAGAGAGAGAGAGAGAGACAGAGACAGAGACAGAGAGAGTGAGTTGTGTTGTGTGTGCATGTATTTTCCTGGTGGGGGGCTGTAGCTGAAGTTATTGCTTGCCGATGTTAGTTTAATTACAGCCTTTCATTACAGTGACATGGAGGACAGTGCAGTGCGGTGCAGGAGCTGCCGAAGGGAAGAAAAACACAGAGATTATAATAGGAAGAGAGTGCAAGAGGGGGACACAGAGTGAACAAAAGACGGATGATAGAAAAGGGAAAAAGAAGGATAAAAAAGAAAGAAAAAAGAATGAAAGAAAGAAAGAAAGAAAGAAAGAAAGAAAGAAAGAAAGAAAGAAAGAAAGAAAGAAAGGCAGGTCCAACAAAGGAGTGTTGCATGTGTCTCGCTCAACTGGTGTGCGTGTGTGTGCGCGTGCGTGCGTGCGTGCGTGCGTGCATCTGTGCATGCGTGCATGTGAGTGTGTACCTGTGAGGTACTGTATCCACAACTTAGTCATCATCTGAGACGCTGCGTTGTGTGTGAGAGACAGAATTGATCTGCTATTGCAAGTCAACATGTAATTTCTACGAAGAAGAGATAAGGAGGGGGTCTGTGCATGTGTGTGTGTGTGTGTGTGTGTGTGTGTGTGTGTGTGTGTGTGTGTGTGTGTGTGTGTGTGTGTGTTTACCTATATGTGTATCCAGGCTGTAGGTGTTTTTTCCCTCTTCTTCCATCCTCATCCTCACATTGAGTGGACAGGGGATATCTGCGCGGTGACAGTCTCCAGCCAATCCATTATAGACCTCTCCCATGTGCATGATGTCATCGTAGACCCTCCATCCCAGCAGCCCATTGGCCAGCGGGGGCAGGAAGCGAGGGTCCGGGGGCAAGGTGTCCGTCACAAACACGTAAGGGTCATTACCTGCGCTCTCCTCGGCATCGGAAGCCATCCCTGCTGTCCCCTGAGCCCGTCTGGCGGTGACACAGAGAAAACATGAGAGCATGAAACTTATATCAGTGGGAAGCAACAACTCTCAAATGCAGAATTCAGAATTCAGCTTCTGCAAGTAACAATCCTGCATCCTCCAACATATTTGATGCAACCATGATTTTACGGTCCGTCTTGGAAGGACAATGAATGTGCATGCCAGGTGCTCCACACAAAAAGTCCCTAAGTTTCTATGAAAGCAAGTTTGCACACTCAGATTTCGCTTTTGATGGTCTTCACTGGATTTGACGGTTTTCCCATTTGGCAGCCCAATAAACTCTGCCAATAAAAAAGACTATTAAAAAAAAGAGTGTGCTAACTGTGCACAGTGCATCCCATGCCCTCAAAAAAGGTACTTTGTCTAAATTGTGTAATAGTCAATCACAGGTGTGTTAAATTTTAAAACTTTTTAAAAACGTTTTGATAATTGGGGGTTTCAACACAAAACGTTTCATGAAAAAGGTTATCTGACTCGGTTTGATGGTAGATGTTTTTTTCGATAGGCCTACTTTAAAAAAAGGGTAAAGATTATGCAAACTGTCTAAGGAGCACCCATATACAACCAGAAAAGGTGCACTGCCTAAACTGCGTAATCACAGGTGTTAAATGCATGAGGCAGGGTTTTCACTTTTTGATGACTGAGGAGTTTCAAAGTCCAGCCAGCAGACAGACAGTCTGTACCTGGAAAACAACTATGCAGCCCCACAGACACAACAAATCAGCCGCAGTCTCTACCTGCAAAAAAACAAAAACAAGAATTAAAACACATCGCGTTACTTTCCTCTTCAAGACGTGTCTGTATGAGCTGTGAAGTTTGAAGAGTAGGTAAAGCAGTGCGGCGGCCAGGAGTGCCGCGGAGATGCCCTGACGCTTCATGGCCTTTCGCAGTTTTTAAAAGATCCAGAGCCGCGTAGCCTGAGCGCGTTACTGGGCGGATGGGAGCTGCATGCCGTTGCTGCAATGGCCCGGTGAAGATGTGGGGATGCCAGCATCTGCACCGTGCTATTATGTGGAGACAGCGGGGAGGCACATCGAGACTCTAACATGCTTACGTGAAAAGGAGGCGGCAGCGATTTCTGACTCAAAAGAAGAACAGCAGCAACAAAAACACCCGCCCGGTGGATGGAATGTGTCCCCGCAGAGTTGAAAAGCGCTGTGCGTACTGTTTTCCGAACAAAAGATGTAGAAAAGTGATTAGGCTATAGCCAGAGATACGCCCGAGGACGTCGCATTGACTTTGAAGCTGTGCACAAAGTTAATGAAAAAAAAAAGATTTATTACGCCACATGTTGTGTCATGAGATCAGTCATATTGCTCTATGCAACTATACAGTCTTCAGAGAGGGCGGGACTACAGATTTGGTCCGTGGCATATGACTGAGAAGTGTTCATATCTACCTCAGCCCGCACTATGAGTCCTGCATTGGGGCGGGTATCGCCGAATAATTCTTGAGGTTCGCTTACATTTATTTACCAATAAAACTACATGCACGTACATAGGACACAGCACACATGTGCGCGCGTAACATTGGTATACTTAAAACGCAGCTGGTAGCTTCACAAGAATGGCTTGGTTTTGTTTAAAAACATTGACTAACTGTATTATACAGTCTTCGCACTATGTGTGAGGACATCACAGCCCTTTTGAAACCCTCACAGGCCGGATGTTTCCGAACGTGCCCTGTTTTCGGAGGCGGTCCTGTGCGTAAAGAGGGCTGTTCTCATGGGAACGTTCAGTCTGTTTTGCATATGCGTCCACAATTACATTTTTCTCCATCTCATCGTGTCGATCTCTACAGTACACCCAGCTATTGGACAGATTCACATTGAACACTGCTCGTGTCATTTGTCATATTAATGAAACCTCTGGGCGAATCGGTAACGACGGCTAAACAGTTTCTTCTAACAAAAGCGTTGCCTCCCCATGACTTTAAGTGCCACGTCCTCTCGGCTTTCTACACCAACTATCCAACTTCAAACATGTATCTTCTGCTTGTTGCAATGTTTATATGCTCTTAAATTGCGTTATAGGTAGAACAATGTGATTAGATTAGATAGATGACCGTCGAGAGAACTTTGACCCAAAAACAATGTAGCCTATTGAGTTCGGATTCCCAGGGGGTGTAGGTGGAAGCGGCGACAGCGGCGTTTTTTTTTCTTCAGACAAGGCTATAGTGACGCAGTCTGACCTTATTTGAGTTATTGATTCTCCTCGCAGGCCTACATTGAACACTTAAAAATGTCAAGACACGTACTTACCACCGGCACAAAAAAGGCAACAGGAGGTTGTCCCTGCTCTTTTTTTGTCTCATCTCTGTACTTGTGCAGTGTAGTGTCCTTACCACCAGGTGGCAGCGTGCCGCCTTGGAGACGTGTTCTGGCTGTGTGCCGCGGGTCAGCGCTCCAAACCCTGGGAAACATTGGGCTTTGTCCTTATAAGGCTGCAATCCATCCGCTCCCCTCTTCCTCTCTCTTCCCATCTCTCTCTCTCTTCCCATCTCTCTCTCTCTCTCTCTCTCTCTCTCTCTCTCTCTCTCTCTCTCTCTCTCTCTCTCTCTCTCTCTCTCTCTCTCTCTCTCTCTCCCTTTCTCAGACCTAAGGGATATTTACAGGGAGCCCCTCTCAGCCAGTGGGGCCTACCTTATTAGGACTGGGCCTGTTGTCAGCAGCTTCATCCTAGCAGGACAGGGGACACTCTCTCCCCCCTGTGTGTATGCGTCTGTATTTGTGTGTCTGTAGATTTCATGTGAGAGCGAATGTGCGTGTGAGGGGCTCTGTAAACGGAACGAGAGACGAGAGAGAAAGCAAGAGAGGAAGAACGATGTGTGCGTGTGCCTACATAGATGGGACAAACAGATGAGTGTTTGGGGGGTAGGTGTGTGTGTGTGTGTGTGTGTGTGTGTGTGTGTGTGTGTGTGTGTGTGTGTGTGTGTGTGTGTGTGTCTGTGTGTGTGTGTGTGTGTGTGTGTGTGTGTGTGTGTGTGTGTGTGTGTGTGTGTGTGTGTGTGTGTGTGTGTGTGGTGCTGTATTGTGGGTGGGCTCGTTGGCGTCTAAAGGTCAGTCCATTTTCCAGACATCTGCAGAAGCAGCAGCAGCAGGGCCAAGCATGAGATGAGCTGCGCACAAACAGACCATGACGAGGTAAACACTGCAACAGCAGCTGTAACAACAACAACAACAACAACAACAACTACACAACAACAACAGGATGTGTAAGAGTAACACAATACTCCAGGGGGCATGGTCCAATTTGACAGTAGTTAACGCTAACCAACACAAGTTAAAATCGAGCAAGTTGTAAACTACCTGTGGAGGAGCCTGGACCTTGTGTATTTATTCTAAAAAGTTAGAAGGGGCTCTAATAGGAGCTTGACCTTAGTGTTATTTTCAGTCTTAATGAGTTGAAATTAACTGCACTTTAGATAAGGGGAAGTCATGGGTAAGCGACGGTACCATGCTCAGAGTTCCTCAGTCATGGAGATGGATAGACGAAGAGCACTGGTTTATTACTCCCCCCACCAACCTGGCAGGTCGGGAGTCGAACTGGCAACCTTTGGGCTACAAGTCTGATGCCCTAACCTCTTACCCATGACTGCCCGTATATCATCTGCAGAGGCTATCCTACTTAGTCCCGTCCTGCTCATAGTACCTGTGGCACTGCAGAACCTTTTGCTTCTCCAGGTAGTCTGGCCTGACACACTAGAATAGAACATTTCAAATTCTATTGAGATAGCAGACCAATCAATGTTGAGCAACATCTTGATGGGTTAAGTGAGCATAGTGTTTCTCAACAGGGGCAGAACAGCGCCCTAGGGGACGTTTGAGAGCCCCAGGGGGGCGTTGAGAAGGATACAATTGAGAGGGGGTGGTACTTAGTTGTCATTCTTGGCATTTGTCCATTTTATCTTTTCAATAGTAAGGGGATGTTGACAGGCTTATGATAAGGTCAATGGGGCGTTGGGAGGCTTAGGATGAGGTCCAGGGGGCATTTGTTCAAAAAAGGTTTAGAACATAGAGGTAGAAAATAACACTAGAGAGGACACAGCAATTTGCGACAGCACTGGGAAATGGCAGCTGGAGCTTCCCAACTTCCGTAGGTAGTGTAGGTACTTTCAGGCAATGCAAGTCAATGGAGAACACGTCCACCCCTGTCAAGAAATTAACTAAAACTGTGTAAATATGAAGTAACACTTTAATCAAAGACCAGATTTGAAATGTCAGGCTAAATATCTACTTACATCATATGAGTCGATAAAATACATTTAAAAATCAAATAATATCTTTTATGAACATAGTTAGCAACACACTTCAACTATTGTCCTTGTATAGTGTGTTGATGGACATTTTCACATGATTAAGCCATTTTTGACAGAGGTGAGCCTAGTCCTCCGTTAATTTCCATTTCTCTGATCTACCTACATATAATGGCCGCTACAGATTGCCGTAAAAAGGGGGGCGGGGTCCTCTCTAGTGTTATTTTCTACCTCTATGGTTTAGAACCACTGAGTTAGCAGGTGAGTGAAGGAATAGATTTGATTTGTTTGTAGTGTCAACCAGTAGCGTAAGGAGGCATTTCAAGAACGGGAGCTGGACACACCCTGTGCTTCTCCGTCTGAGAGATGGGTTGACAACACGATGAGAGTCAGCCAGACTGAATTCTCGAAGAGAGTTACAGTCGCCATAGCCAGGCTAAGTCCTCCTTACAGTGAATTAAACTCCATTGGATCAAATGTCTCTCCTCTTCACTCCACTCTTCCCAGATCTCTCTTTTTTTAAAATATTTTTTTGGGGGGGGGGCATTAATGGCCTTTATTACGATGAGTGATGAGTTGGACAGGAAGTCAGTGGGGAGAGAGAGAGAGTTGGGGAAGGGTCGGCAAGGGATCTGGTCCGGAATCGAACCTGGGTCAGCCGCGTAGTAGACGAGTGCCCTACCGTTAGCGCCACGGTCAGAGCACCGGTAGGGCCCTCTTCCCAGATTTCTGCCTCTCTTTCTAACCCCTCTTCTCTTTTCTCCTTCCTTTCCTCTCAGAGGAAATGTTCATTCCACCCAGACCATCCCCCCAAATCCTGCCCTGTCCTCTCCTCTCCTCTCCTCTCCTCTCTTCTCCTCTCCTCTCCTCTCCTCTCCTCTCCTCTCCTCTCTTCTCCTCTCCTCTCCTCTCCTCTTATGTCCTCTCCTCTCTCCTCTCCTCTCCTCTCCTCTCCCTCATACATATCCTTCCCTTATGTCTTCCTCCCACCCTCTCCTCTCTCCCACCCTGTCGTTCTGTTTCACTCTGTTTGTCCCAATGAGAAACATCTGGTCTTGAGCCAAACATGGAGGGGGGGGGGGCTGAGAGAGAAGAGGGTGAAAGAGGAGAGGAGGAGAGTGAGAGAGGAGGGGGTAGATCAGAAGGAGAGGGGTGAGAGCTAGACTGAAAGAGGTGGTGGTGGAAGAGAGGGGAGAGGGGGAAAAGGGAGCTAGCATGACTGAAAGCGAAAGAGAGCGAGAGAGACAGCGTGACAGAGAGAGAGAGAGAGAGAGAGAGAGAGAGAGAGGGAGAGACTGGCTGGAGCATTATGTGGAGGACTATATTTAGAATGAAATGTAAACATACAGGATACCCATCTACTAATAAACCCAAAGAAACACATACAGAACTTTAAGTGCTCCCTCTTTCACACACATACACAGACACAGACACAGACACAGACACACGCAGGCACGCACGCACGCACGCATGCACGCACTCTCTCTCTCTCTCTCTCTCTCTCTCTCTCTCTCTCTCTCTCTCTCTCTCTCTCTCTCTCTCTCTCTCTCTCTCTCTCTCTCTCTCTCTCTCTCTCTCCCAGTACTCTCTGACCCTCAGCTGACACAACACAGAAAACAAGGAAAGCAAACAAAACATCACACATTCTTACTGAGACAAACACAGGACATGTCCACCACTACCACACACACACGCACACACACACGCACGCACACACACACACACACACACACACACACACACACACACACACACACACACACACACACACACACACACACACACACACACACACACACACACATTTGTACTTTTATTTGGATCGTCACACAGGGAAGGATTACAGATCCAAACAGTATTGGAAAAAGTCCTGTAGATTGGTAAGATTGATGATAAACAGATAATAAGTCCAGTCTCTATGGATAGATTTGACATCTCCGTCTCCAGATGGACAGGTTCCCAATTATGGCAGAAATTGAGCAGAATTTGGCAAGGCCCTTGCACTCTTTTTGCATAATCCACACAGTTGCAGTCCTCGCATGACCAGTTTATGTACATGTCCAAGGCTTCCAAACACAAGAACAATTAACTTGCAGTTATACCCAAGATTCATGATTGATTCAAGGAGTGGCTGGTACTAAAGCATTTTGTCATTAAAACAAGTGTCCATATATAAATCAAAAGAGCAGCCTATTTCAACAATGGTCATTTGTTTCATCAATGACGGTAATATTTGTTTTGGGATATTACCTAACTGAACGTCTCCATGGTTTTCTGTATTAAACCAGTTTAGCTGCACAGCACTGTGTTTATGCATATGTGTCATTGCATCCAAAGTGCTCTCAATACTATCGGAGATCAGGTGAACCAATCGGTCATGTCTAGCAATAAATAGTCACACACACACACGCACACACACAGACACGCTACAAATATGTAGGCTCAATTTGTTGCATTTGATTCCATATGGCCAGTTATATTACTCATTCAGGACACAATAAATGTCAGCTATTGAGCACATCCCGTTGAGTTTACCGTTTCATAGATAGAGCGCAGGGCTCTAAATTAATACGTTCCAACCAGCCAAATGCTGGTAAAATTTCAGTTTGGCTGGTAGAAAATATCAACTTATAGGTCACTTTGATCCATTCGTGAGTGTGTGTTTGGCTAGTTAGATTAACATCTACTAGCCATTTTGGCTGGTGATGAAAACAAGTGAATTTAGAGCCCCATAGAGGAGAGGTATGTATGCTTCTTAACAGCTGAGATAGAACAGTGGGCTATTTTGCTGGCTGTTTGGCCCTTGTTTTTTGTCGCTAGGCCCCCAATGCAAAGTCCACTGATCACCAGCCTTTATGTGAATAACCAATAGTCTCTCTCTCTCTCTTCCTCTTCCTCTCTCTCTATCTCTCTCTCTCTCTCTCTCTCTCTCTCTCTCTCTCACACACACACACACACACACACACACACACACACACACACACACACACACACACACACACACACACACACACACACACACACCACAGAAACATACAGTGAAATATGAGACAGTAGGTCCACTACGGCCACACTGCCACAGACATACTGCATATACCATGCAAACATGATCACAAACTCACTGAAATAGAGAAACGCACAAATACAAGCCTTAAATAAGCCACATACACACTGACAGTCTCTCACACACAAATTACAGAAGTAACACAACACAGGACATCTTCATTAGCAAGTTCCACGAATTGCCATGCGCACGCACGCACAGAATTGTCACACACTGACACACAAAGGCATTCAGACACACACACACACACACGCACGCACACACACACACACACACACACACACACACAGAATTGTCACACACTGACACACAAAGGCATTCACACACACACACACACACACACACACACACACACACACACACACACACACACACACACACACACACACACACACACACACACACACACACAGAATTGTCACACACTGACACACAAAGGCATTCACACACACACACACACACACACACACACACACACACAGAGAGAATTGTCACACACTGACACACAAAGGCATTCAGACACACACACACACACACGCACGCACACACAGAATTGTCACACACTGACACACAAAGGCATTCACACACACACACACACACACACACACACACACACACACACACACACACACACAACACACACACACACACACACACACAAAGAGCATTGTCACACACTGACACACAAAGGCATTCACACACACACACACACACACACACACACACACACACACACACACACACACACACACACACACACACACACACACACACACACACACACACAGCGACATGGATGAACTGCCACTGTAACACAAAGGCAGCCAACAGCACTTGTGCTCACACTCAAGGACCCTTCTCTATTCCAGGCACTACTCCAACCCATGACTGCACACACTCAGAGAGAGGGGGAGAGAGAGGGAGACAGAAGGAGAGAGAGAGAGAGAGAGAGAGAGAGAGAGAGAGAGAGAGAGAGAGAGAGAGAGAGAGAGAGACCCAAGATGAAGAGCGGCTGAAAACTTAATTTAATGATCCAAACATCTTTTCGTACCCCCCTTTTTCTCTCTCTCTCTCTCTCACACACACACACGCACGCACGCACGCTCTCTCTCTCTCTCTCTCTCACACACACACACGCACGCACGCACGCTCTCTCTCTCTCTCTCTCCCCTTTTGTACACACTATGTTATGTATATCTCAGTCACACACACACACACACACACACACACACACACACACACACGCACGCACACGCACACACACACACACACACACACACACACACACACACACACACACACACACACACACACACACTCGGGCACCCAATATAAGGTTTTAGGGTTCAGTGGGTTGACGTGAGGGCTGCAGGTCTTGTGCAGTGGTGTGAAGGCTTTGGCTAATAAGATTAGCAGCAGCAGAGTCCTGTAGAGGTAGAGCTGTAGTGTTGGACGGGGAGCATGTGGAGCTTGTGGAGCTTGTGGAGCTTGGCTCTCTTCCAACACACATTTCTCTGCTTCTGCTTGTCACTGAAGATGTTTGTCAGTGGCCAGGGATGGATTAACGCACTGGCTAGATATGGCTGCAGACTAGGGCCCCCCACCTGCCAGGGGGCCCCTAGTTGGTCAAAGGGGGGGGGGGGTGGGGGGCCGGTTAGAGAGAGAGATCAACTTAATTGGAGAAATGTGACAAGATATGGTATTGATTTCTTAGTCTGCTGTGTCAGGTAGAGTTTTAAATCTCATTAATACTCATATTGGTTTGGAATTATGAGGCCGTCTATATAATTTTGTTAAGAAATTTGCCTTCCGTGGGGGCCAACAGCAACCTGCAACCTAGCGGCCCTGTCAGTGGCAGTTCATCGTGCCAGGGACTTTATTGACAGGGGAGTGGTGAGTTGGCGGGAAGAGAGCGGGAGAGAGATGGGGTAGGGTTGGGAAGTCCACCTGGGAAACTCCATCTCCCATTGTCATTGTGACACGGCACATAAGTGCACACTGCACACAACAAAACTGCATTTATGCCTCAACTGTGCAAGGGGGCAGCCCTCAATGGCGCCCCAAGGGAGCAGTGTTGTGGGACGGTACTATAGCTCAGTCAGGTAGGAGGATGGGGGACTGGATAATTACTCCCCCCCCTCCCCTGGCGTGTCGGGAGTCAAACCGGCAACCTTTGAGCTACGAGTCTGACGCCGTAATCACTTCACCATGACTGCCCATGCCATGCAGTTGTGTAGTCTATGTAGAACGCGGGTATACGGAGTATACTCACTTCTAAATTCAGGGATTTCAGTATACCCACTTAAAATTGATTGTTCCATTATTTTGAATAGCACAAATATATACATTATGACCACTTCAAAAATGCTCAAATATACAGTATACCCACCTTAAAAAAGTAGACTGCACCACTGATGCCATGGTATGCCCATTTATGGTGTGGTGCATCAATACAGTGGACCTTATCAGGGGGGTTTTAGAGCTCATGATCACATGCTTTAGTTCAGGTGTGTCTGAGGGTGGAGAGACTCCATCATTCATTCAGGACACGATAGCTAAAAGAGTGAAGTGGCATGCCATTTGTAATCCTCAACTCACCAAACACCTGCTGTGACCTGCGCTGCGCAGCAAGGCCAGTTGAATACAACTTAGCATTTGACCTTTTAGGTCTCTTGAGCCCTTTATCCAATTGGTTTGACCAAGCCATACACAAAGTTCAGTTAAAGTTAAAACTTAATTTGTTCTCCATTCTTGTCCCACAATCGTGGTATGATTCATACTGTATTAAGCTACCACTTGAAATTAATTGGTCAAACTTTCTTAGGGGTGTGGGACAAGCAACATGCAACATTTTCATCCAGAATGCATTGCTGTCTGCATGCACACGCAGACATTGCGAAATCTCGAATAAGCCTACCTCACTTGTGCATGTAACTTGCAGCATCACTAGCGTAACTTAAAGGGGCACTGTGTAATATGTTTAATAGTCTATTTCCAGAATTAATGTTGCCCATTCACATATTACCTTTCCATGAATACTTACCACAGCCAGTAAGTATTCATTATGACTGGGAAATTGCACTTCTCTTACATGAAAAGGGAATCTCCTCCACCATTTAGAATTTCCAGAAATAGAAAGTTTTAGCTGCAAAACATACTGTACTTTAGTCACACCAGTAAATACATGCATTAGCTCATTATTTAGTAAACATTCATGAAAAGATCAACTTCGGCACTAGACAGCACAGTTTCAATGAGCAGCATAGTTGCAATACCTACTCTGGCCACCATCCTACACAGTGCACCTTTAATCACCTAATTCCACGTTTCAAGCAATAAACTGCAGAGGCCCGTGTGATTTTTGCCTTTGTTTTCTTTGTGTTATTGCTGTGATTTTGAGCTGCCTGTGTGCCACTTTGCCCCAGAGGTTCTGTCTTAATAACTGTGCCCCCCTCTTTCTGTGACCTCCACAGAGCACTGTCTCATTTATTGGCATACCTGAAAGTCTATAGGGGTGTGTATGTGCTGTGGTAAATGATGTAAATATGTAGATGTTGTATTTTCTCATCTTTGACACTGATTCTCTTTCTCACACACTCTTTTTCTGTTTCTAGTTTGCCCGTCTCTCGCTTTTCTCTCTGCCGACTCACTCTGTCTTTTCCCACTTTGAGTTTTATTTATGTTATTAACATGCATCATCCACTCTTGTCTGCCTATTCCTTACTCTGAACGCACGCACACGCACACACGCGGCACTGTAAACAAAGCAGAGCTGGATCACATTACCCGTTCTCTGTGACATAATGTAAAATCTACAGTGGTGAACTTATACATGCTATTTTTTGTAATGGTCTAATGTGTACATTTTATTTTCCAGATTTATGCTGCTGATTCACACATTGCATCTTTCGATAGTTACTCAGAAAATATGGAGAGGTTCCTCTCCATAAAAAGTGCAAATTCCCAAGCCATAATACAAACTGATGGTGGTAGTAAATATTCATGAAAAATTTGACATTTGTGAATGGGCAGCATAAATTCTAGAAATAAACTACTAAAAACATTACGCACTGGACTTGAAAGTTTGTGAATGGCATTGACCTCATCTGTTTTAAATTACCCTATACAACAAGTAGACCCACGCATACACGCATATGCACGCACACACACACACACACACACACACACACAAAGACAGGCCACCCCACGTCATACACACATGGCTTTTATTAAGTGCAGACATCCGTATCATATATTAGAAAAACCGTGTAAGAGAGGGGGAAGACTCACATTTCCACTTCATAAAAGGAATCATATTTGTACATGAAATAATAATAATAACCATTATTATTATAACAATAAAAACACGAGTCTTCCCTGGAAAAAAACAACAACAAAATAGTTGTTAAGAATTGACAACCAACATGAAACAACAAACTCGACATGACAGACAAAAACACACACATAGGAAAATAGCATTCTTTACCTTGATATCCATAGGTAATAATAATAATAATAATAATAATAATAATAATAATAATCATCATCATCATTTTAAAAAGGAGTCAAAAAACGATGCATAGCATATTATTAATAGGCAAATCCACCCCAAACAAACGGTGCTGTGATTCTGGCCCCAAGCCGGTGGGTAGAGGGGACAGGGAGGGGGGAGGCTGGGCACTGGTAAACACACGGCCTCGCCTCGCTACGCCACGCTCCCCTGTCCTGTGATCCCTCAGTGGACGGTTAAGTACGGTATGGTGTAGTGTGTGTGTGTGTGTGTGTGTGTGTGTGTGTGTGTGTGATTAGTCAGAAGAGGAACTTTATCTGTTTCTCTCCTATTTGCAAATCCCATAACTTCAGACAGCTTTCAACTAAGTGCTTCCTTCACGTGTGTGTGTGTGTGTGTGTGTGTGTGTGTGTGTGTGTGTGTGTGTGTGTGTGTGTGTGTGTGTGTGTGTGTGTGTGTGTGTGTGTGTGTGTGTGTGTGTGTTGCAAGTGCTTCACCTGTGCGAGTTTGTGTGCGTGCGTGCGTGTGTGTGTTGCAAGTGCTTCACCTGTGCGAGTTTGTGTGTGTGTGTGTGTGCTTTTGGTTTGGCACTGGATGGGTAAGGGCATTGGTCAAGATAATACTGATGCCTGAATGTATGCATATGTGTAGTGTAGTGTGTACTGTATGTGTATCTGTTTGTGTGTGTGTGTGTGTGTGTGTGACACACACCTGAGCTGGTAATCTGGTAAACCTTCTGGAACACGTGTGAAGTGTGTGCGAAGTCTCTGTGATTGTCAAGCAGTGAGAACTGTTATGGTGTGTGTGTGTGTGTGTGTGAGAAGTGTTCAAATTAGAAGTGTGTACACCTTTCTCAATGTTGTCCCAGATTGGTCAAGCTGAATTGTTATTGTCATTGCTGGTAGGCCTTCAGTGAGGGTGTTTGTGCACGAGTGCTTATATAGGCAGTGGACACACACACACACACACACACACACACACACACACACACACACACACACACACACACACACACACACACACACACACACACACACACACACACACACACACACACACAGTGAATTGCAAAAAAAATACAGTCTGTGATTCCATTCACTTTTCATCCATTGTCTTTCTCCACTCCCTACGTCATTCCTTCTTTGGCACTGGAAAGAATATGTGCTTGTGTGTGAGTGTGTGTGTGTGTGTGAGAGAGAGAGAGAGAGAGGGAGAGAGAGAGCGACAGAGAGAGAGAGCTTGTATGTGTGTGTATGTGTACGTGTGTCTATGTGTATGTGTGTGCATGCGTGGAGGAGAAGAGAGTGTTAAGTCTCTTGCCGCCCCGTAGGCTCCCATGGTTTCCATCTCACTTGGAGAGCTTGCTGATGACCCGGATGAGGGCCCCGTTCTCGTCCTTCAAACGCTGGTTATCTGCCCTCAAATCCCCCAGCACCTGCAGCACACATGCAAGAGAGAGAGAGAGGGAGAGAGAGAGAGAGAGAGAGATAGAGAGAGATAGAGAGAGAGATAGAGATAGAGATAGAGATAGAGATAGAGATAGAGAGACAGAGACAGAGATAGAGAGAGAGAGAGAGAGAGAGAGATAGAGATAGAGATAGAGATAGAGATAGAGATAGAGATAGAGAGAGAGAGAGAGAGAGATGTGAATATGACAATGACATCAGCACACTTCGCAGTAGCCCAGTGGTTCCTAAACTCTGGGTCGGGACTCCTTAAAGAGTCGCGGAGATACTGCAGGGATGCCGCAGACAGAATGGACTTTTTATAAAAATCGAGGGGAAACACAGGTTAATGCAGGCCGTACCTCCAGTGGCACGCTGTAATAGTCATTGAAACGTTACCTACCATAGTACTACAATACTATGATATAACACAGGGCCTTCAGTAATGCACTACGACTTGGTCATTGCCATTCTGGTAACAGTAAATTGATAATGCTGTGCCTTAACTTAGTAATGATATTCACTCATAAGGCCAATATATGTTATTACTTTTCCTGTGGATATCTCATTAGAATTTAGCAATATTAGCAGACAAATAATTTTGTTTAGAATATGACGGATGGGGGTCGCGAAAATATACTTAGGTGCAAAAGGGAGTCCAGGCAGAAAAAGTTTGGGAACCACTGCAGTAGCCAATCGCATCCAAGCTGTGTGATATTTTTAAGCCAATCACAGGGCTGAATGTAAAAAAAATGTGCCACTTCTTACCTTAAGCTCCTCCTCCAGCTCTGCTACACGTCGTTCCAACATTCTTCTCTCCTGACAGATCGGACAGAGAGAGCGAGAGGGGAGGGGGTGTGTGAAGTGTGCAGCGTGTACATCATGTATTGTCATCAATTTTAGTCTTTGCATGATCTCTATAGCACCCTAGTATTTGCCAAATTTAAATCGAACGATAAAACAACATTTAAGTAATGAATTAACAATAGTAATTATTATTGTTTTGGAATATATGCACTGTACCTGTAGAAGTCTGTGTGTGTGTGTGTGTGTGTGTGTGTGTGTGTGTGTGTGTGTGTGTGCTTTTGGTTTGGCACTGGATGGGTAAGGGCATTGGTCAAGATAATACTGATGCCTGAATGTATGCATATGTGTAGTGTAGTGTGTACTGTATGTGTATCTGTTTGTGTGTGTGTGTGTGTGTGTGTGTGTGTGTGTGTGTGTGTGTGTGTGTGTGTGTGTGTGTGTGTGTGTGTGTGTGTGTGTGTGTGTGCAGTGTTTCCCATACATTGAGGAAACTATGGCGGCCCGCCATAGTTTAAATTTGGCCGCCATAGTTTACGAAAATGTAAAAAAAAAAAAAAAAAAAAAAAAAAAAAAAAAAAATTAATTTTTTTTTTTTTAAACGATATCCGTTTTTGTTAAAAACGATTTGAATTACTATTTTGAATTTCCTTTGCATTTTCCTCCTGGAGTAAATACATCCTATAGACTCTGTATTGGTTAGATAAGTAGTCCCACGGTAACACAGAATGAGGGGAAAGCATTAGGAAGTGACCGTAAGGGTATTACAGTTGATTCATGTGTGCACACGTGTAACATCGGGTGAGTAACAGAACATGTGCGCAACGATGCGTTATGACACGCCGATATGCATCATCGCTAACTGCGTTTACATCGCGTGCCGCGTGTAAGGGAAATGTTAGTTGTTGACATGTATGGAATTCACTTCAATTTGTGCTGTTTCTTGCTTCAGTTGTGGACAAAACGATTGGCCAAACCCACAATAGAAAGCCTTTGCTGTGCTACTGTCCCAGAGAGCTGAAAAAAACCTTCATAGAAGAAGTCACACTTAACAGGGGTGTTAACCAATCCAATGAGTTCTCTCATTGCTCTCTCTCTCTCTCTCTCTCTCTCTCTCTCTCTCTCTCTCTCTCTCATAGTAGCCTACTATTTACCCATAACAAATGGTGAATTTCTGAGCCCTTTTTAATTTGTAGCCTATACCACTGAAGGCATGATAATGCTTCATCATATTTTAGAAATAGGGCCTATGTGCCTTTTATATACCAAATGTTTATCATTTTGAAATTGTTTCAGTTGTTTATGACTTGTGTATGACTGAAATTATCTCTGCATACTATCAGTGCTGCATTGCTTTGTAAAGATAGGCTATTCAACACACTTTAAAAACACACTGAAAAGAATTTTCATACTGACATCCTTGAATTTGACTTGGTAGCTACCTAGCTATCTAGATCACGGCAGACCATCAACTTCAAAAGTAGATCTTGGTTAAAAAAAGGTTGGGCACCCCTGCTATAGAGAGAACCACAAGTGCTTGAAAGACAGGGATCAAAAGCCTAGTCAAGTTGTTGTAGTTTACTTGGGTTTGGGATGAGTTTACTAACACTCCCTAGGCTTTGTTTTACAGTTGTAATGAGTTTGGTGACAGACCTTCATTGACACAGCAGAGGAGACATCGGGCTGCATATAGAAATTAATGTGTAATGAATGTGAATATAGACATAAATGTGTAATATGTTGTTCAGCCCTTTTAATGGGAGGAATTTGGAAAAAAACTGGCCCTGTGACCAGCACCCCTCATGTAGAATGTGTACGCCTACAGATATGTGTGGGGGAAAAGGCATAGCCTACCCTCTAAGACCCTTTTTGTCTATGCGTTAACAATTTCACAGTGCTCTTAAATTCTTATCTCTGCTCCTATTTTGTTTTATTATTGTTTCCCAGACCCCTGCATGAGGGACGAATGAAACTGTGTTGTAAACAGAAATTATTCACTGTACTGCATTTTTTGACAATGACAATGTACTACTGTTATACAAGTCATGGGTAAAATCTTATGTAGCCTTATTTCTCAAAATATAAATGGCTGAAATATAGGCCCAGGCCTACAGTTTCTCCATGCGCCAATGTCATACTGTAGTCATTGTTTTGCATTTACGCTGCAAGAATACACCCCCCCCCCCCAAAAAAAAAGGCCCGTGTGAGAAGAGCCCCCCCCCGGACAAAATAAACCCCGGCTGCCCCCATAGTTTCCAAAATTTCTGTGGGAAACACTGGTGTGTGTGTGTGTGTGTGTGTGTGTGTCATACCTTCTTCTCCATCTCCAAGAGTGCAGAACAGTCGGTGAACCTCTCCTGCCTCTGCTTGAGAAACACACACACACACTTACAAGATGCCACGCAAGACGAGTACCAAAGAGATGAAAGGAAACAAAGGAATAAATAAAGTAAAGAGAATAGTACAATAACACACTGACTACCAAGTCACATAAAAATATGTTTTGCCTCCCATGCATTGGCTCCCAAAACGTAAAATTACGATTTTTTTAATGGATTCTGAATCTACACATTCTAATGCACATTCTGTGTGATTTTCTTAATTATGTGATAAACAGAACTGACATAGATCATGAAAACACCTACAAATTCAAAGTCAGGATCTGGATATTTCATCATCTATGCATTTTATTACACACAGTATTTGACTTTATTATAGCGAATCGAACCACTTCCTGGTCACGTCACGTCACGTCACGTCTCAAGTTACTTCCTAGAGAATCAAAACATGCCCTGTCAAGTGCCTTGCTAGCTAGCTTATTCCTAAACATATGATGGAGGATAAGGAGTTTTGCGTCATCAGGATAGGTGTAAAATGGAAGGTTGTAATGAAAAACAGCATGCAACACAGCAGGAAGTAACCTAATTTTGGGTGAGTACTTTGGCACGTCTACTTTTATCTACAGAACAAAAACTGCCAAGAGATATTAGCTAGCTAGCACTTCAGATGATGTGGCTCTGAACAATAGAGTTCTGGAGTTGTTCTTTGGGCGTGAAAATGCATTTAGACCCTCAATTTAATCCTGGAGAGTCAAAGAGCGCACCCGTGACAAAAAAGCCTTTTTCTCAGTTCGAATGGGGCAAAACGCTATTTCCACCTAAACCAATGCTCGCTTAGAGTTGAATAACTTCGGAATGGAATATGCTAGGAACAAACCGTAAAAACATACAGAAAACTACAGAGATTTTGGGCTTTCGAACATGCCCTGACATGTGTCTGTAGGTTTAATACAAAATATTTGTTGGCTGTTCAAAAAATGACTAAAATTGATGAAATGGACTGGGAGTCTACAGCTAAAATTCCAAAACACGCCTGGTATTCAATGTGTTAAAGGTGCACTGTGTAATATTTTTATTTTTATAATTAAATAATAATGAAATAATAATGAAAGTGTGTGCGCGTGTCCCACCTGTGTGGCTTTGTCCAGGTCCAGTCTGGTCTGGCTGATGGTCCTCTGAGTGTCCTGCAGCTGGGACTGAAGCACACCGTTCTCCCTGGACAAGTCCTCAAACAACTACAGTAGCAGAGAGAGAGAAAGAGAGAGAGAGAGAGAGAGAGAGAGAGAGAGAGAGAGAGAGCAAGAGAGAGAAAGAGAGAAAGAGAGGGCAAGAGAGGGAGAGCAAAAGAGTGAAAGCCAGAGTGATAGCACATGAGAGAACCATTTTTTAGAATTGTTATGCTTTCAGTCACATTGGTTTGTTTGTCTGTCTGTATATCTGTCTGTCAGCAGGATAACTCAAAACGTTATGAACAGATTTTGATTACATTTTGTGGAGTTGTTGGCAAAAGGAACAAGTGATTACATTATGGAGGTGATCTGGATCCTGGAATTTCTTTTTCTGAAAAGAGTGCATTTCTAGATCATTTTAGAATTATTTTTCAGTATTTACTAAAGGAACACATACATGCACACATACCTTCTTATAGTCCTTCGTTTCTGAGCCCCTTCCTAAGATACAGTCATTATACGATTGGTCAGACCTAGAACGAAAAGACAAAAAGTGTGAGTACATTTTCAAGTCACACACATGCACGCACACGCACACACACACGCGCACGCACGCACGCACGCACACACACGCGCGCGCACACGCGCGCGCGCACACACACGTCCACAAGACACTTACCTGCTGGCTGTTTGTCTCGTTGTCTGAAAGTAAAACACACAACATCATTATCTAAGGGATGTTATACTATGAGCACACGACAGGATATTCAAAACTTCCACACATAAAATACACACAAATCAAATGCAGAGCTAAACACACACACCCACAACAAAAAAATGCATATCCTAGAACATGCGCACATAAGCACAAGCACACACACACGCACACACACGCGTGCACATACACGCACACACAGACAGACAGACACACACACACACACACACCGTAAAAAAACACACACACACACACACACACACACACACACACACACACACACACACACACACACCTGCGGGTCCTGCCCGTTTCCTTCCTGTGCGCTGACTTCGTTGTTGTAGTTCTGGAACACAGAGACACAGGGGTCAGAGGTCGGCGCTCATGGCAACACAATGTCCTCACACACAAGAGCACTTTCATAAACAACTCACACCATACACACCCAGCCATTCATCTAGCCACACACACACACACACACACACACACACACACACACACACACACACACACACACACACACACACACACACACACACACACACACACACACACACACACACACACACACACACACACACACACACACACACACACACACACACACACACACACACACACACGCGCCTGGCCTCTTTGTCCACTCCACACCTAAACACAATACTCAAGTCCCTCTTTGTATACCCAAACATGGACTGCTCAACGCACACATTCATTCATTCATTCATTCATTTATTCTCTCTCTCTCTCTCTCTCTCTCTCTCTCTCTCTCTCTCTCTCTCTCTCACATGCACGCGTGCACACACACAAATGAAAAATCCCACATTACCTCTTCTAAGCGAGCTTTTCTTTCTGCCCGCGCTTGCCTCCTCTCCTTCCACCTCTGCTCCTCCGCATCAGCCGACAAAGCATCTGGGTCTGACACACACACACCCCACACACACACACACACACACACACACACACACACACACACACACACACACACACACACACACACACACACACACACACACACACACACACACACACACACACACTTAAGTGATTGAAAATGAGTGACACTTGAAAAAATAAACTGAGGAAGGGAGTATTTGTTATGCTTGGTCACTACAGGTCAGAGGGTAGGGGTTAAGGCCCCGTTTACACACGTCTCGAAATGTATATATCGCAACCCATTTTTTATTACTCCATTGGGTCTTTTGTTGAAACATAAGAAACGTCCTCAAACAGAATTTAAAAAAAACATACTCCAAAGTATTCTCGAAAAAAGACATCAAAGAAGCTGAAGGCTGAGTGCCATCGGCAATCATACCCAGGAGGATAATAATTTAAATCGCATGGCACCTGGTATCTTGCTTGTTTTTAGCCAGATGCCTACTTTGTTACTGCCTACAGGCCGCATTGATTTACACATGGACGACAAGCTTGCTGATTAAACAATTCCATAAAGGGCATCTCTTCCTCGTCGTTCCCTCTCCTGCAGCGCAAACCAGATCCAAGCCTAGCGGTTCTCATGCACACACTCTAACAAATCAACATCTCCTGTTCTTTTGTCTTTTGGGTACATTTTTTTCTTGTCTTTCTCTTTTTAAACATATTTTAGGGGCCCAGCCGTGGCTTAGTCGGCTGGACACTGGACTGCTACGCGGGCGACCCGGGTTCGATTCCCGACCCAGGTCATTTCCCGGATCCTCCCCCGTCTCTCTCTCCAACTCATTTCCAGTCCCATACATACAATTAAATACATGAACCGATTAAAAAATATGCCATCGTAAAAATATCCACAAGTATAACCAAGGCCAAAAGTTCAAAGGTCAAGGCTTACCCCGTCTGTCTGGACGCAAGGATCCTGCAGGACTGGTCAGGCCAAGGAGGTCCGACTTCTGCAGGTTAGCGATACGGGATCGCCACGTTACCTCCTGGATGGTCACACACACACACAGACACCCACACCCACACCCACACACACACACACACACACACACACACACACACACACACACACACGCACACGCACACAACATACAGTATATTGTTTACACAAGGCTTTGAATTCCAAATAAAATCTAGCGTCAGCGTTTGTTCTGGTCAGGTCATGGTAGTTGAGTGCTAGAAGCTTCTGATGTTCCTCAGGTGCTTTAGATCAGCTCTTTTCAATTAGCACTGATTCTTGAGAAAGTGGCTAAAACAGGTTGTAATCTTGACAGAAAAAAACGAAGTGAATTACAAAATAATATGGTATATCCTGGTAGACAAAGGTCTTGGCTTTTCAGAAATGCACAAGGCCAATCTCCCCATTTTCCATTTTTTTCAGAAATCAGGTTTTTCTCCGATCATACCTTGTTTTTTGTCAACACCGTCAGACACAATTAAAAGCAATAAAAAGTGTATTGATTTGGTTGCATATGTATCTGGAGTTTTTAAGTGATTGTGTGTGTTTTTTGGTTCACACATACGCCTTTAAATGTTGAAAATTCACTTTCATTCTATTTTAATACTGCTTCATGTGTTCTAATTTAAAAATATGTGCTGTAAGACAATGCTTACTTAATGGCTAAATAGATCAAAATTTTTTTGTAATATCACAAATATTCGTGTAGGCTTAAATTTGCTATTACTTTGATAATTCAACAACTACAAAGGAAAATTTTGTAAGCACATTCATTTAAAATGTCCAAAACTCCTTCTTACGGTGGTGACTTAAGAACTGACGGTGGTGACAGTAATCTGAAGGTGGTGAAAGTGACCTAATTATTACCTCCATTTAGCAAAATAAATAGCCCTCTCAAGTCAATGACATCTAGCATTAACACTTTATTTTTGTGTGTGCACAGTATGTTTGTGCATGTGTTTTTTCTTCATTTGTTAGATACTCTAGGAAGTAGGCCTAGATTATTGAAAATGTGGCATAAACAGGTTTAAAGTTGTTCAAATTCAAAATATAGAGGTGTATTATCATAGATGAACGTCTTGGCTGTGCAGTGAATGTATTGGCCAAGCTCCCCATGTTTTACATTTTTCATAAAATGGGCTCTTTCTTGGTTTTGTCACCAGCGTCAGACAAAATTAGAAGTAAAAAAAAATAAGTTTACTGTATTTAGGTAAATTACTTTTACAATTCAACATAATTGTAGATACTTATTGGAAGCATATTCTTAAAACTTGTCAAAAACATGTAAAACACATGCTTTTTTGTGAACTACATCAGATGTCACCACCGTCAGGTTTTGTGACAAAAAACCCTCCAAATGCACCTCAGTGGAGGCTGGAGTATAAGTTTGGGTCACAATTATTACTAACATGTCTGGTAATGTTTCATTAACCAGCACAATTTAGTAAAATATGGAATAAGATGATGAGCGGAACAAAATCTGACGGTGGTGACATCTGACGGTGTGAGACAAAAAAACACTCTTTTACATATTGTGCATTTTTTGCTCACATTAGCCACTTCGTTTTCGCTCTGTTTCTTAGGGGCTTCATGACGCTTCTGAAAAAGTATATATATTAACATTATATTAACATTAACAATAATACTATTAAAACCCCCGACGGTGTTGACAGTTTATGGTTGGGACAGTACCAGTGTCCAAACAAATTATCAAATTGAGGAGAAATTAGTAAACTTACAGGAGCTTCAGTGATGGTGAAGTACTCAGTAGATCTAAAGGTTTGAAAAGGGGTCCTAAGTAATGACAATGACCTTGCGCATACCTGATTTTATTGTCTTTTTAAAAAAAATCTGACGGTGGTGACTAATATGCTGGACACACTTTGAGCAATCAGAAAATAGTAGTAAATATTGCTTTACACGCACTATGTGCATATCTGTAGAACCACTTCAATATGGACTTTCACATCATGGTGATATTATTCAATAATATCAGTGATTTTTACATTTTAAGTCAATTGAAATGATGATGTCTGTCCTTGGGACAGCTGTTTTTACAGGGTGTGGGCAGGTTTATAGCCATGAAAAGTAATAAAATTACACTTAAATATTTCAAACGACTGTACATTTATGTAACAGACCCCTGTGTCCTGGACACCTGGATTCATTTTGTTCATGAAAATGTAGTTTATTTTCATCAGAATTGGCAGTTTATTGCAGAGACATGTTTTAGCCGCTTTCTCAAGAATCAGTGATAGGATTGGTTATATTTGGGTTCAAATGCTTTGTTTGTTCCCAACTCTGACTGCTTCTCAACCCATCACCTCAGCATCACCTTCTCTTCTATAACATAGCATAGACTATTTTTATGTCGCCTGCTCTGTTTATGGGGAATTGTTAAATCTCCTAAACTTAAACTGGGCGCCATTCCCTGTGCTGCTGTCGTCTCCTGATCACCTTCTTTTTCACAATGCTTATTCCGTATGTTTCCATATGGCGTGTTTGTAGATGTGTGTATTTGCGTATGTGTGTGTGTGTATGTGTGCGTGTGTGTGCCTGTGTGCCTGTGTGTGTGTGTGTATGTGTGCGTGTGTGTATATGTGGGTTTGTGTGTGTATGTGTGCGTGTGTGTATGTGTGTGTGTGTGTGTCTGTGTGTGTGCGTGCGTGATCTTGTACTTGTTCTCACCCCTTCTTCTACCTTCTTCTGCTTCCCTTCTTTCTCCTCCTCCTCTCTCTTCTTCTCCTCTCTCTCTTCCTGCTCTCTCTTCCTCTCCTTCGCTGTGCTCTCGCCGCCCGATGAAGGCTTTATGCTCTTCTCCGCCTCCTGCAGGTCTGTGAGAGTCACGCCCTGATGCCACACACACACACACACACACACACACGCACACGCAAACACACACAAAAAAAGACACATTTTATACACAGGTCAGTGGAGTTTCAGCAGTAGCACAAGACGCAGTACGCAGTACGACGCCGACAACAGCCAGTGTCACTATTGTATGGATTTTGTTTGTTTGTTTGTATTTAGTGGACTATCTAAGAAGCATATTCATTGCAGCATATCAGCCACTAATTACTAGAGATGCACCAGATCCTGATTTTTAGGATCCTGCCGGATACCGGATCCACTGCTCAAGATCCTGCCCGATCTGGAACCGGATACCGGATCCTACGAAAGACATAGCCTACTCGCACACGTGGGCCCTTTTTATTACATTGGCTCAAACTATTTTTTAGACTCATTGGCTTACTGCCACACTGCCTGCAACGGCCGCTTCCAAAGGGCTTTCACTCCAAGCAGCGATTGGGGTTGTGAAAGACTGACTGAAAAGCCTAGGCTACGTAAAAACGAGAGATGCACCAGATCCTGCTTTTTAGATAACTGCCAGATACCGGATCCACTGCGTAAGATCCTGCCGGAACCAAATCCTGTGAAAAACCCTATTATCCTGCCGGATTCGGAACTGGATCTTGGATCCGGTGCATTTCTACTAATTACTAATCAATTTATGGTGATTAGATGCTGGTGCGCCAGTGAGCCCAAAAAACATCTTTGACCCACCCATAACAGTTTATAACAAACTGTGTGTGTGTTTGTGAAAGAAAAAGAGAGAGGAGAGAGAAAAAGTGGGAGAGAGTGTGTTTTACCGGAGTTGAAATGTGTGTGCACATGTGTGTGTGTGTGTGTGTGTGTGTGTGTGTGCGTATTACCTGAGTTGACCTGCGAGACTGGCGTGCATGTCGAGAGCGAGCTTTCCTCTGGGCCTCAGCCTCTTCATCACGAACCGGAGTCAAATACGACCTACACACACACGCGCGCACACACACACGCGTGCACACACACACGGACACGGACACACACACACACGCTGTATCTGTATTGGTGTTGCATCTTACGTTTATATCATAAATTAATATTAAGATTATATTATAAACACATTGGTATAATATGCAGTGAAAATTGCTCTTGAGTCCACTAGAGTGTGTGTGTGTGTGTGTGTGTGTGTGTGTGTGTGTGTGTGTGTGTGTGTGTGTGTGTGTGTGTGTGTGTGTGTGTGTGTGTGTGTGTGTGTGTGTGTGTGTGTGTGTGTGTGTGTGTGTGTGTGTGTGTGAATAAACCCAGTGCCAAAACATTGCTGTAATGTAATGGTAGAGTTTGGAATTGTTTTGGTTTAGCATTCTTTGGTTAGGGTTGATATGAAGGGGAGTCTCCCCAACAAGTACAGTTAGTGTGTGAGGGTGTGTGTGTGTGTGAGGGTGTGTGTGTGAGGGTGTCTGTGTGTGTGTGTGTGTGTGTGTGTGTGTGTGTGTGTGTGTGTGTGGACTGACTTGCGCCTCTGCTTGCTCTCTGGCTCCCCAGTGGTGCTGCTTGTGGTCGCCGTGGTAATGGCGTTGGAGGTTGCCGTGGTAGTCGGCTCCTTCTTCTCCGCCTGTTCCTGAGCTTGCCTGTATCATGGCAACACAAATGGCTGATGTCAGCAACACTGAAGAATGGCTTATTGAGGTGCACACACACGCACCTACACGCACATACACGCACGTACACGTACACGTACACGCACACACACACACACACACACACACACACACACACACACACACACACACACACACACACACACACACGCACACACGCACACGCACACACAGAGGTGGGTATAGACAGAGTAGATGTAGACACACAAGCGCCCACCCACACACAGATACAGCACATACATACACATGTATATAAACAATAGAGGTGTAACCATACACAAAAAACACACTCTTTCTACAGAGGTCTGGAGTTGCTTAACTGGGCACTAATTTCAGATGGGACAGTAGAACTCTGTAGAAATCTGAAGCATTTGGATTTGATTTCAACTTCTGTATTTGGGGCCCTGCTGTGGCCTAACAGTATGGCACTGAGTTACTACGACAGCGACCCGGGTTCGATTCCGGCCCAGGTCATTTGCTGATCCTTCCCCATCTCTCTCCCCACACTCACCTTCCTGTCATAATCTCCACTTTCCTAGCAATAAAGGCACAAAAGCCCGGAAATATATATATATATTTTAATCTGTATTTGCTTTCCCCCAATCTTTGTGATGTATGCCATCCTTTTGAATGCAATGAGTCATCACTATTGTCATTGGCACGTTCACTGAATAGCTTGAACTGCTTGGTTGGGAACCTACGTAACCTCCTCCAAGAATATCAAATCAAGGCATAAAATGATGAGCTGCGTTTATGGATGGCCAGGATACACAAAATCCCCTAATTAGTAATATTTAAAATACGCACATTTAAAGGTCACTGTGTAATATTTGTAATAGTTTATTTCCAGAATTCATGCTGCCCATTCACAAATGTTACCTTTTTCATGAACACTTACCACCACCATCAATTCATTATGACTGGGAAAATTGCACTTTTCATACATGAAAAGGGGGATCTTCTCCATTGTCCGCCATTTTGAATTTCCAGAAATAGACATTTTTGCTGAAAGACTCACTCCACTTTGGTCATACTAGTAAATATCACTTCACTATTTAGTAAATGTTCATCGTTACACTCCCAATACATACACATACAGTCCACACAGACCTCTGAGCCACTAGACTGTTGAGACGGCTGAGTCCTGTCAGGTTGGATCCTGGGGTAACGGACGCCTCATCTAGTCTCCGCCCATAAGAAGAACTAGACAGAGGGACAGAGAGAGGGACAGAGAGAGAGACAGATAGACAGAGAGAGAGAGAGATAGAGAGAGAGAGACACAGAGAGAGTGGCAGAAAGAAAAAGAGATAGAGTGACAGAGAAAGAGAGATGGACAGAGAGAGGGAGACAGGGGAACGAGAGAGTGCAAAATGCTAACAGTCACAGCTGTTCTCAGAATTGCCTGCGCACTCACGCATGCACGCGTGCGCGCACGCACACACACACTCTCTAATCTTTGATCTGCTGTTTCCAAAACAAAGTGGTGCAAATTCCTTGCAAGTGCCCATGACAAAAAAACTCTTAAACTGGCCTCAAAGCTGCTGCAGTAGTCCAAATAAAGCAGCAGCATAGCTGCATCTGACCATTTAATCACATTAACTACCCAAGAGAAGAGAAGAGAAGAGAAGAGAAGAGAAGAGGAGAGAAGAGAAGAGAAGAGAAGAGAAGAGAAGAGAAGAGAAGAGAAGAGAAGAGAAGAGGAGAGGAGAGGAGAGGAGAGGAGAGGAGAGGAGAGGAGAGGAGAGAAGAGAAGAGAAAAGAAGAGAAGAGAAGAGAAGAGAAGAGAAGAGAAGAGAAGAGAAGAGAAGAGGAGAAGAATAGAGAAGAGAAGAGAAGAGGAGAAGAATAGAGAAGAGAAGAGAAGAGAAGAGAAGAGAAGAGAAGAGAAGAGGGGAAGAATAGAGAAGAGGAGAAGAATAGAGAAGAGGAGAGAAGAGAAGAGAAGAGAAGAGAAGAGGAGAGAAGAGAAGAGAAGAGGAGAGAAGAGAAGAGAAGAGAAGAGAAGAGAAGAGAAGAGAAGAGAAGAGAAGAGAAGAGGGGAAGAATAGAGAAGAGGAGAAGAATAGAGAAGAGGAGAGAAGAGAAGAGAAGAGAAGAGAAGAGAAGAGAAGAGAAGAGAAGAGAAGAGAAGAGAAGAGAAGAGAAGAGAAGAGAAGAGAAGAGAAGAGAAGAGAAGAGAAGAAAGCCTAGGGGTTGTTTATTAGGAGAGTTGCCACTTACACTTGTTAAGGCTTAACAGGAGGGGCTAAGCTGCTAAACCTTGTTTCAGTAATGCCTGTTATCCTGCCCTACCTCAACACCCCCAACACCACACAGCACCGCGCTCAAGCTCACAGCCAGGCATTAAATGTTGTGCCATACACGCACACATACTCTCTCTCTCACACACACACACGCAAACACGCACAGGTTAGATAAGGTCACATATGAACGCACGCGCACGCACTCTCGCTCTCTCTCGCTCTCTCGTCTGGTTTCATACTAGTGAAGCTTTGTGCTCAGTACCTGATGGAAAACTAATATTTGAACGTTGTTCAAAAAAATGTTTTAATTATTTTTTTAAAGCCACCTACTTTGGATGGTGTGTGGTTTTAACCGGATAATGTAATATTCACCTTTGTAAATAAAGGATTTCTCTCTCTCTCTCTCTCTCTCTCTCTCTCTCTCTCTCTCTCTCTCTCTCTCTCTCTCTCTCTCTCTCTCTCTCTCTCTCTCTCATGCACACAGAGACAGACACATGACCAATACAACTGATGCACAGACCCAGACACACACACCTGCGAGGTAAGGAGGGGTTGGAACTGCTCACGTCGCCTGTGGACTGGCTGGTCAGACGACGCGTGTATGAGGAGCTGCGAGCCAACCAGCTGACAGACACACACACACGCACACACACGCACGCACGCACGCACACACACACACACGCACACACACGCACGCACGCACGCACGCACGCACGCACACGCAGAACAGGGTGCAGAGGGACAGGGAGAGGACAGAAGGAGGGGGTGGCAGAGAGAGACAGAGGGAGAGGATGAGAGAGAGAGGGAGAGGGAGAGGATGAGAGAGGGAGGGAGAGCGAGAGAGGGAGGGAGGGAGAGAGAGAGAGAGGGAAGCAAAAGTGAAGAACAGACAAAGGGAGAGGGAGGGAGAGACAGGAGAGCAACACACACACACAAACAATGGAGGACAGTGGGTTGGGTTAACACTCACATTGGTACACATATAAACACACAAATATGAGCACTGCAACAGATGTACATTAAACGTACACACATGTACATTAAACGTACACACTGCATATTAAGTACACATAAAGCTTCACAGATGTATAAGCGTACACACACACACACACACACACACACACACACACACACACACACACACACATATATATACCCAAAACACACAAATAATGAACACACA